>NC_052317.1:24720074-25320074 GCF_016432855.1 Salvelinus namaycush | reverse complement strand
AGCCAGGATTCAGACATGGTTAGGACATCCGGGTTGGCAGAGTGTGCTAAAGCAGTGAATAAAACAAACTTAGGGAGGAGGCTTCTAATGTTAACATGCATGAAATCAAGGCTATTACGGTTACAGAAGTCATCAAAAGAGAGCGCCTGGGGAATAGGAGTGGAGCTAGGCACTGCAGGGCCTGGATTCACCTCTACATCACCAGAGGAATAGAGGAGGAGTAGGATAAGGGTACGACTAAAAGCTATGAGAATTGGTCGTCTAGGACGTCCGGAACAGAGAGTAAAAGGAGCAGGTTTCTGGGGGCGATAAAATAGCTTCAAGGTATAATGTACAGACAAAGGTATGGTAGGATGTGAATACAGTGGAGGTAAACCTAGGCATTGAGTGATGATGAGAGAGATATTGTCTCTAGAAACATAATTGAAACCAGGTGATGTCATCGCATGTGTGGGTGTTGGAACTGAAAGGTTGGATAAGGTATAATGAGCAGGACTAGAGGCTCTACAGTGAAATAACCCAATAAACACTAACCAAAACAGCAATTTGAGAGAACATCCTGCCGAGTTATGACATCGGCTAGTATTGAAATCTGACATGTATGTTAGATGTTTTCACGATCTAAAAGTCATATTCCTATTAACTTCCAGTGTAGTGAAGGCGACTTTATCACAATGCTACGTCATACCGGACGGATTGCTGCCTGCTTGAACGCCAATAACTCAGATACAAGTGAAACATGAAATGATCCAGGGAACCAATAGAACATCACTCAGATGCACAAAAACAATATAACATTCAAAATGGGTGAACCTTTCCTTTAAGTGAGTGGTTATGAGAATGTTAGTAGATAACAAGTAAATTTCACCCCCATTCTCCAATGCTTTCAAATCAAATGAAAGTTTATTCGTTGCATACACAGATTAGCAGATGTTAAAGCAGGTGCCACAAAATGTTCGTTTCTAGCTCCAGCAGAGCAGTAAACATCTAACAGTACAGTACTAACAGATAATTCTCCACCCCCAAGAAATGAAGAAATATCAGAACAAGTAATGTCAGAGTCCGGAATATAAATACGCGGTGTGTATAGACAGTATGGACAATATTTAAGCAGGAAAAGGTATGTACAGCAGTAGTTATATAGAATGAGATATGTTAAGACTACAGCATAGACATATAAAGTGAGTAATCAATTAGCTTAATTTCTCAGATCAAATAAAATTTCAACAAAATAATGTTGCAGGAGTGCTAATCTTATCTGTTTCTAACTATGGAAATAATTCATTATGGAAACATTATTAAAGTGACCAGTGTTCAATGACTATGTACAAGACATAGGGCAGCAGTCTAAGGACTCAGACACCAATAGCATTTGCTGGCCGAGAGTACTTGCCACATCTGAATGTAATTTGCACAATGTGTGCGCACCAATTTTACATGTAGAATATTTTGAAAAATGTAAATATAAGCTGTTTTTCAGACGCTCTGTCCCACCTGTACAGTCTCCACCTGCTAGATGGTAGCAGGATGAACTGGCCGTGACTCAGGTGGCTGAGGTTCTTGATGATCTTCTTGGCCTTCCTGTAATACCGGGTGCTGTAGATTTCATGTAGGGCAGGCAGTGTGCCCCCGGTGATGCATTCGGCTGACCGCACCACCCTCTGGAAAGCCCTGCTGTTGCGGGTGGTACAGTTGCCATACCAGACGACGATACAGACAGACAGAATGCTCTCAATGGTGCATCTGTAGACGTTTGTGAGGGTCTTATGGGCCAAGCTGATTTTCTTTGGCCTCCACTGTTGTGCCTTCTTCACCACGATGTCTGTGTGGAGGGACCATTTCCGGTCCTCAGTGATGTGCATGCCGAGGAACTTTAAGCTTTTGACCCTGTCTACTGCGACCACGTCGATGTGGATGGGAGCATACTCTCTCTGCTGTCTCCTGTTGTCCATGATCAGCTCCTTCATTTTGTTGACATTGAGCGAGAAGTTATTTTCCTGGCACCACTCCGCCAGGGCTCTCACCTCCTCCCTGTAGGCTGTCTCATCATTGTTGGTAATGAGGCCTGCCACTGTTGTGTCATCAGCAAACTTGATGATTGAGTTGGAGACGTGTGTGGCCATGCAGTCATGGGTGAACATGGAGTACAGGAGGACCCAGTTGCACAGGGAGGAGTTCAGACCCAGGGCCCTAAGCTCAGTGATGAGCTTGGAGGGCAATATGGTGTTGAAGACTGAGCTGTAGTCAAGAAACAGCGTTCTTACATGGCTATTTCTCTTGTCCAGGTGGGATAGGGCAGTGTGCAGTGCAATGGCGATTGTATTGTCCGTGGCTCTGTTGGGGCGGTATGCAAATTATAGTGGCACATTAACTGACTTTGATTTACATCATGGTGTTGTGAGAAGTGTGAGCTACAAAGGTAATGCTTTGCTTCAGACTCAGAGGCAATACCTGCTCAAGGATTTGTTTTGGGTAGATTGGTGGCTAAATTGGTCTTTACTTTAGATATATTGAATAAAAACGACAGCTCCAGACACGTCCTGACAGTTGTGTTTCCACATATCTCTCCAGGATCACAATATAAAGTGAAATCCCACACAGAGTGCTGTTGTACTGTCTTCATTCCTCTTGGCACAATCTCCACTTTCTTTTGCCTTTTTCTACGCTTTTCTTTGTAAATATGCGTTCCAAATGGCATCTTATTCCCTACTTTTTACCCAGGCCCGTAGGGTTCTGGTCAAACGTAGTGCACTATAATTGGGTGCCATTTGGGACAGTAGCTAGAGTACAGTGCATTCGGAAAGTATTCAGACCCCTTGATTTTTTCCACATTTTGTTTACATTACAGCCTTATTCTAAAATGGATTGTATTAAAAAAAATGTCCTCAGCAATCTACACACAATACCCCATAATGACAAAGCAAAAACAGGTTTTTAGAAAAAACTGAAATACCTTACTTACATAAGTATTCAGACCTTTTGCTATGAGACTGGCAATTGAGCTTGGGTGCATCCTGTTTCCATTGATCGTGCATCCTGTTTCCATTGAGTCCAAATGTGGTAAATTCCATTGATTGGACACAGTGGCCGACCATCATTCTTAAATGGAAGAAGTTTGGAACCACCTAGAGCTGGTTGCCCAGCCAAACAGAGCAATTGGGGGAGAAGGGCCTTGGTCAGGGAGGTGACCAAGAACCCTACTCTTGAATTCTTCTGTGGAGATGGGAGAACCTTCCAGAAGGACAACCATCTCTGCAGCACTCCTTATTGGTATAGTGGCCAGACTGAAGCTACTCCTCATGAAAAGGCACTTCACAGCCCGCTTGGAGTTTGCCAAAAGGCACCTAAAGAGTCTCAGACCAAACAAGATTCTCTGGTCTGATTAAACCAAGATTGAACTATTTTCCCTGAATGCCAATGTCACATCTGGAGGAAACCTGGCACCATCCCTACGGTGCAGCATGGTGGTGGCAGCATCATGCTGTGGGGATTTTTTCAGCGGCAGGGACTGGGAGACTAGTCAGGATCGAGGTAAAGATGAACGGAGCAAAGTACAGAGAGATCCTTGATTAAAACCTGCTCCAGAGTGCTCAGGACCTCAGACTGGGGCGAAGGTTCACCTTCCAACAGGACAATGATCCTAAGCACACATCCAAGATAACGCAGGAGTGGCTTTGGGACAAGTCTCTGAATGGTGGTCTTTGAGTGGCCCAGCCGGAGCACGGACTTGAACCCGATCGAACATCTCTGGAGAGACCTGAAAATAGCTGTGCAGCAACGCTCCCCATCCAACCTGACAGAGCTTGAGAGGATCTACAGAGAAGAATGGGATAAACTCCCCAAATACAGGTGTGCTAAGCTTGTAGTGTCATACCCAAGACTCGAGGCTGTAATCGCTGCCAAAGGTGCTTCAACAAAGTACTGACTAAAGGTTCTGAATACTTTTGTAAATGTAATATTTAAATTTTTTAAATGTTTGCAAACATTTCTAAAAAACAGTTTTTGCTTTGTCATTATGGGGTATTGCGTGTAGATTGACGAAGGGGGGAAAAAATGTAATACATTTTATAAGGCTGTAAGTCTGTATCGCAACAAAATGTGGGAAAAGTATTCTAAATACTTCCCGAATGAACTGATTTTCTTCTGAGTGATTGTTGTAATACTGTGAATTGCTCCTATTGTGCACAACAGGCACCCCTCATGCTTTCAACTCTAGTAATTTTCAGGTTCGTTAATAAATTGTAATTACGTTCTATATGTTTAAGGAAATTGCCAGTGTCACGGAAATACCACCACACATCCCCAAGTTTATATGACAAATTCAGTTTTTCTCCATAGGTAACAATTTAGTCATTTAGCAGACGCTCTTATCCAGAGCAATTTACAGTAGTGAGTGCATACATTTAAATACTGGTCCCCCATGGGAATCGAACTCAAACCCATGGCATTGCAAGCGCCATGCTCTACAAACTGAACCACACGGGACCATGTTTAGTCTACCTGAAGTGTGGCCATGGGGGTAGTTACTGAATTAATGGTGGCTTTCTGAGACAAACTTTAAGGTTGTGAATTTCCACTTCAGAACTCTACTCCAAACTAGCATTGGGCAGACAGAGGTACTTTATTTGCACCCCTATGTGATTTTTAGTTTGTACCTGTGGGGCATTAGAATTGGTAATCAGACTCTGTCCAGCTCTATCTCATAATTTCCTGAATTAACACTACGTTGAAAAGGAATTGCAGATAGCCTCCTGTCAGAACACTGCCGTGTGGAGGACAAAGATGAATGGTATTAAGAAACTAGACTCCTAATCTTCTAAAGGACATGTTTTGAAAAGGAAGATGGAGCTATTTTGAGAGATGCTTGTCCTCTCTCGGTGGTGTCTCCTCTATCTGTGATCATGTCTCTAACTCTAGTGATTGCCCTTCCTTTGATGACTGGGAGTAATGTGGCCGGTAGACACTCCGCTAAGGGCACAGGCCCTCCCCAGGCCTTGCTTACTCACAACTAGTGAAGGTCAGTGTATGGACTCTCTCACCTCACCTCCAAATCATCGCTGGCTCGGCTGCTTACAGTGGCCAGTAATACAAGCTACTGTGACGGGCAGCTAATGAGTGCCCTGGCATACTGTATCTCACTAATGAGAGGATGTACTTTGTCCTAATAATTGTCTCTATTGTCTCTCCTCTCATTTCTCCCCCCCTCTCTCTCTGGAAACGGTATGACCCTTACTTTACATAGTACAGGTGCCTTAAACCTGTTTAGAAAAAACCTTGAAGGCTTTTTAATTAAGCCAGTGCGATGATAATTACAAACGGAGCCTTTGGCAAAAACAAGCATGTCTCTCGGCCTCTCTCTCTTTCACACATTCTCTCTCTCAGCCTGAGGAAATAAATTAATACGGAGAGGGGAGATTGAAGCCTCATAAATAGCTTTATTAGAATATAATGGCCACATTTCGATCCATTTTTTTCTAGCAGGAAAAGTGGTGGTTCGTTTACTTGATGAATGCTTGTATAGTCTTTTCGGGCCTTAAATGTCCTCGACTGAACATTCAGAAGAAGTATAATAATGTGACCCAGACTTAGCCCTCACTTGAACTACAGAAAGACAAATCTTACGTCTCCTATTGAAAGGAGACGTGTCACTACATCTGAAATATTGAATAAGAGGCCCATAATTCTTAAAAATTGGTACTTATAACACACATCTTGTCCCTTGATTTTCAAGATAAAGTTAAGTGTTTTTCATGATATTTGAAAACCCCTTTGATGTGACTAGCCTGAGCTCGGTATTGTTTATATATCAGTCTAGCCTTGAGTTATGGTGCATTTGCGGTGAGGAATTTTAGGCTGGACTATGGTCGCTGCGGGCCGCTTGGCATCCACTAAACACCGAGAGGGAATCATTTATATTCTACTCCAGAGGTAATAGAGGAACATGAGATTGGGAAATAGCTCCAAACTCCACTCTGCCTGTGTGTGGCTCAGGGCATAAAAAAGCCATGCAGATTTAAGGTTGCAGGAGCATATTCAAGCAGTTTTCTGTTCTCATTTTGTATGGTTTCTCAAATCTACCCATATGTATGGTACAATCACTCACCTCTCATTCTGACACACATACTAAATGAAAGGTATATGGTTGGATTATTATGTATTGGAATGTTCACTTTGGATGTCTTTTCTCAGTGGTGAAGTCCAACCAACAGAGAACCTGACTAGAGATACCTCTCTCCTCTCTCAACCCTGTATTGAAATAGCCTCAAGGCCTTTTTAAGCCACTGAGATCCAAACCTGTATTGAAAAACCCTCCAGGCCTTTTTAAGCCACTAAGTAATTACAAATGTATCCTTTGGCAAAAAAAAAAACGACCAACTATCAAGGCACAAGGCGAGATCCAAATGCAGACACAGGAGGCAGATGGTTGGAGTCTTACAATGTTTATTAATCCAAAAGGAGTAGGCAAGAGAATGGTCATGGACATGCAAAAAGGTCAAAACCAGATTAGAATCCAGGAGGTACAGAGTGGCAGACAGGCTCATGGTCAGGCAGGCCGGTACAAAGTCCAGAAAAAAGGCAAGGGTCAAAACCGGGAGGACTAGAAAAAGGAGAATGCAAAAAGAAGGCGAACGGAAAAACTGCTGATTGACTTGGAAACATACAAGACAAACTGACACAAAGAGACAGGAAACACAGGGATAAATACACTGGGGGAAATAAGTGACACCTGGAGGGGGTGGAGACAATCACAAGGACAGGTGAAACAGATCAGGGCGTGACACCAACAAGTCTCTCTCTCGAAACATATGTTTACATTACCAAAGCAAGTGAAGTAGATAATAAAAAAAGTAAACTATGAAAAATGAACAGTAAACATTATACTTGCAAGTTTCAAAAGAATAGAGACATTTCAAATGTTATATTATGGCTATGTGCAGTGTTGTAACAATGTGTAAATAGTTGAAGTACAAAAGTGAAAATAAATAAAGAGAAAAATATGGGTTGTATTTACAATCGTCTCTCTCTCGCTGACTGCAGGGTGTGCAAAGCTGGGCCACCTGATGCAGAGCACATGCAGATCAGTGAAGGAGGAGTGAGAGAGCGGGGATCTGGTCATCCCGAGTGGCGCAGCGGTCTAAGGCACTACATCTCAGTGCTAAAGGAGTCACTACAGACCTTGGTTTGATTCCAGGCTGGGAGTCCCATAGGGCAGCACACAATTGGCCCAGCGTTGTCCGGGTTAGGGTTTGGCCGGGGTAGGCCTTCATTGTTAAATAAAAAATCACACCTGTTGAAGTAGATGAAACGGTCTGTGAGTCCCTGCCAGCAACCTATCCAGCTTTTTTTGTCCCACAACACACACTCTAACCAGTGGACTAACCAGCAGACTAGTGCATTTCCATACAGGATTTATCTCAGTGTTTTACCCAAAAGGCTCAGACTTTTCTGTTTCCATCTACTCAGGCCGGCACCCTTGTCTCACTGGTCCATGTTCTTACTTGGGGCCAAAGCGTCACTGGTACTTTTCAGGTGTCATTTACATAACACTGGCTAACTGTGATCTTTAACATCTTCTCACAAAGCATTGTTTATTCTGCTCTTCACAAGTCCTCACTGTCAGTCCTAGCTATGGAAACACAATTTCCCTAGTATAACATAAGGTTGTATACACTAGTGGAAAACTGGTGTTAAAGTTGAAAAGCAGCAGTACATGTTAAGGGTCAATAATATGTCCTCCCCACTCTCAATGTCACCGATGCTGCTGTGTCATTCAAGACCCCAGAACTGGCAGGCAGTTGGAAAGAAGGCAATGTACACAACATTTGTGAAGGTGTCGCATGTACGTTCTCTGGAAGAGGTGAAGTCAACGAGGTGGGCTGAGTTGTTTGGTCCAGGCACTTCTCCAAAAGCCTGCTGGTGGTCGCCGTACAACCCGCCAATTGACAAACTGACAGCTAACCTCCAATGGAGGATCATACATGTGGTGCACATAGATCCAAGCATTGGGGTGGGTTGTCCATTTTGCTCTGAATCCAAGGCTGGTTAGGATGTTTACTCTGCTTGCCAGCTGGTTTTCGGCTGTGGTTTTATTCTTCCATGCTGTTAATTCTAGGACCAAAGTACAGTTTCAGGCACAGCCAACTGGGCAAAAACGGGTTGAATCAACATTGTTTCCACGTCAGTTTTTTATCCCTCAATGTGATAATGTTGAATCAATGAGGAAAACTGATTTGATTTGAAAAAAGTCATCAACGTAAGGGAATTCTGTCATTTTTTCTCCCAAATCCAATGACATGGTGATGTGTCTATTTCACATTGTTGATTTCACATTGAATTTAGGATTAGTTGACAACCAAATCAAAACTAGATGTTGAACTGACGTCTGTGCCCAGTGGGAGGGGTGTGGTAGTCCTGCTAAACTTTCTGTCAGGAGTAGCCAAGCTAGCCATCTGGAGGACCAGGAAGAACTGGCGGCAGGTAGCCTAGCAGTTAATTGCGTTGTGAAGTATGAACAACAGAGAATAGTTACTACAGGTGTATCTCTCAAACCTGTATTGAAATAGTCTGAAGGCCTTTTTCCCCCAAGCCGACTAGGTGAAAAATCTGTCTGTGTCTTTGAGCAAGGCACTTAACCCTAATTGCTTCTGTAAGTTGCTCTGGATAAGAGTATGTGATAAATGACCTAACTGTATACAGGGACAGGCATCTGTGGATGTGGTGGGCATGCGCAAGGGTTTAGTGGCAGCAAGACTGAAGGTGGAGTTTGCCTACTACAGATTGGTGGGAGACCTTAGGCTTTTCATCCATACATGGGGCGTTCAGGAGTCGTTGTGCTCTGTTGGTGACAAGGGGGATCTGGAGGTGTCCTCTTAAACCCTTAAACGGTGATGCATGATTCCTGAGGGTTGAATGTTCATGTACTGTAGGGTCTTGACCAAATAAAATTGATTTTAAAATTGTAAAAATGATCTCTCACACACTTACTCTCTCACACTCTCATTCACTTACTCCATTTCCTCTCTCTCAGTTGAGAGTTAATAAGAGCTATACCCTGCCTTTGATTAAATGGTTTAAACCGGACTGCATTGCTCACCAGCCCTCTAATCCTACCCTTACCTTTCTGCCTTCCACATGGGCAGACCTGCATGTTAGCAGTTGTGCTCTAATGATTCGGGAGAGCTTGCCATTCGAGGGCCACCCATCCATCATTGTGGTAAGGCCAGGGGCTTTATTATAATACAGAGGACAGACGTGCTCTGGGGCTATGTGGGACACAATAAGAGGTCTTTCAACAGACCTATAAATACATGATCTGTCAGAGCCGCTGTCCTGGGGGCGCTCTCAGCCAGGCTCCAGCCCTCCGGTCAGCCATCACTTATGCTAAGATATGCGCTAGCCCCGGGGATGAGGCTTAGTTCATTTCAGCCCCCTCATCAACCATCAAGTGCATTCTACCTCCAGCAATGAGAATAAATAAGAACAAGATGAAAGAAATAATTAATTATCTTGGAGGAGAGTAGCGGAACCTTAACAAAACAAACAAATGGAGTAGAAACATAAAAAATAAATACAATTGACACTTTTGAGGTAGCATCCAAAGAGTATTATAGTACGTTGAGTTACCAAACCAATAAATGTCATAGGAGTGACAGGTTGTTTACTGAAGACTGAGAATGTGAAGACTAAGGAAACATCTTCTGAAGTGGAAGACATGGTTTGCAGACCCCCTAGCTTATCATTGATGTGGAAGATGTTAAGATGTGTCCAAGACTCTGAATACATATTTCTGCACATGTGAGTGTGCATCAACTGTAATAACATAATTTCAGTTGTTGTAAAGGGGTATTTAAACACAGGAAACAGTTGAATAACACTTACTCCTGTCTATTTCCCCTGTTGGAGAGATGTTTTTGGTGATACTGTGATACATATTCATCTCATCATGCTTTACTGCTATTGCCTGCTGCTCTTCTCCTCATCTTTGATGAGAATCATCTCAGGTGAGAATCTCTACCCACCGACACCAACACTGTTACCACCCAGTGAAGATCAGCGATCGGGGAGGGGGCTGTGCTGTTAGCTAGCAGAGAGATTAGTGGTGGGCTGTCGCATGTTAGAATAATAAACAGTTGTACATTTTAACCCTGCATAATTTGCTATCTATCTGTTAGCCATCCTAATGTATTAAAATGTTATTCCCCCTCAGGGATGGAAACCAGTGGCAGATTATGATTATCTCCAGCATGTGGTGAGTGGAAACTCAATGACAGAAACTCCCACTACTCAACACAACAACAGTGATAGCCTGACTGACCAGGTATTGGATGTTTTCACAGACTCAGCCCTAACATTGTTGATTTGACCAGGAGCTGTGTTGGGTTTGAACTGTCAACATTGCTGAAGTGATCCAGGCATGTGGCACTAACCTCCCCCCATAATTGCAGCTCATGCTTTACCCACTCTACTCTGTAGTCTGTACCCCCACATTTACACCCCAAATCCTACCCATTCCCCTCCAAACCCAACACCCACTCCTCTCCATACACTTGACAGCAGAGCCAGGTAGGGGATAGAGGGATGACATTGGCTGGCATTGGACGGATGTAAGTTTACACCCATCTCTCCTCCACCCCTTACCCCCACCACCCTCCTCCTTCTCCCCCACTCCTCCCCCATCTCCCTCTTCGCCTTACTCCAGATCTCTCCCCGCCACAGCTGTCTCCCCCTGGCCTAGCCCCCAGGCTTCAGGAGGCTTCCCTGCCTCCCTCTCTCTCCCCCTGCAGCCAAGAAGGAAAAGCAGGGAGAGGAGAAAAATAGAACTTCAGGCACAACATGCAAGGCCATCTGGGTAATCTTGTTCAGAAGGCTTGAGGTGATCGCTGCAATTTACACAGGCAGAAAAAAAAAAACTCAGACCTAATTTCCATACCTACCAGCCTCAAGGAGACAAAATTGAATAAACCAAGAATTAGAAAAGAATTACACTAAAACCAATACAGAATATTCAACACTAGTTGCATTTTGTTCCTTGTAATCCTCCCCACATGCTCCCCAAACCCTGTGTATACTTTCTGATTTATTAAAGAGAAGAACAGTCAGAGAAACATGGAAGGTATGTGGAGAAACTAACTGCATCCACACAAACGCACACACACACACACAAATTCAGCCATGAGAGTAAAACAATATTGCGATGAAAGCAAATCAAACAGAAATCCAACACGTGAACGTCAAATTGATTAGTAGGAAAATGCTAAAATGTCTTCAACCGGCATATCTCACAGTCATAACGATATGTTAATTTGCTACTTTATAGCTGAAAGCCGAATTCTGCTTATATAAACCTTGAAACACTGCATTTCTAAAATGTGCCTTAATTTAATGAAGTAAACACCGCCACAAAACAATAAATGCCCCAATTAAAGAACAGACATGAAGAGAAGTGTCTATTTCCTGTTAGAGCCCTGCGGATATATGTACCCAAGCGTGTCTGTGCAGGAGCATATGCATCGTGTGCAGCTCGTAAACATCATGCCTTCACGTTTCACATTAGCATATGTGCCTTGCTTGTGATGTAGGTTATCTGGTGCTAGATCCAGGCTATATGTTTGTGTGTGTGTGTGTGTGTGTGTGTGTGTGTGTGTGTGTGTGTGTGTGTGTGTGTGTGTGTGTGTGTGTGTGTGTGTGTGTGTGTGTGTGTGTGTGTGTGTGTGTGTGTGTGTGTGTGTGTGTGTGTGTGTTATTGTGGTGTGATGGATGGGTTTGTTCAAGGCATTGTGGGTTTGCTGTTTGTGTATGTATCTATGTGTATAATTAAAATAGAGAAATATATGTGTATGCTAATATATGTGTTCGCATCTGCATATTATGTAAACTGTACATGTAGTATGTTTGAGTGTATATGGGCACAATCTGCCTCCCTCTCTGCTCTCCCTCCTTTCTCTCCCTCTTTTCTCCCTGCTCCTTCGACTGTATGTCATCTTGTGGCCTGCCTGCTTCCGTTTCTCGCACCCCTGGGGGGCATCTCCCATCAGGCTTGCTGTGCTTCAATGTGTCCCGACAGACCTGATGTGATCTGAGTGGCTGACGGGTCTGTCCCTGCTGCCCGCTGTCTTTTCTCCTCCCCGCTTCACTCACATGTGCAACTTGCTAAGGAACACACACACATACCAATAAACACACAGATGCACACACACACACACAAATGCACTGACAGACAAGCACGCGCGCAAACGCATGTAGAAACACACATACTGTACGCATACACAAAGACACACACACACACACACACACACACACACACACTGCTATAATGCAGCCTGACTTCAGTCTACACCTCCTGTAGAGAGTGCCCAATCAAAATATTAGCATTTTATCTACTTTGATATGAATTGTTTTGCATTAAGGAGCCATACAGCTTACTGCTGGTCCCATGTGCCTCAGTTGGTAGAGCATGGCACTTGCAATGCCAGGGTTGTGGGTTTGATTCCCACGGGGAACTAGTATGAAAAATGTATACACTCACTACTGTAATTCGCTCTATATAAGAGCATCTGATAAATGTCTAAAATGTATGAGAAAACCTCCCCACAAATGCTGTGAGTGAAGCATGATACTGTAACTCTGGTACATGACAACAGGATTCATTGCCAAACCAACCACCAGTGTGTGTGGCCAAAGAACTCTATTTTCATGTCATCTGACCATAGCACCGGTTCCAATCCAAGTGCCAATGCCTTTTAGCAAACTCCAGGCACTGACATTTGTTGGATGACATGAAAATAGAGCTCTTTGGCCACGCACACGAGTGGTGTGTTTGGTGTTGAAAGAAATATGCATAAATAGAAAAGAATCCCATGCCTACTGTAAAATGTGGTGGTGGATCTTTGATCTTATGGGGCTATTTTGCTTCTGCTGGTCCTAGGGCCCGTGTTAAGGTCAACGGCATCATGAACTTTACCTATTACCAGGACATTTTAGCCAAAAACCTGATTGCCTCTGCCAGGAGGCTGAATCTTTTCCACAAGTGGATTTTCCACCAAGACAATAACCCCAAGCACACATCAAAATCCACAAAGAAATTGTTAATTGACCACAAAATCAACATATGCAATGGACACCTCAGTTTCCGTACTTGAACCCTATTTTAAACCTATGGATTGAATTGAAGACAGCAGTCCATATGTGCAGATGAAGAATATCAAGGATTTGGAATTGTAAGGAGGAATGGTCTAAGATCCCTCCTAATGTGTTCTTCAATCTCATAAAACATTTTAGAAAAAGGCTCAGTGCTGTTATCCTCGCAAGGTGAGGTATTGAAAGGTATTCACGGAATCATGGCTCTCTCCGGATATACTGTCCCCGTCCATACAGCCAGCTGGGTTCTCTGTACATCACGCAGACAGGAATAAAGAACTCTCCGGGAAGAAGAAAGGTGTGTTTTATGATTAACTACTCATGGTGTGATTGTGATAACGTACAGGAACTCAAGTCCTTTTGTTCACCCGACCTAGAATATTTCACAAACAAATGCTGACCGTATTACCTCCCAAGAGAATTATCTACGGTTATAGTCAAGGCCGTGTATATTCCCCTTCAAGACGACACCATGACGGCCCTCAAGGAACTACACTGGACTTATATCCTGTGTATAAAACTGCATATCCTGAGGCCGCATTTATTGTAGCTGGGGACTTTAACAAAGCAAATTTCAGGAAAACGCTACCAAAGTTCTATCAACACGTTGCCTGTAGTACTCATGCTTCAAAAACTATTGGGATGGCTAAAAGGCCCTCCGCCACCCTCCCTTCGGCAAATCAGATAATGGCTCCATTCTGAACTCCGTAAAGCATTTTTGAAATCTGACACGTTGGCTGGATTCACAACAAGTGTAGCTTTAATTTGGTATATTGAATGTGTGATTTCATGAAAGTTACATTTTTATAGTAATTTATTTGAATTTGGTATAACACTCGCAAGGCTGCCGGCCCAGATGGCATCCCTAGCTTGGTCCTCAGTGCATGCGCAGACCAGCTGGCTGGAGTGTTTACGTACATAATCAATCTTTCCCTATCCCAGTCTGCTGTCCCCACTTGCTTCAAGATGTCCACCATTGTTCCTGCACCCAAAAAGGCAAAGGTAACTGAACTACATGACTATCGCCCCGTACGACTCACTTCTGTCATCATAAAGTGCTTTGAGAGGCAATTTAAGGATCATATCACCTCCACCTTACCTGACACCCTAGACCCACTTCAATTTGCATACTGCCCCAATAGATCCACAGACGATGCAATCGCCATTGCACTACACAATTCCATCTGAACAAGAGGAATACCAATGTAAGAATGCTGTTCATCTACAGCTCAGCCATCAACACCATAGTACCTTCCAAGCCCTCCAAGCTCATCATTAACCTCTCTGTGCTACGGATCCCTTTAGCGGGATCCTTTTCCTAAACAACCGCTGAATTGCAGGGCGCAAAATATTACTAAAAATATTTATAATCATGCAATCACAAGAGAAATATACCAAAACACAGCTTAGCTTGTTGTTAATCCACCTATCTTGTCAGATTTTGAAAATATGCTTTACAGCGAAAGCAATCCAAGCTTTTGTGAGTGTATCAATCAATAGAACAGCTAGCCCCAAATTAGCATGGTCACGAAAGTCAGAAAAGCAATAAAATGAATCGCTTACCTTTGATAATCTTCGGATGTTTGCACTCACGAGACTCCCAGTTACACAATAAATGTTATTTTTGTTCGATAAATATTACTTTTATAACAAAAAAACGCCATTTGGGTTGCGCGTTATGTTCAGAAAACTACAGCCTCGTTCCGTTCGACGAAAATACCAAAAAGTATCCGTAATGTTCGTAGAAACATGTCAAATGTTTTTTATAATCAATCGTCAGGTTGTTTTTAACATACATAATCGATCATATTTCAACCGGACCGTAACCTATTCAATAAAAGAGAGAAAGAAAATGGAGAGCTACCCCTCTCGCGCACAGGAACTAATCAAAGGACACCTGACTAGTTTTGAAAAATCTCGCTCATTTTTCAAAATAAAAGCCTGAAACTATGTCTAAAGCCTGGTCACAGCCTGAGGAAGCCATTGGAAAAGGAATCTGGTTGATACCCCTTTAAATGGAAGAAAGACGGGAAATGAAACACAGATAGAAAAAAATAAAAAATCACTTCCGGGTTAGATTTCCACAGGTTTTCGCCTGCAAAATCAGTTTTGTTATACTCACAGACAATATTTTGACAGTTTTGGAAACTTTGGAGTGTTTTCTATCCTAATCTGTAAATTATAAGCATATTCTACAATCTGGACCTGAGAAATAGTCCGTTTACCTTGGGAACGTTATTTAAAATAAAATAAATCTGATTCATAGCGTCAAGAGATTAAGCTCTGGGCTGTGGGTCTGAACCCCAACCTTTGCAACTTAGTCCCAGACTTCCTGATGGTCCACCGCCAGGTGGTGAAGGAAGAAAACCACACTACGCATGCTCAGCCCCCTCCTGTCCTCCCTGTTCACAAATGACTGCGTGGCCAAGCACGCCTCCAACTCAATCATCAAGAGAGAGACGACACAACAGTAGTAGGCCTGATTGCCAACAATGACGAGACAGCCTACAAGGAGGTCAGGGCACTGGCGGAGTGGTACCAGGGAAAATAACCTCTCCCTCAATGTCAACAAAACGAAGGGGCTGATTGGGGAGTTCAGGAGACAGCAGAGGGAGCACGCCACCATCTACATTTACGGGACCTCATTGGAAAAGGTGAAAAGCTTCAAGTTCCTTGGCGTATACATCACTGACATTCTGAAATGGTCCACCCACACAGACAGTGTGGTGAAGAAGGTGCAACAGTGCTTCTTCAACCTCCGGAGGCTAAAGAAATTTGGCTTGGCCCCTAAGACCCTCTCAAAATTTACAGATGCACCATTAAGCATCATGTTGGGTTGTATCACCGCCTGGTACTGCAACTGCACCGCCCGCAACCACAGGGCTCTCTAGACTGTGGTGCGGTCTGCCCAATGCATCACCGGGGGCACACTGCCTGCCCTCCAGGACACCTACAGCACTCGATGTCACAGGAAGGACAAAAATATAATCAAGGACATCAAGCACCCAAGCCACGGCCTGATCACCCCGCTATCATCCAGAAGGCAAGGTCAGTACAGGTGCATCAAATATGGGACAGCTGCCCTACAGTATGTACATAGATATGGAATCAATGGTCACTTTAATAATGGATCACTGGTCACTTTAATAATGTTTACATACTGTATTCTACCTGATCTAGTCAATCCCACTTTGACATTCCTCTTCCTAATATTTATATATTTCTTAATTCCATTCTGTTACTTTTTATATATGTGTATTGTTGTGAATAGTTAGCACACAAGCGTTTTGCTACACCCGCAATAACATCCACTAAATATGTCACGTTCTGACCTTAGTTCCTTTTTTATGTCTTTATTTTAGTGTGGTCAGGGCGTGAGTTGGGGTGGGCATTCTATGTTGCTTTTCTATGTTTTGTTCTGTATGTCATTTTCTATGTGTTTAGTCTAGTATGGTTCTCAATCAGAGGCAGGTGTCAGTCGTTGTCTCTGATTGGGAGCCATATTTGTTACAACAGATTGTTTCCTGTTGTAGTGTTTGTTTCACATTTCAGGACTGTTTCGGTTTTAGGTATTATTCACGTTGTTATTTTGTATTTTTCAGTGTTCAGTTTTAATAAATTAAAATGGACACTTACCACGCTGCGTATTGGTCCGATCCTTGCTACTCCTCAGACGAAGAGGACGAGAACCGTTACAAAATATGTGTATGCGACCAATAAAATTGTATTTGATCTTTGAAAACACAGGTACCAATAATTTTATCCCTATCTTTTTGAGAGAAAAAAATATGTTACCTTTTAAACAAAAACTCTTTCTCTGAGCAATTGTATTAGTACATAGTATAACAAACATTTATTGGAGCATACAATATAGCTCAGTATTTAGTATTTGTATTATTTATGTTAGTCTTTTGCTCATCTTTATCAAGGATGCCAACAATTTGGGATCTGACTTTACAGATGTAGGATCTAAATTTGAGCAAGTTTGCTACAGCAGCAAATGTGAAGTATTATGTGGATTGTAATTTATGGACATTTTTGTAGGAGTTAATACATTATTCATAAGGAAAAATCAAGTCTGACATTTTTAAGTGGAAACTTCAGAAGCATTTTTAAACCTCAAATACACTACACGTTTTACATTTCCTAGATTGCGGAAAGTTCCTCGCAACAGGGTGATCAAATTACGAACCTACACTTGTATGTGTGTATGGAAAAACTGAGTGGAGAAAAACAATGACCTCTTGGTTCAGTAGCCCTGTCACACACACAGGAGCCTGAGGGGATACACAGAGACAGAGGGGGTGGGGGTTGGATTCCATGCGACGAGGGCATCATAATGGGGCTTAGCAACACAAAGATATACCAACTGGAACCTTAAATCTGCAGGGGGTTGTATGTATGTTCGGTGTGGAATCTAATTGCTGGGCTCTTACATCTTCTCAGAATTTGATGAAGTGCACTTTCCAATAACGCCATCAACAATAGCTGATGGACTGGACACAGGAAAGACAAAGACAACACGATTTCCCACAGTCAAGCTTTCAAATACAAGATCAACAACAGTGAGCAGGCTTGGCACTTTAATTAAAAGACAAAGGGGATTTTTATTGATATTTGGCCACATACTTCAGGCGCCAGTTTATAACGCCTAAAGTACACCGTAATGTTTTCTTGATCAATCATTAACACTCCCAGTGGAGATCTTAGATAACTCTGGCGACATATCTGCCGGTGGTCTTCGGTTTGCTGCATTTCTTTAGGTCATAATGAACCTCAGCAAGGAGGAAATGGCTGCTGGAAAGGTTTGGGGAGGAGGAGAGGACAGGGAGGTGGAAAGGCATTGAGGATAGGAGCGGGATTAGAAGGATCTAGGCGACAGTATAGAGGCCCACAGTGGAGGTGTCATAATATCTATAAAACCAAGCGGTCAAACAGGGAAATGGTTCCAATCATTTTTACACCATATATTTTTCCCATAGGGGATTTTAGAAACACTTAAAATAAGTGCTGTGTTTCGTCTTGTCTTACCCTGGCATGACGTTTTGATAACCATGTATATCTCTCTCGGACAAAGTGACTTTTATTAATATATTAGTCTCTATTTAATTTCAGAAATGCTAATTAGCATCAAAGTAGATATCATGCAAGACTACAAATCCCTGCAAGCTCCTGCACGTCATCTCTAGCTGACATCTTTGATAACAGGTATTGTTTCAATTTAAAACTTGCAAAAGACAGTTCACAGAATTGTCCATTTAAAGACATTTAGCCAATTTATTCATCACTACACTGAACAAAAATATAAAAGCAACATGTAATGTGTTGGTCCCATGTTTCATGGGCTGAAATAAAAGATCCCAGAAATATTTCTCTTAAATTATTAAACAACATGATCATTACACAGGTGCACCTTGTGATGGGGACAATAAAAGGCACTCTAAAATGTGCAGTTTTGTCACACAACACCATGCCACAGATGTCTCAAGTTTTAAGGGAGCATGCATTTGGCATGCTGACTGCAGGAATGTCCACCAGAGCTGTTGCCAAAGAATTTAATGATTATTTCTCTACCATAAGCCGCCCCCAACGTTGTTTTAGAGAATTTGGCAGTGCGTCCAACCGGCCTCACAACCGCAGACCACGTGTATGGCGTCGTGTGGGTGAGCTGTTTGCTGATGTCAACGTTGTGAACAGAGTGCCCCATGGTGGCGTTGAGGTTATGGTATGGGCAGGCATAAGCTATGGACACAATTGCATTTTATTGATGGTAATTTGAATGAACAGAGATACCGTAACGAGATCCTGAGGCCCATTGTTGTGCCATTTATCCTCCGCCATCCCCTCATGTTTCAGCATGATAATGCATGGCTGAAGATATAGAGTTTTACCCCCGCACAGGACAAAGATTTAAAATCAAGGGCCTGATGACCTGCATGTCCACCAATGTTATTTACATGTTGAAATGTGCTTGTAGTCTTTCTTCCATAGGGAAAACCTGTAGAAGGCTTAAGACACGGATCAGTGAGCACCGCAGCAATATGCGGACAGGTGAGACAAAAAATCTGGTTGCTGCTCATTTTGTACAAGACAGACATCCTATTAGTTCTTCTGAGATACATTGGAATAGAAACGGTCAAGATGTCACGCAGGGGAGGTGACATTGAGAGGAAACTTCTTCAAAGAGAATCTTTCTGGATCCACAGGCCTTAAAGAGGATTTTGACTTGAAACCGTTTGTCTAAATTGTTATTTTTATCCTAATTGAATAGTGTATGTGTATGTACACTACCGCTCAAAAGTTTGGGGTCACTTAGAAATGTCCTTGTTTTTTAAAGAAAAGCACATTTTTTGTCCATTAAAATAACATCAAATTGATCAGAAATACAGTGCAGACATTGTTAATGTTGTAAATGACTATTGTAGCTGGAAACGACTGATTTTTAATGGTATATCTACATAGGCATACAGAGGACCATTATCAGCAACCATCACACCTGTGTTCCAATGGCACGTTGTGTTAGCTAATCCAAGTTTATCATTTTAAAAGGATAATTGATAATTAGAAAACCCTTTAGCAATTATGTTAGCACAGCTGAAAACTGTTGTTCTGATTAAAAAAGCAATACAACTGGCCTTCTTTAGACTAGTTGAGTATCTGGAGAATCAGCATTTGTGGATTCAATTACAGGCTCCTGGTTAAGTTAAGGGAGGAAGATCACGTGGAGATGTATTTGTGCACATTCAAGAGGACGGCACAGAGGGAAGGATGGCCCAAGCCCAAGCTGTTGGCACCCTACCTCTCTGGGACGGCCCAGAAGACCTACTTTGACTTGAACGCTGACCAGGCCGCAAATTATGAGGGACTCAAACGTGAGATCCTGAGCCGTTATTGATTCAGCCTCGCAAGCCGTGCACAACTGGTCCACGACTGGGCCTTTGACCCCACCCTTTCCCCCGTGCTCAGATGAGTGACCTGGTGCGCCTGACCAAGGGCTGGCTACTGACTGACATACCGTCCCTCCCGATGATCGACAAGCTCGTCCTGGATCAATACCTTTGGGCCCTGCCATACAAGATGAAGAAGACGGTGAGCATGCAGAACACCCAGAGCCTGGAGGAATTGCTGACCACTGTGGAAATTCACCAGAACACCCAGGACCTGCTGAGAGGGGCCGAGCGGAGAGAGGGGATGCGGTGAGGGGGACGAACAACACAAAGAGAGGCGAGGGGCTGAAGGGGGCCCGGATGGAACCAGCCAAGGCTGTGAAACAGGAGGGTGACCCAAACCAATGACGTCGGCGGCTGCTGGACCTAGATCAAAGACGCTGCTATGAGTGCGGTGAGCCGGAGCACCTCACGTGGAGCTGTCCCGGCCGGGAGGAGACCATGACCTCCGCATCCCCCAGCTCTGGGGTAACCCGGATGGTGAGTTATGTCACCTCCAATGGTTCCTGTACGAATCGATGGCATCGACACCAGCGCTCTGCTGGACTCCGGCAGCATGGTGACCCTGGTGGCTCACACGGGAGGGGAATGATGAACCGGGGGATGAGGAGGTGACAGTGTCCTGTGTACACGGGGACACGAAGAGGTACCCAACGGTGCCGGTGAGGATAACCACCCCAAGGGGGGAGTGCCAGATGCACATGGGGGCTGTTCCTAACCTGCCCGTGTCCATTCTCCTCGGTCGAGACTGCCCTCTCTTCCAGGCACTGTGGAGGAGGGACCTGGGGAGGCGCGCACGTGAGGTAGGAAGAAAAGGAAAAAGGACGGTGGTCTGCGCAATCCACTCCCCGCCACAAGAGGTGTCCACTGGGCCCGAGTCGGACCCGGAGGAAGGAGACGACCCCGCTCCGGCAAGCGAGCCAGCATGTGAGGAAGACCTCAGGCTCCCCTTTATGGAGGTGGAGGCCCTAGACGGACCTCCCGACATGGGAATCCTCACGGGTCAGTTCGGGACGGTCCAGTTAAAAGACCCCAATCTCCAGAACACTATGTGCCAGGTGATTGCGGTGGATGGCGTACTGTTACCTGGGGTAAGTGAGTGGCGCTACCCCCACTTCGCCATCAAGCATAATTTATTGTATTAGGTATTAAAGCACAATGGGGAGACAAAATACTTATTACTCATGCCCAGCCAGTATGTTAGGACTGTGTTGCAGCTTGCCCACACCCACCTGCTTGGGACACACCTGGGGATGGAGAAAACCAGGGAGTGGATCAGGAACCGGTTCCACTGGCCCGGAGTCAAGTGCGCCGTGGAGGACTACTGCCGTAGTTGCCCGGCGTGCCAGATCACAGCTCCGAGGGTACATTATAGAAACCCTTTGGTTCCCTTGCCCATTATAGGAGTGCCATTTGAGCGGGTGGCAATGGATCTGGTGGGTCCATTGGTGATGACTGCGAGGGGACACCAATACATCCTGGTAATCGCCGATTACGCCACCCGGTATCCTGAGGCAATCCCGCTATGCACGGTGGCAGCAAAAGGTATCGCTCGGGAGCTCTTCCATTTATTTAGCCGGGTGGGTATTCCGCGGGAAATCCTGACGGACCAGAGCACCGCGTTCATGTCTCGTGTGATGAAAGATGTCTGCAATCTTTTACGAATAAAACAGGCGAGGACCAGTGTGTACCATCCACAAATGGACGGGCTAGTTGAACGCTTCAATAAGACCCTAAAACTGATGCTGAAGAAGGTCATCGAGAGAGATGAGAGGAACTGGGACCAGCTGCTGCCCCACCTGATGTTTTCAGTGCACGGGGTACCTCAAGCATCCACTGGGTTCTCCCCCTTTTGAGTTCCTGTATGGCCGTTGGCCCCGCGGACTGCTGGACCTAGCCAAGGAGGTCTGGGAAGAGCAGCCGACCCCCCTTCGCAGCGTAGTAGAACATGTGGAGGAGATGAGGGAGAGGATGATGGAGATTTGGCCAATGGTGAGAAAGCACTTGGCCCAGGTGCAATGTGCCCAGGAGCGTGTCTACAACCGGGGGGGCAAACCACAAGAGTTCCAACCAGATGAGAAGGTCTTGGTGCTGGAGTAAACCCCTCCAGCTTTACATGTGAACTTGCTGAATAAATGGCATGCACGAGAGGCGCTGTGCATAACGTGGACCCGGCCACAGCAGAGCCCGCCCTCTGTCGAAGTTGCAATGGGGGAAGACCTCAGCCCGACCCAACGACAAGAGCTCAGAGAGTTGGTCCAGCAGAATACGGCTGTGTTCTCCGAGGTGCCGGGGCGCACGGATCTCGTGGAACACCATATCCACACACGTCCGGGAGAAACGGCCATACCGGATACCAGAAGCCCGGAGGGTGGCGGTCCAGCAGGAAATGACGACAATGCTAGAGATGGGGGTACTGGAGGAGTCCCACAGTGAGTGGACTAGCCCTATAGAGCTAGTCCTATAGAGCTGCAATGACTTCTGGGGCCTGAACGAAGTCAGTAAGTTCGATGCCTACCCCATGCCCCGGGTGGACGAACTGATCAACCGCTTGGGGATGGTGAGATACATCAGGACCTTGAACCTGACGAAGGGGTAATGGCAGGTGCCGCTGGCAGCGGCCTCCTGGGAGAAGACTGCCTTCTCCACCCAGGGGGGGCTATACAACTACCGGGATCTTCCTTTCGGGCTCCACGGGGCACCAGCGACCTTTCAGCGACTCATGGACCGTGTCTTGCGGCAGCACAGTGAGTACACGGCTGCTTATTTGGATGACATATTTGTGCACAGTGACAGTTGGGAGTCACATCTTTGTAGGCTACAGGCAGTGGTGGATGCGCTAAGGGATGCAGGACTGTCCGCGAACCCCCACAAGTGCAAGCTGGGCTACGCCGAGGTGGAATACCTGAGCTATCAGATCGGGAGGGGAAATGTGACGCCACAAGAAAAAAAATCGCTGCCATTAGGGGATGGCCGCTCCCCCGAACCAAGAGGCAGGTGAAGTCATTCCTGGGAGGTCTACCCCGGGGGATGGTAATACAGGGGAGGTCTGTGATGTGACGTTGGATCCCTCTGCTGGGAGTAAATGAGCTGGGCACTCCGACACGTATAGCTCCAAGTGTAGGTAATTAGGGGAAAGTGCCAACCAGCCGTGGAGGCCAAATAAAGGGGGCCGGGTGGCACACCGTGAAGGAGGACTGGGAGAGACCGACACAGAGCAAAAGCTGAGAAGAAGGACCGAGCCAAACCTACGTGATTTTCTTTGTTATGTTTATTTTATGTCATAGTAAAGTTGTGTTTGCGGACTAAAACCTCCCTGTCTCTGTGTTAATCTGCACGCTCAACCTAACACCCCACGGTTTACCACAACGACTATGTAGATATTCCATAAAAAAATCAGCCGTTTCCAGCTCCAATATTTATTTACAACATTAACCTCTAATTCCTCCCAATCCCGGATCCGGGAGCACCCCCATCAGTAAAAAAGCTGACTAGCATAGCCTAGCATAGCGTCACAAGTAAATACTAGCATCTAAATATCATTAAATCACAAGTCCAAGACACCAGATGAAAGATACACATCTTGTGAATCCAGCCATCATTTCTGATTTTTAAAATGTTTTACAGGGAAGACACAATATGTAAATCTATTAGCTAACCACGTTAGCAAAAGACACCACTTTTTTTACTCCACCATTTTTTTCCTGCATAGGTAGCTATCACAAATTCGACCAAATAAAGATATAAATAGCCACTAACCAAGAAACAACTTCATCAGATGACAGTCTGATAACATATTTATTGTATAGCATATGTTTTGTTAGAAAAATTTGCATATTTCAGGTATAAATCATAGTTTACCATTGCAGCCACCATCACAACTCTCCCCAAAGCGACTAGAATAACTACAGAGAGCAACGTGTATTACCTAATTACTCATCATAAAACATTTCTGAAAAATACACAGCATACAGCAAATGAAAGACAAAGATCTTGTGAATCCAGCCAATATTTCAGATTTTTTAAGTGTTTTACAGCGAAAACACAATATAGCATTATATTAGCTTACCACAATAGCCAACCACACAACAGCATTGATTCAAGCCAAAAATAGCGATAACGTATAACCCAGCAAAATATATTAATTTTTTCACTGACCTGCTCAGAATTCTTCAGATGACAGTCCTATAACATCATATTACACAATACATATAGAGTTTGTTCGAAAATGTGCATATTTAGCGGCACAAATCGTGGTTATACAATGAGAAAAGTAGCCAAGCTGCCAACAAAATGTCGGGAGAAATCTTGGGAGAGGCACCTATTCTAATCGATAACTAATCATAAACTTGACTAAAAAATACAGGTTGGACAGCAAATGAAAGATACATTAGTTCTTAATGCAATCGCTGTGTCACATTTTTAAAATTAACGTTACTACGACATACAGCGTGCGTTAAAGCGAGACCGCACGGAAATTAATGGCGGATTATGCATTTTACATTTTTCAACAGAACAACGAATTAACAGCATAAATAGTTCTTACTTTTTGATGTGCTTCCATCAGAATCTTGGGAAAGTTGTCCTTTGTCCAAAAGAATCGTTGCTCGGTTGTAGAATGTAGTCTTCAACGTTGCAATTAGCAGTAAACATTAGCCATGTGGGCCAGACATCACCAACTCCCTAGAACGCAACACTAATAAATATCCGAAAATCGCAATATACTGACATAAACTGATATAACTCGGTTTAAAATAACAACATTATGATGTCTTTAACAGCTATATCGATAAAAACAGAGCCGGATATATCTAAGAGCTATAACCGGAGCTTTCTAATACGACATGCCAAGGTCCTTCCTGCGTCAGAGCGAAGTGAACAAAGACCGGACCCTTCGTTCCCAAGCCATTTATAACCTCTCAGATCTGCCTAGAGACTCCATTTCAAATCTCACTATTCGCTGACATCCAGGGGAAGGCGTATGCAGTGCATCTCAACCAATTCTGCATTCTCACATCCACATAGGAAAAAGGCTCCAACTCGAGTTCTGTTTTACTCACAGATATAATTCAAACGGTTTTAGAAACTAGAGAGTGTTTTCTATCCAATATTATTAATAATATGCATATTGTACGAGCAAGAATTGAGTACGAGGCCGTTTAATTTGGGAACGAAATTATTACAAAGTGCAAACAGCACCCCCTATTGAGAAGAAGTTTTAACAATGTCTATACTGTATTTCTGATCAATTTGATGTTATTTCAATGTACCAAAATGTGCTTTTCTTTCAAAAACAAACTTTTGAACGGTAGTGTATATTATTGTAAATATTGATCACAAATCCCTGTGTATGATCATATATTTAGATAAATTGAATGGTAATATTGTGAAACTATGTTATAATTTTTTTTACCTCCTGTTTCAGGACGTGATGTCACTGAGTACTGCCCCTATATATAGGACCTTCCACCCCCACCTGGGATATGGATGCCTGATGAAGACCTAGGGGTCGAAACGTTGTTGTAAATAAATATCACCTGGGAGCATGAGCAGCAGTGTGCGGCGTTTTCCTTTCTGTTTTCCATGAGTTTGCCTACAACCCCAGCACCTGTGAAAAGTACCTGGATGTGCGTATGTTCATCTTTTGTAAAGATAAAGACTTACCTGTCTAACAGGAAACAGAGGGTGTTCTTTAACTTCTTGTCAATAGGGGGGGCGCTGTTTTCACTTTGGAAAAAATCGTGCCCAAATTAAACGGCCTCGTACTCTGTTCTAGATCATACAATATGCATATTATTATTACTATTGGATAGACAACACTCTGAAGTTTCTATAACTGTTTGAATTATATCTGTGAGTAAAACAGAACTCATTTGGAGCTCCACAATGTCTTCTGAAAAGCGTTCGGTATACACGGCGAATATCTCCGGCTCTGATTTTATTTGATACATATGAGAAAAACATCATAAAGTAGGATTTTTCAACCGAGTTTGATCAGTTTATTCAACGTTTATTGGGACTTTTGGAATTTTCCGTTCTTTGCGCCAAGAGATGATGGGAATGTTCGCGCCACAATGCTAGCCAAGGTTGCTAATTCGACAGAAGAAATGGACATTCTAAAACCAAACAACGATTTATTCTGGAAATAGGACTCCTTGCACAACATTCTGATGGAAGCTCAGCAAAAGTAAGACAACATTTATGATGTTATTTCGTATTTCTGTGTAATATGTTGACTCCTATTCTCCGCCGTGTTGGTGAGCGCTGTCTCACAATAACGCATGCTGTATGTTATGGTAAAGTTATTTTTAAAAATCTAACACAGCGGTTGCATTAACCTCTTGAGCCTATGGGGGGTGCTATTTCGACTTTGGAAAAATGAGTTCCCAAATTAAACTGCCTCGTACTCAATTCTTGCTCGTACAATATGCATATTATTATTACTATTGGATAGAAAACACTCTCTAGTTTCTAAAACCGTTTGAATTATGTCTCTGAGTGAAACAGGACTCATTCTGCAGCACATTTCCTGTCAGGGAGTGAGATTTCTGAAATCGAGGTCCCTGTTCTGGGGTCAGTTTATAAGTCCCTATGTACGCTGTGGGGCTACAAACACTGCATACGCCTTCCTCTAGATGTCAGTAAGTGGTGAGAATTTGAATGGAGTGGATTGCGCAATCTGGGACCTTATATAAGACCCTGGAGCGGAAGTACCGTCCTTTTCAACGGTGCGCCTGGCGCAGTACGGACATCAGAGTGGCCTCCTGCCAAGCTTTCGTTTTGCCAGTTCTATATCTCCGGTCATGTTTTTATTCGTTATAGTTGTTAAAGACATCATAAGGTAGTTAATTTAAACCGACTTATAGCAATTTATATCAGTTTATTGCGATTTTCTGGCATTTCTTTGTGACGCGCTTTCAAGAGTTGGACACCTTTCCGGCACATGCCGAACGTTAGCGGCTATTTCGACAGGACAAGAGGACAGCTTTCAACCAAAAGACGATTGTTCTGGACAAAGGACACCTTTCCCAAGATTCTGATGGGAGGTCATCAAAAAGTAAGAACTATTTATGCTGATAAATCGTTGTTCTGTTGAAAAATGTTAAATGCATAAGCCGCCATTAATTTCAGTGTAGCCTTGCTTTAGCGCACGCTGTATTGCGCAATAACGTTACTTTTAAAAATGTAACAAAGCGATTGCATTAAGAACTAATTTGTCTTTCATTTGCTGTCCACCCTGTATTTTTTAGTCAAGTTTATGATTATTTATTGATTAGAATAGGTGCCTCTCCAAGATGGCGCCCGACATTTTCTGGGCAGCTTGGCAACTTTTCTCATTGCATAACCACGATTTGTGCCGCTAAATATGCACATTTTCGAACAAACTCTATATGCATTGTGTAATATGATGTTACAGGACTGTCATCTGAAGAATTCTGAGAAGGTTAGTGAAAAAATTAATATATTTTGGTGGTGAATACGTTATCGCTATGTTTGGCTGGAATCAATGCTGTTGTGTGGTTTGCTATTGTGCTAAGCTAATATAACGCTATATTGTGTTTTCGCTGTAAAACACTTAGAAAATCTGAAATATTGTCTGGATTCACAAGATCTGTGTCTTTCAATTGCTGTACGCTGTGTATTTTTAAGAAATGTTTTATGATGAGTAATTAGGTAATACACGTTGCTCTCTGTAGTTATTCTAGTCGCTTTGGGGAGAGTTGTGATGGTGGCTGCAATGGTAAACTATGATTTATACCTGAAATATGCACATTTTTCTAACAAAACATATGCTATACAATGAATATGTTATCAGACTGTCATCTGATAAAGTTGTTTCTTGGTTAGTGGCTATTTATATCTTTATTTGGTCGAATTTGTGATAGCTACTGATGCAGTAAAAAAATGGTGGAGTAAGAAAAGTGGTGTCTTTTGCTAACGTGGTTAGCTAATAGATTTACATATTGTGTCTTCCCTGTAAAACATTTTAAAAATCAGAAATGATGGCTGGATTCACAAGAAGTGTATCTTTCATCTGGTGTCTTGGACTTGTGATTTAATGATATTTAGATGCTAGTATTTACTTGTGACGCTATGCTAGGCTATGCTAGTCAGCTTTTTTACTGGTGGGGGTGCTCCCGGATCCGGGTTTGGGAGGAACTAGAAGTTAAGAACCAGTGTATCTTTCATTTGCCATACAACAAGTATTTTTATGTAGAGTTTATGATGAGTTCTTTGGTCAGATTAGGTGAGTGTCCAAAATATATCTCCGGACATTCTGGTGAATCGTTGCTACGTATTCACAATGTATAAGCACGATTTGCAGCTCTAAATATGCACATTTTCGAACAAAACATAAATGTATTGTATAACATGATGTTATAAGACTGTCATCTGATGAAGTTGTTCAAGGTTAGTGATTAATTTTATCTCTATTTTGTCGGTTTTGTGCAAGCTATTTTGGCGGGGAGTAAATTGCGTTGTGTGTTTGGCTACTGTAGTGAGCTAATAGAAATATATATTGTGTTTTCGCTGTAAAACACTTAAAAAATTGGAAATATTGGCTGGATTCACAAGATGTTTATCTTTCATTTGCTGTTACACCATGTATTTTTCATAAATGTTTTATGATGAGTAATTATGTATTTCACGTTGCTCTCTGTAATTATTCTGGCTGCTTTGGTGCTATTTGTGATGGTGGCTGCAATGTAAAACCAGGATTTGTAGCTATAAATATGCACATTTTCGAACAAAACATAAATGTATTGTATAACATGATGTTATAAGACTGTCATCTGATGAAGTTGTTCAAGGTTAGTGATTAATTTTATCTCTATTTGTGGGTTTTGTGAAGGCTACCTATGCGGTGGAAACATGGTGAAAATATGCCGTTGTGTGTTTGGCTATTGTGGTTAGCTAATATAAATACATATTGTGTTTTCGCTGTAAAACATTTTAAAAATCGGAAATGATGGCTGGATTCACAAGATGTTTATCTTTCATTTGCTGTATTGGACTTGTGATTTCATGAAATTATATTATATGATATCCCTGTCCCGTTAGGCTAGGCTATGCTAGTCAGCTTTTTTGATGAGGATGCTCCCGGATCCGGGATGGGTATGAAGTAAAGTTTAATGGAAGCCTCCACCATAATCTAGGTAGAATCAGGAATTCCCCAGTGCAGCTGTCTGGCCCCTTACCTTTTTCAATCTTTACTAACGACATGCCACTGGCCTTCAGTAAAGCCAGTGTGTCTATGTACCGTATGCGGATGACTCAACACTATACACGTCATAGTGACTCAGGTGGGAGAATCTATTTATATTTCTTTGTTGTTTTTGGCTAGTGTGGTTCCCAATCAGAGGCAGCTGTCTATCGTTGTCTCTGATTGGGAATCATATAATAGTTGTCATTTTCCGTTTGGGTTTTGTGGGGTGTTGTCTTCCGTTTAGTATCTGTGCCTGACGGAACTGTTCGCTTTTGTTTTTGTATTCGTTATTTTTGTTTGAGTGATTCTTGACAATAAAGATCATGAACACTTTCCACGCTACGCTTTGGTCCACTCTTCCTTATGACGACGAGTGTTACAGAACACCCAACCAAAAAAGGACCAAGCAGCGTGGCCAGGAGGAGCAGGGATACTGGGCCTGGGAGAAAAGGGAGTGGAGGACATCCTGGACCTGGGAGAAGGTAATGGCAGGGGACAAGACCCTGCCATGGAAGCAGGCGGAGGCAGCGAAAGAGGAACGGCGACGATACGAGGAGTCAAGGCAATGACGGAAGCACGAGAGGCAGCCCCAAAAACTGTTTTGGGGGGACACACGGGGAGATTGGCGGAGGTAGGGTTTAGACCCGAGCCAACTCCCCGTGTTTACCGTGGGGAGCGTGTGACTGGTCAGGCACTGTGTTATGCAATGATGCGCACGGTATCTCCAGTACGCATTCATAGCCCGGTGCGCTCTGTTCCAGCTCCCCGCAGTTGCCGTGCTAGAGTGGGCATTCAGCCAGGACGGATTGTGTCGGCTCAGCGCTCCTGGCCTCCGGTGGGTCTCTTCAGTCCAGGATATCCTGCGCCAGCTCTACGCACGGTATCCCCAGTTCGCCAGCACAGCCCAGTGCGGCCTGTTCCAGCTCCCCGCACTTGTCGTGCTACAGGGGAGATTCAGCCAGGACGCATTGTGCCAGCTCTGCGCTCCAGACCTCCAGTGCACCTCCACAGCCCAGCATATCCTGCGCCGGCTCTACGCACTATGCCTCCAGTGCACCTTCATAGCCAGTGCGTCCCGTGCCAGCTCTCCACACTCACCGAGCTGCAGTGGGTATCCAGCCAGGACATGTTGTGGCAGCTCCTCGCACCAGGCTTCCAGTACGTCTCCTCAGTCCGGTGAGACCTGTTCCGGCTCCACGTACGAAGCCTCCAGTGATGATCCATGGCCCGAAGCCTCCAGTGATGATCCATGGCACGAAGCCTCCAGTGATAATCCATGGCCCGGAGCCTCTAGTGATAATCCATGGCACGAAGCCTCCAGTGATGATCCATGGTCCGGAGCCTCCAGTGATGATCCATGGCACGAAGCCTCCAGTGATGATCCATGGCTCGGAGCCTGTAGTGGTAATCCATGGCACGAAGCCTCCAGTGATGATCCATGGCCCGGAGCCTGTAGTGATGATCCATGGCAAGGAGTCTGCAGCGAGGGTCCCCAGTCCGGAGCCTCCAGCGACGGTTCCCAGTCCGGAGCATCCAGCGACGGTTCCCAGTCCGGAGCCTCCGGCGACGATCTGTAGTCCCGAGCCTCCAGCGGCGATCTGCAGTCCAGAGCCCCCAGCGACGGTCCCCAGTCCGGAGCCTTCAGCGACGGTTCTCAGTCCGGAGCCTCCGGCGACGATCTGTAGTCCCGAGCCTCCAGCGGCGATCTGCAGTCCAGAGCCCCCAGCGGCGGTCTGCAGTCCAGAGCCTCCGGCGATGATCTACGGTCCGGAGGTCCCGGCGACGATCCCTGCACCGGAGGCGCCACCGAAGTGGGGGGAGCCTAAAGCGGGGCGGGGTCTGCGTCCCGCACCGGAGCCCCCACCGAGAGTAGGTGCCCACCCGGACCCTCCCCTATAGGTTCAGATTTGCGGCCGGACCTATAGGGGAGGGTCCGGGTGGGCATCTACTCTCAGTGGGTGCCTCACTGGAGGCTTCGGACCCACCCGCATCTTTGGGGGGGAGGGGGGGGGGGGGGGGGTACTGTCACGCCCTGACCTTAGAGATCCTTATTTATTCTCTATGTTTGGTTAGGTCAGGGTGTGACTCGGGTGGGAGAATCTATGTTTTCTATTTCTTTGTTGTTTTTGCCTAGTGTGGTTCCCAATCAGAGTCTATCGTTGTCTCTGATTGGGGATCATATAATAGTTGTCATTTTCCTTTTGGGTTTTGTGGGGTGTTGTTTTCCGTTTAGTATCTGTGCCTGACGGAAGTGTTCGCTTTTGTTTTTGTATTTGTTATTTTTGTTTGAGTGATTCTTGACAATAAAGATCATGAACACTTTCCACGCTGCGCTTTGGTCCACTCTTCCTTACGACGACGAGCGTTACACGTCAGCTACTACAGCGAGTGAAATCAATGCAACACTTAAAGAACTGCAGTTAGTTTCAGAATTGGTGGCAAGGAATAATTTATTCCTAAATATTTAAAAAACTTAAAGCATTGTATTTCATTCACTAAACACTAAACCCCAAGTTGAGGTGACTAAACTGCTTGGAGTAACCCAGGATTGTAATTTGTCATGGTCAAAACATGTTGATACAACAGTAGCTAAGATGGGGAGAAGTCTGTCCATAATAAAGCACGGCTCTATCTTTTTAACAACACTATCAACAAGGCAGGTCCTAGAGGCTCTGGTTTTGTCGCACCTGGACTACTATTCAGTTGTGTGGTCAGGTGCCACAAAGAGGGACCTCAGAAAATTGCAATTGGCCCAAAACAGGGCAGCGCATTAATAATATGCATGTAAATCTCTCAAAGTGGAGGAGAGATTAACTTCATAACTATTTGTTTTTGTAAGAAGTGCTGATTTTCTGAATGCACCAAGGTGTCTGTTCAAACTACTAGCACACAGCACGGACACCCATGCATACCCCACAAGACATGCCACCAAAGGTCTATTCACAATCCCCAAGTCAAGAATAGACTATGGGAGGCACACAGTACTACATAGAGCCATGGCTACACGGCTCTATGCAAGCAGTAGAATCAGATTTAAAATATATATCAAATACACCTCATGGAACAGCGGGGACTGTGAAGAGACACACACACACAGGCACCGACACACATACATATGTTAAGACACGCACTCTATACACACGTACACATGGATTTTGTATTGTAAAAATGTGATAGTGTGTTGTGGAAAGTGTTATGAAATGTAATGTCATGTAATATTTTAAATTGTATATAACTGCCTTAATGTTGCTGGACACCAGGAAGAGTAGCCAAGGCAGCAGCTAATGGGGATCCTTAATAAATACAAATAAACAAATACATGTTACCCATTGAGCATGTTTGGGATGCTCTGGATTGACGTGTACGACAGCGTGTTCCAGTTCACATCCATATATCCAGCAACTTCGCACAGTCATTGAAAAGGAGTGGGACAACATTCTACAGGCCACAATCAACAGCCTGATTACCTCTATGCGAAGGAGATGTGCCGCTCTGCATGAGGCAAATGGTGGTCACACCAGAAACTGAATGGTTTTCTGATCCACGCCACTACCTTTTATTTACGTATAGTTGAAGTCGGAAGATTACATACACTTATGTTGGAGTCATTAAAACTCGTTTTACAACCACTCCACAAATTTCTTGATAACAAACTATAGTTTTGGCAAGTCGGTTAGGACATCTACTTTGTGCATGACACAAGTCATTTTTCCAACAATTGTTTATAGACAGATTATTTCACTTACAATTCACTGTATCACAATTCCAGTGGGTCAGAAGTTTACGTACACTAAATTGACTGTGCCTTTAAACAGCTTGGAAAATTCCAGAAAATGATGTCATGGCTTTAGAAGCTTCAGATAGGCTAACTGACATCATTTGAGTCAATTGGAGGTGTACCTGTGGATGTATTTCAAGGCCTACCTTCAAACTCAGTGCCTCTTTGCTTGACATCATGGGAAAATCAAAAGAACTCAGCCAAGACCCCAGAAAAACAATTGTAGACCTCCACAAGTCTGGTTCATCCTTGGGAGCAATTTCCAAATGCCTGAAGGTACCACGTTCATCTGTACAAATAATAGTACGCAAGTATAAACACCATGGGACCACGCAGCCGTCATACCGCTCAGGAAGGAGACGCGTTCTGTCTCCTAGAGATGAACGTACTTTGGTGCGAAAACTGCAAATCAATCCCAGAACAACAGCAAAGGACCTTGTGAAGATGCTATATCCACAGTAAAACGAGTCCTATATCGACATAACCTGAAAGGCCGCTCAGGAAGGAAGAAGCCACTGCTCCAAAACCGCCATAAAAAAGCCAGACTACGGTTTGCAACTGCACATGGGGACAAAGATCGTACTTTTTGGAAAAATGTCCTCTGGTTTGATGAAACAAAATTCACTCAACTTATTGTGGGAAGCTTGTGGAAGGCTATGCAAAACGTTTGACCCAAGTTAAACAATTTAAAGGCAATGCTTCCAAATACTAATTGAGTGTATGTAAACTTCTGACCCACTGGGAATGTGATCGAAGAAATAAAAGCTGAAATAAATCATTCTCTCTACTCTACATTCTCTCATTCTCTCTCTCACATTCTTAAAATAAAGTGGTGATCCTAACTGGCCTAAGACAGGGAATTTTTATTAGGTTTAAATGTCAGGAATTGTGAAAAACTGAGTTTAAATGTATTTGGCTAAGGTGTATGTAAACTTCCGACTTCAACTGTATCTGTGATCAATAGATGCATATCTGTATTCCCAGTCGTGTGAAATCCATAGATTATGGCCTAATTTATTAGTATTTCTTCATACTGTATGAACTGTAACTCAGTAGAATATTTGAAATGGTTGCATTTATATTTTTGTTCAGTACACATTTAGCTAACATTAGATAGTTAATCCAGAGAATTCTTACCTTTGCCTCGATTCGGCAGTCTCGTCCAGATCATCATGGCATTTGTAGACTAGTATGATAGCCACATTAGAAGCTAATTAGAATTTCATTTTTAGGGGGCAAATACAGGCGATTATTTTGTGTTCTAGAGAGATTTACACGGTTATCAGAACGTCATGGCATGAAACGTCACAAAAAACACAACCCTTATTTTAAGTGTTTCTAAAAAAAAAAACGATGGGAAAATTACCGGTGGGAAAATTATTGGAACCATTTCCCTGTTTGACCGCTAGGTTTTATGGGCATTATGACTCATACTGTGGTAATCTATTACCCAGTATTTTCCTGCCCATTCAAACAGAAAGAGAAATCATCTACTTGTGCTCAGTAAAAGGTACAAACATGCCAGGTGCTTTCACTCAGTCATTTGGTCCCTGTGACAAGCCTGAAAGTGGTGCCCATGTGAATAATGTCCAATTTTACTCCACTTGTGGTTATCTATGATGTTGTATTATGATGATGAGGATGACTCTACGTAGGCTACAGGGGTTGATCATTTCTAACATAGTGTTCTGACACATTGTCAGCCATGCCATGCCAAAATGGACTCCATTTTGGAGGGCACAGATGACCTTCAAGTTTTCCCTGACTCTACAGAACGGTCTCCTGCCCAACAGAGAGGTAGTGGAGGGAAGGGAGGGGTAGAGGTGGGGTGGGGTGGAAGCAGAGCCATATATTTAAAGAGTTAGGCCAACATTTTAAAACATTGTAGACATTCAGTTACATAGCATTGTTTAAATAGTCCCCATGTAATGTTAATGGAGAGATAACATGCCTGCCATAGAATGTTGTAGTGTCATGTAAATGCACGTAATGCAGAAACCTCAATGTCCAAAATCTCTAAATACTTGGCTCTGGGTGGAAGGGTTCTGAGGAACGGGGCAATCACAGCAGCAAGATTTGTGACCTGTTGCCACAAGAAAAGGGCAACCAGTGAAGAACAAACACAATTGTAAATACAACTAATTTATTTATTTTCCCTTTATTAGTTTAACTATTTGCACATCGTTACAACACTGTATATAGACATAATGTGACATTTGAAATGTCTTTATTCTTTTAGAACTTTTGTGTAATGCAGGCCTGGGCAAAGGCCGGCCCCGGGGCCGTATGCGGCTCGCCACCTGATTCAATACGGCCAGCGGAATCATGCTCAGATCACATAAAGAATTTGCGATAGTAAAGTTTTGAAAAACACATTTGTTATTCAAATTAAAAGCCCAATGAATACTCACCTTTGTGTAATGATTTAACTCCCACTGCTTGTGGGACATTTATTTTGAAGGCACGTATAAATAACAACTGCACGAGGACAGACAGTGACTGACAGGCTGACACACACGTCACAGTTACAAATAGTAGCTAGCTAGAAATTGCGCAAAACATTTTTTCAAAGATTTCAAAGAAAAGGAAAGTAGACAATGAAGGTAGGGTGTTCCAGCAAGAGTGGACATCGAAACATGTATTTATTGAGGTGTCAGGGAAAGCTGTGTGCTTAGTGTGCAAAGAGAGCATCATTGTCTTGAAAGACTAACGTAAACTCACTCACTTTTGTACATCGCGTTGGTTCGTACAATTGACCTTATTTTAGCGCCCCAAAAACGTAATACTTCCAGATCAACTGTAATGTCAATACCATTGTAAAGCACAATTTCTCCCCTTTCCAACAAAATCAATTACATGACCCCCACGCTGCCCGTTTCTGCATGATTCAAGAAGGCAATGAGCCCCGTCGGGTCTTTTTAAAAATAGCGGGTGGGGAAAGCGAAACTAATGCGTGATAGTGAGAAGGAGAGATGTTGTGTTGGAAAATAGCTTTTTTTTACTCGATCTGTCCAACTTATCACCTTATCGCCTCTAATAAAACACTATAAAGAGTTTATATAATGTGTCATTACATACCTATTTGAAGGTTTGTGTCGAATTTGAATCGGGTTTTTAGGGCGGTGCTAAAGTGATCTTAGAAGTAAACAGCGGTTTTGAGAAAGATGATCGCATGCAATGATGACGCAAAAAATGACTAGGTATCCCCCTTACCCCCGTCACTGTCCATTTCTTGTTTTTAAATGATGAGAGAAGTGCTACACCTGGTGGAGAGAGATTGTAAGACAGAAATAGTTGCTTTATGCGTGCTGTACGTTACGGCATGACACGTCACGATGTAACGGAGGTGTCAGTTTTTTCAACTTTTCCCCAATACTATAGAGCCATTACCATGTCGATCAACACTTGAATAGAAACGTAGTTCACACCCCCGATTTTGAAGTCAACACAGTCGCTACAGTCCCATTAGTTTCTTTGAAGTCCCGTTTGAATGTTGCGGTTACGCACATTTGTACGGAAAGGGGTGAGTTTACGTTACAACTTGTCACCACACTTCCAGACAAAGCATGCAGAGAAATATAGGAATATGTCTTCTGAGCAGAGGGCAAGTGCATCGAAAGAGTTGCTTTCTCAGTTGCAAAAGCAGCAAGGACTTTTCCCAAAACTGTATTCAGCAAACAACAAAATTGCGAGAGCTAGCTATGTACTGTCCCACAAAATTGCTAAACATAGCAAGCCATTCGCTGAGGGCGAATTCATTAAAGAATGTTTAATTGACTCTGCAGCAATACTTTGCCCCGACAAGAAGAGCTGTTTAAAAATGTTTCCCTGTCAAGACGAACAGTGACACGGCGTGTTGAGGACATCGCAGAGAATACGGAACAACAGTTGAAAGACAAGGTAAAGGATTTCACCTATTTCTCCTTGGCCCTGGATGAGAGCAGTGATGCACGTGACACGGCGCAGTTGTTGATATTCTTACGAGGCATAACCACAAACGTTGAAATTACAGAGGAGCTTGCTTCAGTGCATTCAATGAAGAGCACAACCACAGGGAAATATTTATTGGAGGAGGTTAATAAGTGTGTGGCAAAGCTGGGACTGAGTTTTGAAAAGTTATCCAGTGTGACCACTGATGTGTGCCCAAACTTGACTGGAAAAGACATTGGCCTTTTGAAAAGAATATAAGATCAAGTAGCTGAGCTGAACCCAGATCAGAAAATTATTTTCCTGCATTGTATTATTCATCAGGAGGTGTTCTGAAAATTAACCATGTAGTGGGTACAGTCACTAAAGTGGTAAACTTCATAAGAGCAACATCTTTAAACTACAGGCAGTTTGTCTCACTGTTGGAAGAGACAGAGTCGGGTCACGCAGATCTCCCTTACTACACAAATGTGATATGGATGAGTTTGAGGAAGGTGCTTAAAACGGTCTGGGACCTGAAGTCGGAGATTGCTGAGTTTTTGCAAATGAAAGGAAAATATGTGGATTTCCCTCAACTGCAAGATAAAGAATGATTGGCTGATTTTGCCTTCACCGTGAACATCATGGCCCTCATGAATGAACTGAATTCCAAACTACAAGGGAAGGGCCTTTTTGCACATCAGATGTACAGCCTTGTCAAAGCCTTCAAGGGAAAATTACTCCTCCTGACCCACCAAGTAGAAGCCAACAATCTCACCCACCTTCTGACACTACTAGTCTGTTCCCTATCAGATGACCAGCGGGAGAAGTATACATCACTGCTGCATGCTTTGAACGGTGAGTTTTCTCGTCATTTTGAGGATTTCAAAGTGTTGGAAAATTACATGCTGTTGGTTTCCTCTCCTTTCACCTTCAATGTGGATAACGCTCCCACTGATCTGCTGTTGGTTTCCTCTCCTTTCACCTTCAATGTGGATAACGCTCCCACTGACCTGCTGTTGGTTTCCTCTCCTTTCACCTTCAATGTGGATAACGCTCCCACTGATCTGCTGTTGGTTTCCTCTCCTTTCACCTTCAATGTGGATAACGCTCCCACTGACCTGCTGTTGGTTTCCTCTCCTTTCACCTTCAATGTGGATAACGCTCCCAATGACCTGCAACTTGAGCTTATTGATCTTCAGTCTGATGCAATGATTGGAGAACTATTCAAAACAATGTCACTGACGAGGTTCTATGCATCTCTCGATGAACAAAACTTTCCAAAGATTAGGAGTCATGCTCAGAAGATGTTTGTACTGTTTGGGTCAACCTATGTATGTGAACAGACATTTTCAGTGATGAAATATAACAAGTCAAGGCACAGATCATCTCTTACAGACTCTCACCTCTCAGCAATCCTGTGCATAGCGACGTCAGAAACTACACCTGACTTCACTGCTCTAGTCAATGCCCATCAGAGACTTCACTCCTCACACTGATTGAGTAGTTTAAATGTAATGTTGAGCTCTCTCTCTTTCTTGTGTTTTTGTGCATACCCGTTAACAAGAGTTCTGTCCGTGGTGCTAAATGCACAGTGTACTTTTCCCTCCGTGTAGTTCATTGCATGTTCAATAATGAAAATACCTACCAAAAGGAGAACATGGATGTGGTTTATGTCTGTGCATGTTAAAAAAGTTAAATAAGTAGCATATCTGGATGTGATTTACAGTAGATATATCTGTCAACACAGTCATACACATGATGTATAATCCTGTAATATGATTCTGGCCTGTGATGGCAAAAATATATTCTAATGTGGCCCTCCATGGAAAATAATTGCCCAGGCCTGGTGTAATGTTTACTGTACATTTTTTTTATTGTTTATTTAACTTTTGTTTACGATCTATTTCACTTGCTTTGGCAATGTAAACATGTGTTTCCCATGCCAATAAAGCCCCTTGAATTTAATTGACAGAGAGAGAGGCGGTGAAGGGAGGCTGTAAACCGGGCCCAGGGGTGAAAAGGAGGTCAGTGCCACAGGAAGCGGTGGGACAGAGAACTCCACAGGAAGCAGTGGGATAGACAAGTGCCCAGGGCTGTGTCCTTAATTAATGAGACCAGATCCCCTGAGGCTGTCCCCTCCCTGCAGCCCAACATCCATGTAGGGCAGGCTAACTCTTCACTGTCCATAGAGGGTAGAAACTGCTGGAAGAGATTGGAGCGGCCATTTTCACATGTGGCCCATTCCCAAGCCTAGCCCTGATACCATGCATACACTATATATACAAAAGTATGTGGACACCCCTTCAAATTAGTTTATTCAGCTATTTCATTCACACCCATTGCTGACAGGTGTATAAAATGGAGCACACAACCATGCAATCTCAGATAACATTGTCAGTAGAATGGCCTTACTGAAGAGCTCAGTGACTTTCAACGTAGCACCGTCATTGGATGCAACCTTTCCAACAAGTCAGTTTCTCAAATTTCTGCCCTGCTAGAACTGCCCCGCTCAACTATAAGTGCTGTTATTGTGAAGTGGAAATGTCTAGGAGCAGCAACGGCTCAGCAGCGAAGTGGTAGGCCACACAAGCTCACAGAATCGGACCGTCGAGTGTTGAAGCGCGTAGCACATAACAATCGTCTGCCCTTGGTTGTAATACTCACTAAATGAGTTCCAAACTGCCTCTGGAAGCAACGTCAGCACAGTAACTGTTCGTTGGGAGCTTCATGAAATGGGTTTCCATGGCCGAGCAGCCACACCAGCCTAAGATTACAATGCGCAATTCCAAGCACTGGCTGGAGTGGTGTAAAGCTTGCCACCATTGGACTCTGGAGCAGTTGAAACACGTTCTCTGGAGTGATGAATCACACTTTACCATCTGGCAGTCTGACCTGCCCCAATGCATAGTGCCAACTGTAAAGTTTGGTGGAGGAGGAATAATGGTCTTGGGCTGTTTTATGGTTCAGGCTAGGCCTCTTCTTTCAAGTGAAGGGAAATCTTAACGCTACTGCATACAATTACATTCTAGACGATTCTCTGCTCCCAACTTTGTGGCAACAGATTGGGGAAGGCCCTTTCCTGTTTCAGCATGACAATGCCCCTGTGTACAAAGCAAGATCCATACAGAAATGGTTTGTCGAGATCGGTGTGGAAGAACTTGATTGGCCTGCACAGAGCACTGACCTCAACCCCATCAAACACCTTTTCGATGAATTGGAACGCCTAATTGCCCAACATCAGTGTCCGACCACAGTAATGCTCTTGTGGCTGAATGGAAGCAAGTACCCACAGCAATGTTCCAACATCTAGTGGAAAGCCTGCCCAGAAGAGTGGAGGCTGCTATAGCAGCAAAGCCCCCCTTTGCTGCTATAGCAACCTCCACTCTTCTGCGCAGGCTTTCCACTAGAAAATCATTAATGCCCATGATTTTGGAATGAGATGTTCGACCAGTAGGTGTCCACATACTTTTGGTCATGTAGTGTACCTTTCAAAATAGGCTATATTTCAAAAATACAAATTAAATAACCTTTAGGGAATCCTATCTCAAAAAGATAGACAGGGAATTATTAAAATACAATATTGAATTCTATAATTTATTGTCTACATTTTTTAAGATGAATTAGTGAGTGGATCTTGATGCACAAGTCTAAAAACCTCGAACAAGTAACCCACTAATGCATCCTCAATCTGTTTATTAATAAAGTTCGTAAGCAGTTGAAAAATAGAATCTAATCAATTTGGAAAAAAACAGGTGCGAGGCGAGTGCGAGAAACACGTTTGAAAATAAACTTTGAGTAACTCATTAGATTAAGAAAATTATAAGAATAATAACCCGGAGCGCTGCCCGGGGAGAGAAATCTCATTAACAGGTTTTTCGATTCCTCTCTTTCAATACATTTGTTAGAAGTGCCAGAGAGCGTTCAATTATCACCCACCCTTTCACCTCCGAGACATGGGGGTGACGAGAGGCCCCAGAGGACCCCGGCTGCAGGTTGCAACCAGGCAGGCCCCACTCACAGCTCACAGGGCAGCTCCAGACTGCAGTGGGAGACACACTGACTGTTCACTCCCCTCTGAGGTATGGACATGCTGACCATGTGTCTAATAATGTCAACACTCTAAAGAGCTAGAGCTGCAGGTACTGCTCAGTCAATAACATTAGCATACTCACCTCAACATACCAGTATACATACAGGATGCTATTTGGGTATGTAAGTCACGGTTTGGATAAATTTATCCAATCAAATATATAAATTAAATCAACTCAACATCATTATCTGAGTTGTATAAGAGAAACCAAGTGCACATTTTCTTCTCTTTCACTCTGTCTTTTTTTATTTTCCTTCTGTATTTCATGTGTTTCCAATCCTCCAATCGGGTTTGGGCCTTCGAGCTACATCCTTAGGGCTGGAGCTTTGGAAGGCTGTGTTGGTTCTGGATCCGTCCTCCGTTCTCCAATCGAAAGACATGAGGGGGGGGGGGGGATAGCGGGGGCCCACCTGGAGTGTCTCGTCCTCATCCAGACCCCATCTCCCCTGGTGGCTGCCCGCGACACTGCACAGCAATGTGCTGGGCCCTGCAGGGCTGCCGCTAAGGCAACTCCTTGGAAAGGCACCACCTAACAACAATCTGGAGGCTCTGTCTTACTGATCCCAGCTCCTCTCACCACTCCTCTAATGTAGATAGAACTACAGAGCTGAGAGGTGGAACTGGAACTGATCAGGCCCCATTGTGATGTAGAATGACCACCACAAAGATGGCGGACGACCACAAAGATGGCAGACGACCACAAAGATGGAGGATGACCACAAAGATGGAGGACGACCACAAAGATGGCGGACGACCACAAAGATGGCAGGCGACCACAAAGATGGAGGACGACCACAAAGATGGAGTACGACCACAATGATGGGAAAGGGGGGATACCTAGTCAGCTGTCCAACTGAAATGTGTCTTCCCCCTCTGATTCAACATCCACGTCTTCAGCGCCTGGGGAATAGTGGGTTAATTGCCTTACTCAGGGGTAGAAAGATACATTTTTACCCTGTCAGCTCGGGGATTCGATCCCCTTCTGGTTACTGGCCCAACACTCTAACCACTAGGCTACCGATGAAGATAGACAACAATGGTTGTGGTGTCATCAATCACCAAGTGAGGATGCTCAAGCAGCTCTAAATATGCTAGGCCATATGTGAACATTTCCCCCTTCTTTGGTAGGCCTATACAATGTGGCCAAAATACCTGATTTCCCCCCTTTATCACCCTGACTTCAAAAAGCTGTCCGTATGGAGGCCTGTTGGGGCATAGAGTGTTGTGCCCAGAAGATTGTTAGTTCAACAACAGAAAGAATACTGCCATCCATCATGTCCTTGGGAAAGACCCCAATCCGAAAACATGGCTACACATGGAATAATCACCAGAGATCAGAGTGGAATAAGAAATAAATGAACAAACAGGTAGAAAAGGGATAAAATAAAGTAACACGGTTGGTCACTGATGTGTGGCCATTGAGTGTATTTAAGCATGCAGCAAAACACATCTTAATTTCCGACCTGAAAGAGACAATTCCTTTTTAAAATAGGTATTGACAGATAAGCACAGCCTTGTTTACCAGATCGTAGCTGGAGGAGTAGTCATTTCTTCTCCGGGCCCTCCAGCACAATGAAAGCAGCGCTCCATTTCCATCTCTCTGTTGCATCCGCGGCCGTCCAAACTGCAGCATCTGCTCTTTTTGTTTCATTTTATATCCATCGGGTTGGCCTTTTGTGTGTGAGAGGGAAAAAGGGGTGACATTTTTTTTAAATAAAAAGGGCATGTATTTTATGAAAAGTTACGAGAGGACAATGTAGATTTTGGATTATGTAGACTTGTAACTCTGAAGATAACTTTTTGGGTTGTTGCTGTCATTCTTCTGAAATGAATGTGTTCAAACCAGTTGAATAGGATTCAAGCCCAGACACTCTCTATTTAAAACATGGATTAGAAACTGAGACAATAAGCTCACAAGCCATGAGTAAACAGTACTGTTTCTTTGAGATGTTTTGTTACAGTAGGAAGAACGCACACACAGACACAGGCACACACACAAACTACACAAAGTCAAAGTTTTAGTGCTTAGTTTTGATTGTCTCTCTCTTCATTAGCCGTGGGGCCCAGCTCCGGTTAGCTCCAGTATTAGGCTCAATTAGGACACGATCCAATTAGAGGTCTCCGCTCCCCTTGGGCAAGGAGAGGCAGGAAGAGGGAGACTGGGAGAAATGTATAAGTCGACAACATGCGGACACAGCCAACGTAAACAAACGTACTTTGTTGATCTCTGCTGTTGCTATGCAGTGGTTCCTCTGGGAGTCGAAGCCCTGTTAGTCTAAGCTTTGAGATGAAAAAAATAAAAAATAAAGCCCCGCGGCCAAATATGAACTCTGTGAACACAAGGGCTCCGACACCATGAAGGGAACGTCTGGGCCCAGAAAATGAAAAGCCCACAGGCCTTTTCCATTTACAGCTAAAATTCCAGCACTAGCTCCTAGCCAGGGTTTGTATTAGACTCACAAAATGAACACTTACACTACAGGGAACAAATGAGAAGCTCCTTTATTGTAACGTGTCTGTTAATAGAAATATACCCTACTAGTGACAGGAAATCACTGCTGGAAATATATAATCTGATGGAGGAATGAAGAGAAAGAAAGAAAATAGAACTGTAGATACTCCTAGCTGTTCACCTCTCTCTCATCGGCATTACCATCCTGTAAGTATGGTTGGAGGTGGTTGATGGCGGCCATGTTGTGTGAGCTGTTTGGGCTTGCCCTTGCCTCAGGCCTTCAGTGTTCCTCCCTCAGGCAGTGCATGGGGAAAATGGTGTGCGATGGTAGGGTAAACCTTGACCTGCCTGCCAGGAGGCTGCTACACACAGAATGAAATGAGCCCAAACAAAGCAGGAGGCGAGGGAGGGAGAGAGAGAGGGGGCCTGGTTGGTTTCTCCTATATTACCCCTCTAGCTCTTTAGTTTTAGCCTATATCCTACCCACTGGTAGGTTCCTCTCTGTGCTACAGGTTACATATCTTCTGGGATCATTCAGGTGGTTGGAACCTATGGGTGACAGTTTGACACACGCTCTTTTGAAGATGGAATGTTGTAGCCATTCCCCTTATATTCTGCCAAGCCCTATTTGTAATAAATATGGAAATCCCATAATGTTACAGGTTACAATTGGTTGACTTACACTGGCTCAGGGCTTGTATTCATACATTACTAAAAGTAACTGCCAAAATAAAGGAAATACCAACATAATGTGTTTTAATAGGGCGTTGGGTCACCACGAGCCGCCAGAATAGCTTCAATGGGCCTTGGCATAGCTTCTACAAGTGTCTGGAACTCTATTGGAGAGATGCAACACCATTCTTCCATGAGAAATGTAATCTTTTGGTGTTTTGTTGATGGTGGTGGAAAATGCTGTCTCAGGTGCCACTCAAGAATCTCCCATAAGTGTTCAATTGGGTTGAGATCTGGTGACTGAGAGGGCCATGGCATACAGTTTAAATCATTTTCATGCTCATCAAACCATTCAGTGAGCACTCGTGCCTGGTGGATGGCGGCATTGTCATCCTGGAAGAGACCACTCCCATCAGGATAGAAATGATTCAACATAGGTTGAAGGTGATCACTCAGAATGGCTGTGTATTTATTGGCGTTTACCTTGCCCTCTAAACCTTCCCCTCTAAACCTTCGCCTCTAAACCTTGCAAGGAGAAGGCACCCCACACCATAATAGCTGGCAGAACCCTAATTTACTTTGGCAGTTACCTGTATATGCTCTACTCAAACTTAGCATATGATTTTGAACCTTAATGAGCATAAAAGTGGTTTGATCCTAAGTGTTTATAAGAAATATTTGCAAGACCATCAGTCACTGTGAGTTGTTTTGCATCATTCACTTACACAAACCTAGCCTCGCGCTGCCAGACCTCACACTGCGATTCTAGTTTCTGCAGAAACCTAGAACGGATGGCGTCGAGGCTAATAAAAAACTAATTCTGCAAAGATAAACTCACTAAAAACATGCTCCCATATTCAAACATCGAAAAATGGTTTGTTTCGAGTTCATTTTATGCCTCGTTAAATAAAGGTCAAATTTTATAATAATGTATTGCTTGTTTATTGGAGCCGGAACAGCAAACAGATGGATCAAAAACAAGAATTCATTAAGGCTTTTTGATTAGTGATAAAGTGGTCAGTTAGTACTTCCTGTTCCCTCAACACGATGTGAATGGAACTTAATTGGATGGAGCAAGACCCCATCTCCATCTCCTCATGTGAAGCTACATTCTGAGATTTGAAAGCTGAGACTAGGGAAATGTAACCCCACCCCGAGGATGTGCCGCCACTATTTCGACGTAATTTCCTGTCCTAAAGAGGAAATGCACATTTAGGTTCCGAAACCCACGAAGAACGGCTGAGACTAATTCTACATATTTACAAATTAGTTGTGGGAATTTCCACGTTGAGTTGATAAACATCAACAAATAGGGCACTGACAGCATGCTAACCTTATCTATCTATCTAGCTAGCTAGTTAATGTTGTCTGTTGTTGCTGTTTTTTTAACTACACCGTATTCAAAAGATTAGCCAGTTGGCTCTATGGTTGATTCTGGAGTTGAAATTGTCATAAGCATTGATTTAGGGAAAACCACAGGCCAATTTACTTCACCATCTATTGTTATCTCCAAAGTTTTGGCATCTTCCATAAATTGCGGCCGCGAATCCGCCGTAGAAATAGTAAGAAAGATTTAAATGAAGCTCCGGTAATATGGATAACTATTGAAAGATAGCTAATATGCATTTTTATATATTGTAATGGACAGAGTGCAACCTTTGGTCGATAGGCTGCTGGCAGGCTTCAAGTAAAATGTGTTTGGATGAACACAGACAGCGCGCCCCAGCACTGACCCGCCACACAAACGCCTCACCAAAACTCTCCCTCAGCATGCCCCAGCATCCTCACATATAGCAACTAATTTGCATAGAGACTTTTGAATGTGTAAAACATGACATTAACCCCTGTGTTTAATAACCTGGATAAACACACACAAAATAACCTCTGAGAAGTGTACAGTAAGCAAACACATTCAGAATGCATTGACTGTATTCAACACAAAGCCCTCTTGCCAAACAGGTAACCTAATAGTTATTTGTGGTCTATACCCCTGACCCATGTGATCTTCTGCTGCAATTGACTCAGCTGCTTGACTCGTCTCAAAGGAGGCACTTTCTCTTGCAGGTGCACAGGGCAACTCAGTGTTCACGACTGTTTGCGTGGTACGAATCTCTGTGTCTTCGACTGAGCTTTCAGTCCTGACAATGTACAATTCCCGTTCCGGCTGACACTTTAACATCTCCTGGAGCCCAGTCTCCCAATGTCCCCCACCCTTCTACTGAAGGGTAACCTAGGCAACATTGGTTGCTTTATCCTTGGAGAACCCTGTTCCCTTGAGGGGTAGTATGTCAGTCTAGGCACAAATTAGTCATTGCTCAACTCAGTCTCTTGTCCCGTGCCAGTGACCTCATGCTCTGAAACAACCCCAAAGTAATATTTGAGGCTGTTGTAGTGTACCTGGCATGATAAGGTCCATTACACTGTACTACTACAGCACTTCTGACAGTTTCTTTGCAATTTTGAAAGGACCCTTGAATTTCTTTCTCAGTTTCAGTGACAACCCCTTTTTGCTCTGGTAGTCTCTAAGCCACACGTTAATTTTTCCTCATACCTCTGGGGTGTCACCTTTTAGATCAAATTATTGCTTTTGTTTACCTGTGGATTTTAGGTGATTTCTCTTTACAGCTCCCCTTACAGTGCTTAAATACCCTTGCACCTTTTGCACATACTGAGAAACATACGGTTTCCCTTCATTTTGTTGTGTTCCCATAACCACATCAACCGGTAATTTCAGTACCGAACACCCTGTATGGTGTGAACCCTGTGGAACCATGTATGACATCATCACATAAGGGAGTATCTCATCCCAATTTACTTGATTGTCATCAACAAAAAGTGACAGCATATTGATTAGACTTGTGTTCATTCTTTCCACTAAACCATCTGATTGTGTGTTGTACGGAGTGGTCCTTGTTTTGTTCGTTTGTAAAAGATTGCACATCTCTATAAAAAGAGTGGATAAAATGTTTTGCCCCTGGTTGCTATGGATAGAGCGAGGAACACCTAGCTTTAACACAAATTCCTATACTAGTTTTTTGGCCCCTGTTACTGCTTCCTGATTGGGTATGGCATATGCCTCTGCAAAGCCACTTTCACGCTGTTGTAATCATTCTTGGTATCCTGAGGTAAAGTACAACAAAATCTCTGCGCATTTCCCCTCAGCAACAGCATGAGAAAGTTCAAACAATCTGCCGCGCGCCATCCATTTACTTGCACTGCTAACTCAAATTGTTCAATCCAAACAGTCCATTCGCCTTCTTTTCCCTTGAAAGATTATGGCATGAACACCTGTCGGTCAATCCGCCTGTCCATGGCACCCGGCTGATCCACCACCGGCTATTGGTCGATCGGTGGTTGTTGATTGCAGTTCCCGGGTTGTTCAACTTTTCCCTCCATTTTCCCATGCAGCTAACCAGCTAAAGTTGGCCAAGCTTGCGAGTTTCTGTTAGCTAGTTGACACGCTGATCCCACCGCTGTCACCAATTTGTAACGAGCCTGTAAGGCCAATGAAACTCGCACATAGTTTGTTGACTAGCGTAAACAGTCTAGGAGACTGATTTCCCCTAAAATAATCAAGTTGTCATTTATTTGGATGAACACAGACAGCACGACCCAGCACTGACCCGCCGCACAAACGCCTCACCAAAACTCTCCATCAGCATGCCCCAGCATCCTCACATACAGCAACTAATTTGCATAACATTGTGCGATAGGGTGAGAGACTTTCGAATGTATAAAATATTACAATATTTTAAATACAGACTAGCAAATAAATAAGTGAAAATTGACAAATTATCCAATGGATTATGATAATTTTCAGGTAAAAAGGTGGAGGTGCAAAAACGTACGTTTGCATCCCCTATTTAATTTGCTCCATGGCTCAGGTGGCCAAGTGTCACCAATTTGTCACCAAGGCTGTTTGGCTCATCTCAGTCACAAAGAGGTATAACTTTGCAGATGTTTCTGATTAATAAACAATTCCATGCTGGTGGGTTGTAACATTCAAATAAAACCTAGTCCTGAAACAAAACGTAGGCTGAAAATAATTTGTACATTTTATCATAGCAAAAGACACCGTATTCACACGCATTTGCACGAAGTGGGCAGTTAGGATGTCACTTCAAGCCCAACTATATCATACTTCGACTAAAACGATGACTTATTGACTCAAATCGTTTTGCAACATCATGAGTAAGTTCTTGCCATCGTCTTTCAGCTCGAAATAGTGGATTTCTACTGGTGTGGACGTTTAAAAGCAGATTCCTATTGGTCAGTCGGTGTCAGGGCCCAGGCAGACAGATAATCTCCCAAAGAGATGACTCTCTCTATGCACTCCCACACCACCTGTGAAATGCCCAGTGAAATCCATTACGCACTTTAGAGACGACTCATAAATGGAATAATTAGCACAGCGTGTTCTCCACTCGGTTGGAAGTCAGTCCAGATAATGAACAAAGGGAAGGAAATTAGCTTTTGTCTCATAAAGTCACAACTTCAAAGATCCCCGGCATTGCATTAATACAGCCATAGCCCCCAGCAGCACGAGAGAGAAAAAAGTAAGCACTCTCCTCTCGCTGAGACCCCATTCCACACAAGGTCTTTCTCAGGACAAATACTAGTGCTGAAATTACACATACTACCAGAAACACACACCTGATAGGTGGGTGAGTAAAAACAATCTGCAGAAAGCACAGGTAGCAGTAATAAATACACATGTCAATCCAAGAATAAATTACTATATAATGTGGCCTGGTCTGCCATATTTCTGTCCGTAAACTTTTTCCCCCACCCTGTCTGAAAGACAATCTGGGATTAGCAGAGCCCCTCTCCAGGTATAACAATTCCATACATTATCCATGCAGCTGGATGTGTAGTTAATCAAGTCAGGTCGACAGGCTGGCCTAGATCTTGGGTCCCTGGGGTTCCCCAGCTGTGGCCTACCCTACCCTGGCCTGGTTAACCCACCAGGGCTGAAGGCAGTCCATCTCTCCCCTAACCGCTGTTCCACTCCGCTGCCCTCAGGAGCACAGAGCAGAGGCCTGACTGGGTGGCTCAGCCTAGCAATCCTCTTCACTTATACATAACAACAAATACGGTACAAACCTAAACAGACTGAAATATAAACACAAGTTTGTGGTCCATTTGATTTGATTGCTGGAAAACTATACATGAACTCAGCAAAAAAAAGAAACGTCCCTTCACTGTCAACTGCGTTTATTTCCACCAAACTTAACATGTGTAAATATTTGTATGAACATAACAAGATTCAACAACTGAGACATAAACTAAACAAGTTCCACAGACATGTGACTAACAGAAATGGAATAATGTGTCCCTGAACAAAGGGGTGGTCAAAATCAAAAACAACAGTCAGTATCTGGTGTGGCCACCAGCTGCATTAAGTACTGCAGTGTATCTCCTCCTCATGGACAGCACCAGATTTGCCAATTCTTGCTGTGAGATGTTACCCCACTCTTCCACCAAGGCACCTGCAAGTTCCAGGACATTTCTGGTGGGAATGGCCCTAACCCTCACCCTCTGATCCAACAGGTCGCAGACGTGCTCAATGGGATTGAGATCCGGGCTCTTCGCTGGCCACGGCAGAACACTGACATTCCAGTCTTGCAGGAAATAACACACAGAACGAGCAGTATGGCTGGTGGCATTGTCATGCTGTAGGGTCATGTCAGGATGAGCGTACAGGAAGGGTACCACATGAGGGAGGAGGATGTCTTCCCTGTAACGCACAGCGTTGAGATTGCCTGCAATGACAACAAGCTCAGTCCGATGATGCTGTGACACACCACCCCAGACCATGACGGACCCTCCACCTCAAAACCGATCCTGCTCCAGAGTACAGGCCTCTGTGTAACGCTCATTCCTTCGACGATAAACGCGAATCCGACCATCACCCCTGGTGAGACAAAATCGCGACTCGTCAGTGAAGAGCACTTTTTGCCAGTCCTGTTTGGTCCAGCGGCGGAGGGTTTGTGCCCATAAGCAACATTGTTGCCGGTGATGTCTGATGAGGACCTGCCTTACAACAGGCCTACAAGCCCTCAGTCCATCCTCTCAGCCTACAGTCTGAGCCCCGATGGAGGGATTGTGCGTTCCTGGTGTAACTCGGGCGGTAGTTGTTGCCATCCTGTACTTGTCCCGCAGGTGTGATGTTCGGATGTACCGATCCTATGCAGATGTTGTTACACATGGTCTGCCACTGCGAGAACGATCAGCTGTCCGTCCTGTCTCCCTGTAGCGCTGTCTTAGGCGTCTCACAGTACGGACATTGCAATTTATTGCCCTGGCCACATCTGCAGTCCTCATGCCTCCTTGCAGCATGCCTAAGGCACGTTCACGTAGATGAGCTGGGATACTGGGCATCTTTCTTCTGGTGTTTTTCAGAGTTAGTAGAAAGGCCTCTTTAGTGTCCTAAGTTTTCATAACTGTGACCTTCATTGCCATCTGTAAGCTGTAAGTGTCTTAACAACTGTTCCACGGGTGCATATTCATTAATTGTTTATGGTTCATTGAACAAGCATGGGAAAGAGTGTTTAAATTCTTTACAATGACGATCTGTGAAGTTATTTGGATTTTTAAGAATTATCTTTGACAGACAGTGTTCTGAAAAAGGGACGTTTCTTTTTTTGCTGAGTTTATATATTGTATACACTATAGAGATATAGGGCTCTTTGGCTGTGGACACAATTCAGGTTGGCAGAATAGGGAGATTTGTGATGACCTATTTTGAATGTGTTAGATTAAGATAGTTCAGAGCATACAGTACATTTGGAAAGTATTCAGACCCATTCACCTTTATCACATTTTGTTACATTACGGCCTTATTCTAAAATTAATTAAATTTAAAAAAAAATCCTCATCAAATCTACACACCATAATGGCAAAGCGAAAACAGGTTTGTAGAAATTTTTGCAAATGTATTAAAAACCAAGCCATGAGGTCGAAGAAATTGTCCGTAGAGCTCCAAGACAGGATTGTGTCGAGGCACAGATAAGGGGAAGGGGACCAAAAGAGTCACTCTGACAGAACTCCAGAGTTCCAGAAGTACAACCATCTCTGCAGCACTCCACCAATCAGGCCTTCATGGTAGAGTAGCCAGACTGAAGCTACTCCTCAGTTAAATGCACATGACAGTCCACTTGGAGTTTGGCAAAAGGCACTCAAAGAACTCTCAGACCATGAGAAACAAGATGATCTTGTCTGATGAAACTAAGAATGAACTCTTTGGCCTGAATGCTAAGCATCACGTTTGGAGGAAACCTGGCACCATCCCTACTGTGAAGCATGGTGGTGTCAGCATCATGCTGTGGGGATGTTTTTCAGTGGCAGGGAGTGGGAGACTAGTCAGGATCGAGGCAAAGATGAACAGAGCAAAGTACAGAGAGATCCTTGATGAAAACCTGCTCCAGAGCGCTCAGGACCTCAGACTGGGGCGAATGTTCACCTTCCAACAGGACAACGTCCCTAAGCACACAGCCAAGACAACGCAGGAGTTGTTATGGGACAAGTCTCTGAATGTCCTTGAGTGGTCCAGCCAGAGCCCAGACTTGAACCCGATCGAACATCTCTAGAGCGACCTGAAAATAGCTGTGCAGCGATGCTCCCCATCCAACCTGACAGAGCATGAGAGGAACTGCAGAGAAGAATGAGATAAACTCCCCAAATACAGGTGTGCCAAGCTTGTAGAGTCATACCCAAGAAGACTCAAGGCTGTAATCGCTGCCTATGGTTCTTCAACAAAGTTCTGAGTAAAGGGTCTGAATACTTATGTAAATGTGATATTAAAGGTTTTTCTTTTTAATAAATTAGCAAACATTTTTGAAAATCAGTTTTTTCTTTGTCATTATGGGGTATTGTGTGTAGATTGACGAGGGAAAGAAAACAATTTCATCTATTTTGGATCAAGACTAACGTGACAAAAGGTTTGAGGGGTCTGAAAACTTTCCGAACGCACTGTATTTCAAAGAGAAAGTTGCAATACCTCCTCCTCCTTATATGTGTATCATTGACCATTATCATTACTGGTATCAGTAGTAATATTACCAGTAGCAGTGTCTGTTGTAGCACCATTAAGTCATGTTAGGACACACACAGGGCAGCGGAGGTAGCCTATTGGCTGAGTTATCGTTTCCTTCCCTTTCCTCTCCTCTTATCTCCTTCTTTATCTGCCAGGATCAGTTCTTATCCCTGCCAGTTTCTCCTCCTGCCTGCCTGTCTTTCCTTGGCTGCCTGTGTCCTCTGGAGAGAGGTGGCTTTCAGCTGGGGAGAGGCGCCAGGGGCTAAGCACTCTCTTCCATTGTGTGGAGAGACACACGGAAGACATGAGAGACTAGATCTTTGCAGGTGCAGAGAGAGAGAGAGAGAGAGAGAGAGAGAGAGAGAGATAGAGAGAGAGAGAGAGAGAGAGAAAGCGAGAGTGAGGGCTAAGAGCTATTCTTTCTCTCAAAAGTCAAGCTTGTTTTTTGAGGGGTCTTTTTTGTCGGTCGGACATTTGCTTCACATGATTACAGATCTGATCTCATTTGATAGGTGAAAGCATCATAGTGAAAATCTTATTTGAACCCTATCCATATCTGTCAGATCACTAAAATCAAGTGAACCTACAGTGCATCCGGGAAAGTATTCAGACCCCTTGACTTTTTCCACATTTTGTTACGTTACAGCCTTATTCTAAAATGTATTAAATGTTTAATATTTTTTCATCAATCTACACGCAATACCCCATATTGACAAAGTGAAAACAGGTTTTTATAAATGTTTGCAAATGTATAAAAAAATAAAATAATGAAATACCTTATTTAAATAAGTATTCAGAACCTTTGCTATGAGACTCGAAATTGAGCTCAGGTGCATCCTGTTCCCATTGATCATCCAAGAGATGTTTCTACAACTTGGAGTCCACCTGTGGTAAATTCAATTGATTGGACATGATTTGGAAAGGCACACACCTGTCTATATAAGGTCCCTTAGTTGACAGTGCATGTTATAGCAAAACCAAGCCATGAGATCGAAAGAATTGTCCGTAGAGCTCCGAGACAGGATTGTGTCAAGGCACAGATCTAGGGAAGGGTACTTAAAACATTTCTGCAGCATTGAAGGTCCCCAAGAAGACAGTGGCCACCATCCTTTTGTAAAGCAAGGACAAGCACATTCAGCTATCTCCCTCTCCAAATTCAGGAATGTACCTTTGTTTCAACAGATATTTTCCCACCGAAACTCTAACTCGTTCTTTTTTTATTTATTTCACCTTTATTTAACCAGGTAGGTCAGTTGAGAACAAGTTCTCATTTACAACTGCGACCTGGCCAAGATAAAGCAAAGCAGTGCGTCACAAACAACAACACAGAGTTAAACATGAAATAAACAAACATACAGTCAATAATACAATAGAAAAAGTCTATATACAGTGTGTGCAAATGAGGTAGGATAAGGGAGGTAAGGCAATAAATAGGCCATAGTGGCGAAGTAATTACAATATAGCAATTAAACACTGGAGTGATAGATGTGCAGAAGATGAATGTGCAAGTAGAGATACTGGGGTGCAAAGGAGCAAAATAAATAAATAACAGTATGGGGATGAGGTAGTTGGGTGGGCTATTTACAGATGGGCTATGTACAGGTGCAGTGATCAGTGAGCTGCTCTGACAGCTGGTGCTTAAAGTTAGTGAGGGAGATATGAGTCTCCAGCTTCAGTGAATTTTGTAGTTATTTCCAGTCATTGGCAGCAGAGAACTGGAAAGGAAAAGGAGGAATTGGCTTTGGGGTGACCAGAGGAGGAATTGGCTTTGGGGTGACCAGTGAAATATACCCGCTGGAGCGCGTGCTACGGGTGGGTGCTGCTATGGTGACCAGTGAGCTGAGATAAGGCGGGGCTTTACCTAGCAAAGACTTATAGATGATCTGGAGCCAGTGGGTTTGGCGACGAATATGAAGCGGGGGCCAGCCAACGAGAGCATACAGGTCGCAGTGGTGGGTAGTATATAGGGCTTTGGTGACAAAACGGATGGCATTGTGATAGACTGCATCCAATTTGCTGAGTAGAGTGTTGGAGGCTATTTTCTAAATGACATCGCCGAAGTCAAGGAACGGTAGGATGGTCAGTTTTACGAGGGTATTTATTTATTTTATGTTTGGCAGCATGAGTGTGCATGATTGAAGGATGCTTTGTTGCGAAATAGGAAGCTGATTCTAGATTTAATTTTGGATTGGAGATGCTTAATGTGAGTCTGGAAGGAGAGTTTACAGTCTAACCAGACACCTAGGTATTTGTAATTGTCCACATATCCTAAGTCAGAACCGTCCAGAGTAGTGATGCTGGACCGGCGGGCAGGTGCGGGCAGCGATCAGTTGAAGAGCATGCATTTAGTTTTACTTGCATTTAAGAGCAGTTGGAGGCCACGGAAGGAGAGTTGTACGGCATTGAAGCTCGTCTGGAGGGTTGTTAACACAGTGTCCAACGAAGGGCCAGAAGTATACAGAATGGTGTCGTCTGCGTAGAGGTGTACCAGAGAATCACCAGCAGCGAGAGCGACATCATTGATGTATACAGAGAAGAGAGTCGGCAGGAGAATTGAACCCTGTGGCACCCCCATAGAAACTGCCAGAGGTCTACTGTAGTGTTTTTGCGGACATTACTGTAGTATTTACTGTAGTGTTTGTGTCTGTAGTATACTGTAGTATTTACTATAGTATTCTACAACATTTTATATTAAGTACTAAACATGATTGAGGGTTACTACAGTGTGTAGTACAGTATTCTACAGTTTACGACAGAATTCTATAGTAAGTACTGTAGTATTCTATAGTAAACTGTAGTGTTTTTTGAATGTGGATGGCTAGACTACATTACATAGTAATCAAAAATTGTTTTGCTGACATGGGCTAATTGAGTGACTGTCAATGACTGACATAACAAGGGGAAAACTGCTGATGCACTACCAAATTACAGAACTGCACCTTGTGAATTCTACCTTTCCAACACTCAACAGTAAGTTGAGACCCCAACTGAGTTCCTAACCCAACACACGGCACATAGTCTGTGAATAGGCCGAGGCCTAAGTAAGTAGACATTGTAAATAAGTAGACAGTGTAGTTCAAAAGGTCTTATGGACTCTGAATGAACACGATCACACAATCAGCTATTTTTGTTGGTGATAATTACTGCTAATGAAAGGCACTCTCACTAGACTCCTGTGATATCATTGCTGAGGACAAGAGTGAGATATGCTCATTCTGCTTGTGAGGTAACATTTGCACCATACGGCTTCAGTGGTAGAATAAATCTTCCCACATAGACAGGTATGAGTGGATGGGTAGTGACTGAGAGGCTGGCTAATGATCTCACCGCAGACTCACAGGCCTCTCCTGTGAAAGTGATCCTTTCAGTGACTGTTTGTTTAAAAGCTGACAGGCTACAAGAGTCTCAGTGACAGCGCCTATTCATCTCACTGAGTGTCAGAGAGAAAAAGAGAAAGAGAGAGACGGAGAGAGAGAGAGAGAGAGAGAGAGAGAGAGGTAGGAAGGGAGGGATGAGTATGGAGTTAGCAAGCAATTGCATAAAAAAGACACCATAGGTTAGATTGTTCATCGAAATGCATTCCAGCGGTATTGCCACAATCTATTCAATAGTTTAAAGTTTATACCTTTGGCTTTGAAACGTCTATATAAGGTCCCAGTTGTAATTGGAGAATTCACCCAATCAGACAGTGAATGAATGAATGCTGATGTTTTCATCACATCCCAGCCATATAACCCTGATATTAATTATACATCTCATTTCCTTCTATTCTGCTAATTTAGATAGGGGAAAGCCTGGAAGGATCTCAATCTTTAATTTACCTCCCTCCTTCCATCTCCTCTCTGCCTCCCATCAGCCCGCTCTTTTTGTGAGAAAAAAAATGGAAAAAAACTACATGTCTGTGACTTTCTTGCCCTCCAGCACATGAAGCCCTCTTTTATTTTGATCATCGCAGCACAATGGATTCATGCCATTCTGGCAACTTTTTTCAGTATCAGACCAAATTTACATACTGCTTAACAAGTTAGTGCGCGACTGTTGATGCCTCTGATCAAAGTGCTTTTGGAAATCTTTCTCTCGTCGCATGTTTTTTTATTCTTGCAATCTTTTCTTTTTTGTGATAGCATGCTGAAGACAGGCATCTTTAACTTCGGGGCAAATAAAGGTAACCTCAGTGCTGGACAAGCCCAAATGTCATCCAGTAAGGAGGGTCCATGTCCAGAGGCCAAAGATAATGTAACCTAAGCAGTATACTGTGTGTGTGTGTGTGTGTGTGTGTGTGTGTGTGTGTGTGTGTGTGTGTGTGTGTGTGTGTGTGTGTGTGTGTGTGTGTGTGTGTGTGTGTGTGTGTGTGTGTGTGTGTTTGTTCGAGGCTTTCTGTAGGTTGTAGTAGGGCCGGGGGCAGGGAGGAGATGACAAAAGTCAAAGCAGTCGTGTCATTTTTGGTGCTGAAGGGCTGAGACCTGCCTTCAGGCCTGTCCTCCCTGTCAGAGGCACTCAGATATCTGCACGTACACACACACACGCACGCACACACGCACGCACGCACGCACGCACACACACACACACACACACATGACCAACATAATATTAAGAATTTTCATATGATACCTTAATGACAGAGCTCCAAAAACAACGTGACAGTCAAAACGACACAATGAAGCTACGTATTTCAACTGTCCTATACCATTTATTAATTCAAGGCCTCAAGTATGACAAACTCTCATGACTGAGAAGGAAAGAATACGTCCCGCAAGTAATAGAAGGACACAGAATCTGTGGTGGTGATAATATGAGAGTGAGACAAAGGGAGATCATTCAGAGAAGGCAGCAGGTCCTGAATCAAGCCATCTAACAGTCAGGTCAGAGGACCCTTTAAACCAATAGCCCTGAACATTTCCATTGGGAATGCCCATATAAAAAATACTACAGTTTACTATAGAATACTACAGTACTTACTATAGAATTCTGTAATATACTGTAGAATACTATACTACACACTGTAGTATCCCTCGATCATGTGTAGTACTTAGTATAGAATTTTGTAGTATACTGTGGAATACTATAGTAAATACTACAGTATTAAGAAAAAAACACTAGTAAATACTACAGAAATGTCTGCAAAAACACGAGTTGTACTATAGCACTAATGTGCTATAGTATAGCACTAATGTACTATAGTAAATACTACAGTATTTCATTTGCATATACCCTGCCCATTCCCTTCCACCATTTCCCAATTTGTGCCACCCGTAAATGAGAAACCTACATGCCAAGTATAGACCAAATATTGTGTTCCCTATGTTTATAGAAAAGAGCAGAAGCTCTGAGATCTCCGTTCAGAACCTTGTCCTACCTACCTACAGGTTATAGAACATTTGCTCTTTTATGTAATGTCCCCAAAAACCCTACAGTAAATAGTACAGTATATTACAGTCCACAAAAACACAACAGTAATTACTATAGTATATACTATAATTTTTTTACTGCAGTATTTAAACTATAGTAAACTGTCAATACTACAGTAAAGTCTGCAAAAACACTACAGTGAATACTATAGTATTCCTACCATAGTATACACTATAGTATTTTTTCATGTGGGTTAGGACAGGTGGTAGAGGATACTACATTCATTTGTCATTGAAATACACTAACCACACATTTACCATGTTACAATCATGAGTATGCTTGGCTACTAGAGTGCATAGTACAATTGAAACATTAAATAATGAAAAAGAGAGAGCAAAAATGTATTCAAAAATACAATAAAAAAGGGTGTGGGTGGACAGAGCGGAATTGTGGGAATGCAAGATTGCACCCCCTTAAGGCCATCAAATTATCATATGGGCCGATGGTTCCTTCTTATGCGTCGGCTGACATTTTGCTGTAACCCCATCCAGTGTAATGCTATGTGATGTGTGTGACTGGCTTCTGCCATGGCCCTGAGAGGCCAAGACCCCCCGGGCTACTGCTTCCTGCCCTGTGGCATCATGAGAATTGTTTACTTAGCCCTGTCTGCTCCTTCTTGCCTCTATCTCCTTCCTCTCCCTTTATTTCTTACCACCTCCCTCTAGTTTTCCTTGTCGCTCTCTCTGTCCCTCCCTCTCTCTTCCTGTGTATGTGATAGTATCCTCTTTCAATTAGAAGAGGATGTACTCGGATTTTATCCAGTGAGACAAAAAACTTGTCAGGTGACACGAGGTAAGAGTAACAGCCCTTTAGTCTGTAAACACTGAACTGTTAGTGTTCCAACACACATTCAACACTCACAAAGGCCAAGGCTATCAATGAAGTTTGTTGTATCCATTACCACCAATGTGTATGTTAGCAACTGTGGTGACAACGATGGAGGGTGTGTTCACAAAGCAAAGATAGATACTCTGTAGGCCTATGAATTAGTGATGTGAGATAAATATGTGAATATGATTCTTTAGTCAATGCATCCCCAGAGATATAATAGGGGATCACACATGTGATTACACATATGTCTAAGGCCTACATATATACTGCCAATTTGTCCATCCTTTACTTCGTGGTATGACCATAACCCTGCAGGGAATGAGTAAAGGCCAGCGGATCAGACAGGCTGTGCATGGATAATGGTGTATATATCTGTCGAAAAGTGACAAACAGAAAAGGGACAGTGTTGAGAGTGTAGCCTTTCATGACCCAACACACTTTGACAGCTTGGCCATGCCTGCAGGACATAACCCTTGTTTTTTTTGGGTTTTTTCATCTGACAGTTTTAAGCAAATACAACTCTCTCTCTCTCTCTCTCTCTGTCCCTTTCTCTCGATGAATTCAGTTGTTCTTCGAGCCTTTGAGGCTGTATGTTAAAGCGCAGAGAGACAAAAACATGTCAGAAGCCAGTAGATTCAGCTAGGTGACTAGACTCATACTGTCAGTCTTTAGGACAAAAGTGAGATGAAAGTGTAACTGATATTATGAATGTACTGCTTCTATGCAACACTGCACCCTTCTGGTGACAAGTGGTACTGGCTCCAATGAACAGAAGCACTCCGTACAAGAGGACTGATATAACCTTAGCTCCCAAGGGTTGTGTGTCTCTGGGTGTGTGTTTTGCCCTTGAAGCAGTTATCTTATCTAGACCCGGGGACATTCCACACTGATAAATTTAAACATCCCAAGAGGGGATGAAATACAGCCACAGGGTAACACATTAGAATGACAAAATGCAGATCCCCAGCCCGCACTGCTTGCAATGTGCACTGTATGTGAATTGAAATCAACACGACAGGAAGCTACATGGATTTTGTTATTATACAAAGTACAGCAGACTCATACTAGAGGTTGTTTCTATCATGTTTTCTGTATTCAGGTAACATAAGTCTATTGACTAATGCATAAATACTCTGGGTTGAGAGTGTGTTCAGTTTAAAATGTTTACTGTGCGTAATAAATGTGTGTATGCAATTGGTTTGCGATGCTTGTGTGTACACGTACATATTATATTGTTTACTGTGTGTATGCAATTGGTTTGTGAGGTACATTAATAGTGTGTGTGAACACACTCTGTAATGCACTCCGTCTACAGCCTTGGGCACTGTGCATTCCTGCTTGGAGAGCACATGCCCGCGGGCCTCATTCCTCCGTATATGACCTCTAGTGGAGCCATTACTTTCTATATTAATGACGAACAGCCAGCGATGGGAGAGATGGGCTTTGTCCCAAGGCAAAGTAGCTCACTCTGATTATGGGCAACGACAACGAGAGAAAAACAAAGGGTGTGTTCCTCTGCCCAGGCGTTGCTGAAGCATGCCACATCTTACAATGCCTAGATAGGTATTTTAAGTATCAGCTGACCACATCATATGGTTATAGCAATCTGGTGCACAAGGGCAAAGTCAATGACATGTCACGCAACTATTGGTTGATGCATGCAATGTCTGAGCTGGGGAACACGACCAAAGTCTTCCCATAAGCAGTTCCAACAGAACTATAAGCAGCAGCCAGCTCTGGCATTAGAATCATAAGCTGCTGCTCTCGGACTATTGACAAGTTGGATCTATACTGAACAAAAATAAACGTAACATGTAAAGTGTTGGTCCCATGTTTCATGAGTTGAAATAAAAGATCCCAGACATTTTTCATACACACAAAAAGCTTATTTCTCTCAAATGTTACGCACAAATTTGTGTACATCCCTGATTAAACAGCATGATCATTTCACAGGTGCACCTTGTGCTGGGGACAATAAAAGTCCACAACACAATGCCACAAGTTGAGGGAGATTGCAATTGGCATGCTGACTAGAGGAATGTCCACCAGAGAATTGAATGTTAATTTCTGTACCATAAGCCGCCTTGTGTAATTTTAGAGAATTTGGCAGTAGGTCCAACCGGCCACACAAACACAGACCACGTGTAACCACACCAGCCCAGGACCTCCACATCCGGCTTCTTCACCTGCAGGACCGTCTGAGCTGTAGGTTTGCACAACCGAATAATTTCTGCACAAACTGTCAGAAAGCGCCTCAGGGAAGCTCATCTACATGCTCGTCGTCCTCACCAGTGTCTTGATCTGAATGCAGGTTGGCATTGTAACCAACTTTAGTGGGCAAATGCTCAACTTCGATGGCCACTGGCATGCTGGAGAAGTGTGCTCTTTACAGATGAATCCCGGTTTCAATTGTAACGGGCAGATGGCAAACAGTGTGTATGGCGTCATGTGGGCAACCAGTTTGCTGATGTCAATGTTGTCAACAGTGTCCCATGGTGGTGGTGAGGTTAAGGACAAGCATAAGCTACAGACAATGAACACAATTGCAGTTTATCCATGGCAATTTGAATGCACTGAGATACCTTGACGAGATCCTGTCGTGCCATTCATCCACCGCCATTACCTCATGTATCAGTGTGATAATGCACGGCCCCATGTCGCAAGGATCTGTACATAATTCCTGGAAACTGAAAAATGTCCCAGTTCTTTCATGGCCTGCATACTCACCAAACATGTCACCCATTGAGCATGTTTGGGATGCTCTGGATCGATGAGTTTGACAGCGTGTTTAAGTTCCCACAAATATCCAGCAACTTCGCAAAGCCATTAAAGAGGAGTGGGACAACATTCCACAGGTCACAATCAACAGCTATGGGAAGGAGATGTCACACTGCATGAGGCTAATGGTGGTCACACCAGATACTGACTGGTTTTATGATCCACGCCCCTACTTATTTTTTTAAGGTATCTGTGACCAACAGATGCATATCTGTATTCCCAGTTATGTGAAATCCATAGATGACGCATTAGGGCCTAATGTATGTATTTCAATTGACTGATTTCCTTAAATGATCTGTAACTCAGTAAAATCTTGGTGTACAGTTGAAGTCGGAAGTTTACATACACCTTAGCAAAATACATTGGAAATCAGTTTCTCACAATTCCTGACATTTAATCCTAGTAAAAATGCCCTGTCTTAGGTCAGTTAGGATCACCACTTTATTGTAAGAATGTTAAATGTCAGAATAATAGTAGAGAAAATTATTTATTTCAGATTTATTTATTTTATCACATTCCCAGTGGATCAGAAGTTTACATACACTCAATTAGCATTTGGTAGTATTACCTTTAAATTGTTTAACTTGGGTCAAACGTTTCGGGTAGCCTTCCACAAGCTTCCCACAATAAGTTGGGTGAATTTTGGCCCATTCCTCCTGACAGAGCTGGTGTAACTGAGTCAGGTTTGTAGGCCTCCTTGCTCGCAAACGCTTTTTCAGTTCTGCCCACACATTTTCTATAGGATTGAGGTCAGGGCTTTGTGATGACCACTCCAATACCTTGACTTTGTTGTTCTTAATGAAGCCATTTTGCCACAACTTTGGAAGTATGCTTGGGGTCATTGTCCATTTGAAAGACCCATTTGCGACCAAGCTTTAACTTCCTGACTGATGTCTTGAGATGTTGCTTCAATATATCCACATAATTTTTCATACTCATGATGCCATCCATTTTGTGAAGTGCACCAGTCCCTCCTGCAGCAAAGCACCTCCACAACATGATGTTGTCACCCCCGTGCTTCATGGTTGGGATGGTGTTCTTCGGCTTGAAAGTCTCAACCTTCTTCCTCCAAACATAACGATGGACATTATGGCAAAAGAGTTCTTTTTTTGTTTCATCAGACCAGAGGACATTTCTCCAAAAAGTACAATCTTTGTCCCCATGTGCAGTTGCAAACCGTAGTCTGGCTCTTTTATGGCGGTTTTGGAGCAGTGGCTTCATCCTTGCTGAGCGACCTTTCAGGTTATGTCGTTATAGGACTCGTTTTACTGTGGTTATAGATACTTTTGTACCTGTTTTCTCCAGCATCTTCACAAGGTCCTTTGCTGTTGTTCTGGGATTGATTTGCACTTTTCGCACCAAAGTACCTTCAACTCTAGGAGACAGAACACGTCTCCTTCCTGAGCAGTATGATGGCTGCGTGGTCCCATGGTGATTACACTTGCGTACTATTGTTTGTACAGATGAACGTGGTACCTTCAGGCGTTTGGAAATTGCTCCCAAGGATGAATCAGACTTGTGGAGGTCTACAATTTTTTTGCTGAGGTCTTGGGTGATTTCTTTTAATTTTCCCATGTTGTCAAGCAAAGAGGCACTGGGTTTGAAGGTAGGACTTGAAATACATCCACAGGTACATCTCCAATTGACTCAAATGATGTCAATTAGCCTATCAGAAGCTTCTAAAGCCATGACATTTTCTGGAATTTTCCAAGCTGTTTAAAGGCACAGTCATCTTAGTGTATGTAAACTTCTGACCCACTGGAATTGTGAAACAGTGAATTATAAGTATAATAATCTGTCTGTAAACAATTGTTGGAAAAATGACTTGTGTCATGCACAAAGGAGATGTCCTAACCGACTTGCCAAAACTATAGTTTGTTAAGACATTTGTGGAGTGGTTGAAAAACGTGTATGTTGGGTTTATATTTTTGTTCAGTGCAGATAACCTCTGTCTGAGAAGATTAACCTGAGTGAACTTGGAGAAAGTTAAATTGGTAGCTTATGTTGATGCTCCCATATAATTTGGCTTCACTTTAAAATCACTATCCCAAGCATAATTTCTTTATTTTTTTTTTAACGTTTGGTCGTCTTGTCTCCGTCAGCATAATCATTTTACAAGAGCTTCTGACATACAGAGCTTCAACATACAACTCATTGAAATACAAAATGAACGTTTAAGAAATGAGTTTGATAAATGTGACATTTAAAACCTATACATACAGCGGGGAGAACAAGTATTTGATACACTGCCGATTTTGCAGGTTTTCCTACTTACAAAGCATGTAGAGGTCTGTAATTTTTTATCATAGGTACACTTCAACTGTGAGAGACGGAATCTAAAACAAAAATCCAGAAAATCACATTGTATGATTTTTAAGTAATTCATTTGCATTTTATTGCATGACATAAGTATTTGATCACCTACAAAACAGTAAGAATCCGGCTCTCACAGACCTGTTAGTTTTTCTTTAAGAAGCCCTCCTGTTCTCCACTCATTACCTGTATTAACTGCACCTGTTTGAACTCGTTACCTGTATAAAAGACACCTGTCCACACACTCAATCAAACAGACTCCAACCTCTCCACAATGGCCAAGACCAGAGAGCTGTGTAAGGACACCAGGGATAAAATTGTAGACCTGCACAAGGCTGGGATGGGCTACAGGACAATATGCAAGCAGCTTGGTGAGAAGGCAACAACTGTTGGCACAATTATTAGAAAATGGAAGAAGTTCAAGATGACGGTCAATCACCCTCGGTCTGGGGCTCCATGCAAGATCTCACCTCGTGGGGCATCAATGATCATGAGGAAGGTGAGGGATCAGCCCAGAACTACACGGCAGGACCTGGTCAATGACCTGAAGAGAGCTGGGACCACAGTCTCAAAGAAAACCATTAGTAACACACTACGCCGTCATGGATTAAAATCCTGCAGCGCACGCAAGGTCCCCCTGCTCAAGCCAGCGCATGTCCAGGCCCGTCTGAAGTTTGCCAATGACCATCTGGATGATCCAGAGGAGGAATGGGAGAAGGTCATGTGGTCTGATGAGACAAAAATAGAGCTTTTTGGTCTAGACTCCACTCAGACAGACAGACTTTAGATTCCGTCTCTCACAGTTGAAGTGTACCTATGATAAAAATTACAGACCTCTACATGCTTTGTAAGTAGGAAAACCTGCAAAATCGGCAGTGTATCAAATACTTGTTCTCCCCACTGTATATAATATGGCTATAAGAGGATACTCCTGAAATTAACTTCATTCCCATCGATTTATAACCCCCACAAACAAGACAATTTGCAGACAAATTGTGGTTGCTCTTACCAGGGCAGTCAAGGCACCCACTCAGGAAATCCTGGCTGGGGGAGTTGACTAAATTAAGGACTTTACCATTCACCATAATGTCTTTGGTGAGAGTCACAAGGACCCCCCTGGGCTTTTCAGCAGAACTCGGCAGCACTTTTCAAAGGGTTCCAGATTGAAGTCAGTGAAGTTTCCCACTGGGGTCTGAGGCCAGAATTCCATTAAGCAGGCCTACCACACCACCGGCCATAATTGTGTCTTTAAAAATTCAGAGCAGTGGTTTCTTGATAAGCAAATTTAGGGTGAAATAAAAAGGGAAGGAAGAGGCATATCTTGGACCACCAAAAGAACCGTTGCTTGGTCCAACGCAAAAAAATGTTAACTGTCCAGTGTTTCCAGATTTCTATGAAATATCACCTAGAATTACAATATGAGTGAAATGTTGGTTATAAAAAAAATGTGAGAAGACTGCTGATTGGCCAGCTCAGTTGTCATTTTCTATGAGGAAATATTCTGTTTGAGGTGAGTCGGGGGGGTCTCCAATTTATGATTTGGACAATATGAGTACAACAAGTCAACATTATTTGGGTATGAGTTAACAGAATTTGGACACTGTGTTAACAAACGAGCTTCAATGCCATACAACACTCCTTCTGTGGCCTCCAACTGCTCTTAAACGCTAGTAAAACTAAATGCATGCTTTTCAACCGATCGCTGCCCGCACCAGCCCGCCCGACTAGCATCACTACTCTGGGCGGTTCTGACTTAGAATATGTGGACAACTACAAATGCCTAGGTGTCTGGCTAGACTGTAAACTATCCTTCCAGACTCATATTAAGCATCTCCAATCCAAAATTAAATCAAAATTAAAACTCTGCCTAGAAAGCCAGCATCCCAGAGTCGCCTCTTCACTGTTGACGTTGAGACTGGTGTTTTGCGGGTACTATTTAATGAAGCTGCCAGTTGAGGACTTGAGGCGTCTTTCTCAAACTAAACACTAATGTACTTGTCCTCTAGCTCAGTTGTGCACCGGGGCCTCCAACTCCTCTTTCTATTCTGGTTAGAGCCAGTTTGCACTGTTCTGTGAAGGGAGTAGTCCACAGCGTTGTACGAGATCTTGTTTCTTGGCAATTTCTTGCATAGAATAGCCTTCATTTCTCAGAAGAATAGACTGACGAGTTTCAGAAGAAAGTTCTTTGTTTCTGGCCATTTTGAGCCTGTAATAGAACCCACAAATGCTGATGCTCCAGATACTCAACTAGTCTAAAGGCCAGTTTTATTTCTTCTTTAACATAATTGCAAAAGGGTTTTCTAATGATCAATTAGCCTTTTAAAATTATAAACTTGGATTAGCTAACACAACGTGCCATTGGAACACAGGAGTGATGGTTGCTGATAATGGGCCTCTGTACACCCATGTAGATATTCCATATAAAAATATATTTTTTTTGTTAATCTGCCGTTTCCAGCTACAATAGTAATTTACAATATTAACAATGTCTACACTGTATTTGATCAATTTGATGTTCTTTTAAAAATGGACAAACATTTTTTGCTTTTCTTTCAAAAACAAGGACATTTAAGTGACCCCAAACTTGTATGTTTGTGTTATTTTTTCTGTGATAAGGTGCTCGGCTTCTGCCTGCAGAAAATGATTATTTTAGCACCAGCACGTCACAAAGACAACAATGAATCTAAAGAAAATAACACTGACACCATAATGCAATAGAAGTCAGAAAATAATAGGGCATCATGTGAATAAAAACAAAGATGGTACATAAACAAGTTGACTTTATTAAGCATTTTGATCCAATAACATTCACTCTAAAGAAGTTCAACAACATACATAAGTTACCTTAAGTGGGCAGAGGGGAGACCTCATTGTAGGTCTGAATCCTAACTTGAGATCCATACATTTGACTTAGATTTCCACATATACAATGCATCGATGGCAATGTGAGATGTGTGACTAATTCAACATACCAACCTACATCAAGTTAAGATTCAGCCCTTAGCGTGTGACATGAAAGATGTTTTTGGGCTTGTAAACCTTTGGGATTGTAAACACGTTTTGATGTTTGCAGACCAAATATGCTGCCTTTAAGCAAGTGCTAAATGAAAGCCAGTTTCATTATGACTTCAAGTAGACTTCTTCTGTTTTTTCTTCTCTGCCTCATCTTCCTTCTCTTTCTCTATCTCAGTCACCAGGGTCTCAATTTCTTTGGACTCCAATAACTACATGGAGTAAAAAATACAGCAATTAGCCCATAGACAAATATATTTGCAAAGCAGTAAATACTAGGACATGAGACCAAGACCCTTACCTTCAGTGGCTGGTTTCTTCTAATTACAGCAAGTTCAATGTTCTTCCCACCAGACTGAACCACCTGTAGACATAGTTCAAAGGTGTACGCATAAAAATATGCATGATGGATTTCAGGTGCAAACCTATGCTGAATTGCAAATTGTCCCCCTCCCCCTAAATGTTTGTAATATCCAGAATTCTTGTAGGTATAAATTATATGCTAATTCTGTAGCTCTATCTTGCCCTCTAATTGGCTAGGTGGCATTTTTGCCATAGTGAATACACCAATTCAATTGCCTCAGATCAAGAAGTGCCTAAGAAGTAGGGGTTAGGGGTCAGTTTGGAATTTACCACTATAAAAAGAGAGCATTTGACTTCACCTCAAGCAAGGCTTTGATGGCCAGCTTTATCGACTCATTGTTAGTGGCGATGGCTTCGTCTGTGTAGTTCTTCTCCAGGAACTCCCTCACCGTCTTAGCACTACGGCCAATCGCATTTGCCTGAACAAAGGGATAGGAAACAAATCAGTACCTCAGTATTTTTAAACAAAAGTTTAAAAAAATTAAATACACATCAACAGGAAAATGTTTTCTCCTACTAATGTTGATTTTAAAAAACACACCTGAACATTTAGGATACGAAATTATCACATTTTTGCAATGATACACTTCAGGCACACTAGTTATAGACACTATAGCTGTGAAGAAAGTTTAACATATTTGGCTGTGGAGAAAGGTAAGGAATCTTTGTGGATTGGCTGACCTTCCATGCGTGGTAAGTTCCAGAGGGGTCAGTCTGATAGAGCCTGGGGGTCCCATCACAGTCAAAACCCACGATCAAGGCAGAGATGCCAAACGGTCTGCGTCCATTGCTCTGAGTGTAGCGCTAGAGAATTAAAATATCAAAAACCGGTTATGAACACAAAACTGACCTTCAAAAGACCATTCAGTCAAGCCTCATATAAACTCGCTCTTAGATAGGATTGTTGCGTATTAACTCATCGCCGAAAACCTAAAGTCATGTTACAATTGTTTTTTATGATGTTAGTAACTGTAAAAATATCCACACAAAGGTATTTTTTACTTCCTCCTTGCTTCACCACATCAAAATACAAGTCCCACACAAGCTACTGTTTTCTGGCACACATGCATGGCTTTCTTTGGGTTGGGGGGATGCTATCTTGAGAGAAAGACTTACAGAGGGCTGTGACTTCCAGTTTAAGTGAAGTCTGTCCAATTGTTGAGTTGAGTGATGTCTTTCTCATGGGTGGCAATAGAGCCCCACAGTGGAGGTGTTATAATACCCATAAAACCTAGCAGTCAAAAAGGGAAACGGTTCCAATCGTTTGTCCACCATAAATGCTCCCCCAGAGAATTTTAGAAACACTTATTCAAATAAGGGCTGTGTTTCATGTAGGCTTACCCTGGCTTGAGTTTTGATAACCATGTAAATCTCGCTCAGACAAGGTGACTTATTCAGCTCTATTTACTCTGATTTGAAAATGCTATTTAGCATCAAAGTAGAAGTCATGTAAGACTACAAATCCCTGCAAGCTCATGTACGTCATCACTAGATGACACCTTTGCTAAAAAGGTTGTGTCAATTTAAAACTTGCACAAGACAGTTGACAGAATTGTCAATTTAAAGAAATGTAGCCAATTTATATATTACCTTTATTTAACTAGGCAAGTCAGTTAAAGGGCAGAACGACAGATTTTTACCTTGTCAGCTCGGGGATTCGATCTTGCAACCTTTCGGTTACTAGTCCAACGCTCTAACCACTAGGCTACCTGCCTAATTAGTTAATCCAGAGATTATTACCTTCGCCTCGATTCTGCAGTCTCATCCAGATCATCATGGCATTTGTAGTTCTTCATGATAGCCAAGTTAACATTTCATTTTGGGGGGGGGGGGGGGGGGGGGTAAATACATGTGAATATATAGATAAAATTCACTGTCGTAAATACATTTACACGGTTATCAAAATGTCACGCCAGGATAAGCCTACATGAAACACAGCCCTAATTTAAAGTGTTCCTAAAATTCTCTATGGCGAACGTTTTATGGTGAAAAAGCGATTGGAACCACTTCCTTGTTTGACCTCTAGATGTTGTGTGTATTATGACTCATTCTGTGGTACTCTATGCCAAGCCGTTAGGGGCTGTTTGTTCTTAGTTCGAGGAACAGAGCCTACCGGTTTAAGTATGGCGATGTAGGCTATCCTACCTGTTTCAGGGTGGCGATGTGTCGTGTGATGTACTCTACGGTCACTGGGTCCTCCACAGTGAGCCGGTGACTCTGGCACTCCACACGAGCTCTGTTGACCACGATGCGGGCATCTGCTGTCAGGCCTGACAGACAGATGGTTAATAAGACAAAAGCTTCCAGCAGGTTTCAATTTCAAGCAAATTAATGAAGTTTATAGGTACCTGCAAATGCCATGCAGACATGGTCGTCTAGGGTGCATATTTTGCGGACTGTTCTTTCCTCCTGCAGCTTGGCCACTGACTTCTTCTCAACTCCAAGGACAACAATGTCTTTGCCTCTGATGCCCACCTAATGTTAGAGGAATGAATGGGGAAATTAAACAGTCAGCTAGCTATTTAAACAAACATCACATGCGCTCTGTGACAGTTAGCTAGTTAGATTTGCTAAGTAACAGTTAACTTGCTAGCTTAGTAATCACACTAAAATTATGCAAGCAAACATTCCAGATAACAGCATTAAATAATAGAACATGATAATTTACTAGCAACTACTAGCTAGTTAACTGAGTTAGCTAGCTATAGCTATCAATTTGGGACATCACTAGTTACTACAGCCAGAGTCATAAACCCCACCCATTTTAACCATCTCTTCTTTAAGGGTAGAAAGCATGAGTTTTTACTCACCAAAGTAACAGTGTCTGTCAAAGACTTAGTTGTAGTCACGATCTCACTACCTATAACCACAAACAGTTATGTTTTAGCGCTTTTATATATTTATTAACTTATTTCCAGATAACTACCCACAATGCACTATTTCTCAACATCTAATGGAGACCCGGTGCTAGTTCCAGCTGGCTAACGTTAGCTACTGGCCATGCTAGCATGTAATTTAATTCCAAACCAAGTGTTGGCGCTGGTGAGCTACTATGCACATCCATAAAGAAATAAACTAATTCCTGTGAAAAACTGCAAGGCCTGTTCTCTTGTGCGTTTGGTAGTGGAAGTCCAGTGAGCAGTGTAGTTGTTTTCCATCATTTGTAGTCAGTGCAGTAATACCCACAGGTAAGAGATAACAACTAATTAGTTGCCAAAAAACGAGACGCAAGCTTTGAAGTGGGCACGGTTTGTCCGGTTGAAACGAGTGAATTGGAGTATGAAGTATTTTGAGCACCGCACATCTACTGTATGCGGTGCTCATTTCACCCCAGAGGACTGAAGCTGAGCACTCATTGGCTGGTTTTCCTTCACTCTGCGGTCCAACTCCTCCAAAACCATCTCAATTGGGTTGAGGTCAGATGATTGTGGAGGCCAGGTCATCTGATGTAGCACTCCATCGCTCTCCTTCTTAGTCAAATAGCCCTTACACCGCCTGGAGGTGTGTTGGGTCATTGTCCTGTTGAAAACCGAATGATAGTCCCACTAAGCTCAAACCAAATGGGATGGCATATCGCTGTAGAATGCTGTGGTAGCCATGCTGGTTAAGTGTGCCTTGAATTCTAAATAAAATCACCCGACAGTGTCACCAGCAAAGCATCCCCACACCATCACACCACCTCCTCCATGCTTCACCGTGGGAACCACACATGCGGAGATCACCTACTCTGCGTCTCACAAAGACATGGCGGTTGGAACCACATTTTTTACATCTGGACTCCTCAGACCAAAGGACAGATTTCCACCGGGCTAATGATACACGAGCAATGGACTTGGCCCAAGCAAGTCTCATCTTATTGGTGTCCTTTAGTAGTGTTTTTTTAGTAGCGGTTTCTTAGCAGCAATTCGAAAATGAAGGCCTGATTCACGCAGTCTCCTCTGAACAGTTGATGTTGAGATGTGCCCACCACCACAGAAAGCACCAAGCTAGGCTAAAACACCTGCATTTTGGAGCTGCCTTACTCAACAAAAAAGAGACTGTTTGTATGCGGCTTTATTAACTCAATTTGTATTTTTTAACATTGTTTGCAAACTATGTGATGCGTATTGATGCCAAAATAACAGGCTCTGCCCCACATGCCCTGAATGACGGTTTGCCACTGCTAACAATACACAGCAAAACAAACATCTAAAAGTTAAATAATGGAATTTTAGAAATATATATATATATATACAGTGGGGAGAACAAGTATTTGATACACTGCCGATTTTGCAGGTTTTCCTACTTACAAAGCATGTAGAGGTCTGTAATTTTTTATCATAGGTACACTTCAACTGTGAGAGACGGAATCTAAAACAAAAATCCAGAAAATCACATTGTATGATTTTTAAGTAATTCATTTGCATTTTATTGCATGACATAAGTATTTGATACATCAGAAAAGCAGAACTTAATATTTGGTACAGAAATCTTTGTTTGCAATTACAGAGATCATACGTTTCCTGTAGTTCTTGACCAGATTTGCACACACTGCAGCAGGGATTTTGGCCCACTCCTCTATACAAACCTTCTCCAGATCCTTCAGGTTTCGGGGCTGTCGCTGGGCAATACGGACTTTCAGCTCCTTCCAAAGATTTTCTATTCGGTTCAGGTCTGGAGACTGGCTAGGCCACTCCAGGACCTTGAGATGCTTCTTACGGAGCCACTCCTTAGTTGCCCTGGCTGTGTGTTTCGGGTCGTTGTCATGCTGGAAGACCCAGCCACGACCCATTTTCAATGCTCTTACTGAGGGAAGGAGGTTGTTGCCCAAGATCTCGCGATACATGGCCCCATCCATCGTCCCCTCAATACGGTGCAGTCGTCCTGTCCCCTTTGCAGAAAAGCATCCCCAAAGAATGATGTTTCCACCTCCATGCTTCACAGTTGGGATGGTGTTCTTGGGGTTGTACTCATCCTTCTTCCTCCAAACACGGCGAGTGGAGTCTAGACCAAAAAGCTCTATTTTTGTCTCATCAGACCACATGACCTTCTCCCATTCCTCCTCTGGATCATCCAGATGGTCATTGGCAAACTTCAGACGGGCCTGGACATGCGCTGGCTTGAGCAGGGGGACCTTGCGTGCGCTGCAGGATTTTAATCCATGATTAGTGTGTTACTAATGGTTTTCTTTGAGACTGTGGTCCCAGCTCTCTTCAGGTCATTGACCAGGTCCTGCCGTGTAGTTCTGGGCTGATCCCTCACCTCCCTCATGATCATTGACAACTAATAGAGGAAGGACATGCTGTGTTGTTACGTGTCCTATAAGGAGCATTGGTGGCAAATCTGATCATTGATGCCCCACGAGGTGAGATCTTGCATGGAGCCCCAGACCGAGGGTGATTGACCGTCATCTTGAACTTCTTCCATTTTCTAATAATTGCACCAACAGTTGTTGCCTTCTCACCAAGCTGCTTGCCTATTGTCCTGTAGCCCATCCCAGCCTTGTGCAGGTCTACAATTTTATCCCCGATGTCCTTACACAGCTCTCTGGTCTTGGCCATTGTGGAGAGGTTGGAGTCTGTTTGATTGAGTGTGTGGACAGGTGTCTTTTATACAGGTAACGCGTTCAAACAGGTGCAGTTAATACAGGTAATGAGTGGAGAACAGGAGGGCTTCTTAAAGAAAAACTAACAGGTCTGTGAGAGCCGGATTCTTACTGTTTGGTAGGTGATCAAATACTTATGTCATGCAATAAAATGCAAATTAATTACTTTAAAAAATCATACAATGTGATTTGTTTTAGATTCCGTCTCTCACAGTTGAAGTGTACCTCTGATAAAAAATTACAGACCTCTACATGCTTTGTAAGTAGGAAAACCTGCAAAATCGGCAGTGTATCAAATACTTGTTCTCCCCACTGTATATATTTTAGTTGTATTACTACGACATTGCTCATCCTAATATTTCTAAAATTCCATGCTCATCAGCCATGAAACGTAAACATTACAACAAGTTGGAAATCGCAAATTCAACAATGAGTGGTTTGGAAAGAATCAGTGAGCATTGCAAAGCAATCACTAGCCTGCTATTCAGTGGTGACTGTGTGATCCCAAATCTGGGATTAAGGGGCTCTTTTCCAAATTTAAAATGATAAAGATTCAACTTTGGCCATGCGGTCAATGAAGCATGATTTGTGCAGCGCTCAAAACAACTTAAGTCGGAACTGCGAAAACTTGACTTCAGTGAGTTCAAGACAACTGGGAAGTCGGGAATAAACAAGCTCCGACAGGGAAAATACATAAATCCAACTCGGAATTGTAAATCCGGCCTCTTTCTAGAGCTACGACATCATGATTGGACCTTGGTTTTTTTTCCCTCCCCAGAGTTCCCAGTTGTTTTGAAAGCACCATAAATCCAGAGAATGTCAGACTTTGCCCACGAAGGACTGCCACGCCACCTTCCTGTTCAAGTGAGCACAGCAAGGGGAGTCCAAAAATGTGTTGTGTTGCTGCATAAATGATGTAATATGCCAGGGAGATATGTATACTGTAGCTAAGAAAGTAATACTAAGATGTTAGTAGCCCATGTGCCTCACCCTAATAATTTGGTCTATTTACCCCTCTTAAATTTCACCTATTGTTCTGACTTGGTGGTGCACATGTAGCCTATAACCTGTTTTAGAGTAATGATCGAATATTTTAAGAGCTTTCATTGTCTGCTATATATTTATTTGAGTCTTTTTTCATATTTTCTTTTAACCTTTGTTTAACTAGGCAAGTCAGTTAAGTACAAATTCTTATTTATATTAGTGATGCACCGATATTACATTTTTGGCCGATACCGAGACCCAATATTTTCCTTGCCAAAAAACCCCGATAAAGATACAGATTACCAATATAAAAAACATTTGAGGCCTTTTAAGCATTCTAGTACAGTTAAATAGTTAACACGGACGCAGCGGTCTAAGGCACTGCACGCCAGCACAAGAGGCGTCACTACAGTCCCTGGTTCGAATCTAGGCTGTATCACATCCAGCCGTGATTGGGAAGCCCATAGGGCGGTGCACAATTGTCCAGGCGTCGTCCGGGTTTGGCCATCATTGTAAATAATAAGAACAAATTAACTGACATGCCTAGTTAAATAAAAGGTTACACACAAAAATATATTTTGTTGGCATTTACATATGTCCCCATTAGCAGTAAAATAATATCAAAACCTATTTCTTTCACTTACTTACTGTGCTGTTTCGTTGTTCATTCGTTTCATTCTCAATAAGATGGCGCCGGAGAAGAAGGCTGACATTTGACATGTTCCTATGGAATTGTGTTTTTTTTTCTTTTTTCTTTGCGTTGTTTGTAACTTATTTTTGTACATAATGTTGCTGCTACTGTCTTATGACCGAAAATAACTTCTGGACATCAGAATTGTGATTACTCACCATGAACTGGCAGAATCGTTTTCCCCTCCTTTAACGAGTCCGACATGAATGACATATTGCTTTCCCAGGAACAGGCCCAAATCCCCGTCATTTGCGTGAAGAGAAGGTGGAGAAAAAGGGGCAGGCTACCTTCCGAGAAATTGTAGGTGATCGAATGAACCCCCACTGCCTTCCATTTCTGCTAGCAAATGTGCAATCGATGACCTACGCGGAAGATTAAACTACCAACGGGACATTCAAGATTGTAATATCTTATGCTTCACAGAGTCGTGGCTGAACGATGACATTATCAAATCGAATTTTATTTGTCACAGATGTTATGGCTGCAAGGGAAAGTATTGAGTAGCCAGATAAAAGATGCCGGCCTCGTACTCAATTCTTGCTCGTACAATATGCATATTATTATTACTATTGGATAGAAAACACTCTAGTTTCTAAAACCGTTTGAATTATTTCTCTGAGTGAAACAGAACTCATTATGCAGCACTTTTCCTGACCAGGAAGTGGAATGTCAGAAATATATGCTCTGTTCAACTTCCTGCCTATACATGGTCATGATACGTAAGAGTCTACGTACACTTCTTACGCCTTCCTCTGGGTGTCAAGAGGATGTGAGAGAAGAAATTTTGTGTTTATCTTGGTCTGAGGTGGAATAAAAGCTATTTCTTTGACGTGACCGTCCACTTCCGGTACTCTGAAGCGCGCGACTTGGACATGGATATGCCTTCTGTTTAGCTGTCGTTATGAACGACTAACATCTCCGTCTTAGATTTTATTTGATACATGTGACCATATCATAGTAACGTATGTTTTTTCAATATAGTTTAATCAGATTATTGAAATTTTTTCGGGAGTTTTGCCGTGTTCCGTTCTCTGACTTTGTTTACGTTGGAGAGATCCGTACCACTTGGCAAGTGCCCATGCTAAATGAAGAGGGATATTTGCCGTTCCAGATCAAAACAATGACTCTTCTGGACAAAGGACACCTTGTCCAACATTCTGACGGAAGATCACCAAAAGTAAGAAACATTTTATGATGCTATTTCTAATATCTGTCGTGCATGTGAACTGGTCGTGGGCGCCCAAGTGTTTCTGGCTATTGTGGCTACGCTAATATAGCGCTACATTTTGTTTTCGCTGTAAAACATTTAATAAATCGGAAATATTGTCTGGAATCACAAGATGCCTGTCTTTCAATTGCTGTACATTATGTATTTTTCAGAAATGTTTTATGATGAGTAATTAGGTATTTGACGTTGGTGTCTGTAAATATTATGGCTGCTTTCGGTGCAATTTCTGATTGTAGCTGAAATGTAAACTATGATTTATACCTGAAATATGCAAATTTTTCAAACAAAACATATGCTATACAATAAATATGTCATCTGATGAAGTTTTTTCTTGGTTAGTGGCTATTTATTTCTTTATTTGGTCGAATTTGTGATAGCTAGTGATGGAGTAAGAAACTGATGGAGTTAGAAAAGTGGTGTCTTTTGCTAACGTGGTTAGCTAATAGATTTACATATTTTGTCTTCCCTGTAAAACATTTTAAAAATCGGACATGTTGGCTTGATTCACAAGATGTGTACCTTTCATATGCTGTATTGGACTTGTTAATGTGTGAAAGTTAAATATTTAAAAAAAAAACATCTTTTGAATTTCGCGCCCTGCACTTTGAGCTGGCTGTTGTCATAAGTGTACCGGTGTCGGGCTTGCAGCCCAAACAGGTTAATGCGAGTGCAGCGAAATGCTTGTGCTTCCAGTTCCGACAGTGCAGTAATATCTAACAATTCCACAACAACCTAATACACAAATCTAAAGGGGTGAATGAGAATATGTACATGTAAGTACATGGATGAGCGATGGCCGAGCGGCATAGGCAAGGTGCAATAGATGGTATAAAATACAGTATATACATGTGATATGAGATATGTAAACATTATTAAAGTGGCATTATTTAGAGTGCATTGTATAAAGTGACTAGTGAGCCATTTATTAAAGTGGCCAGTGATTGAGACCAATGTAGGCAGCAGCCTCTCGGAGTTAGTGATTGCTGTTTAGCAGTCTGATGGCCTTGACATACAGCTGGCTGTTTATACGCTGTATCGGCAGGATAGAACAGCGGCGTCTGGTAAGACAAGGGGCGGCAGACTATGTATTTTTGTAAATAACAGCTGGTGCACGATATCTCAGGAAGTCTCGAGGTTTTGCTCACCTGAGGTAGAGTATCTCGTGATAAACTGTAGACCACACTATCTGTATTTTTCGTAGCTGTCTACATACCACCACAGACTGAGGCTAGCAATAAGACCGCACTCAATGAACTGTATTCCACCATAAGCAAACAGGAAAAGGCTCACCCAGAAGCGGCGCTCCTAGTGGCCGGGGACTTTAATGCAGGGAAACTTAAATCCAAATTTCTATCAGCATGTTAAATGAGCAACCAGAGGGGGGGGGGGGGGGGGAACAACCTCTGGACCACCTTTACTCCACACACAGAGACGCATACAAAGCTCGCCCTCCATTTGGCAAATCTGACCATAATTCTATCCACCTGATTCCTGCTTACAAGCAAAATTTAAAGCAGCAAGCACCAGTGACTCGATCAATAGAAAAAAGTGGTCAGATGAAGCAGATGCTAAGCTACAGGACTGTTTTGCTAGCACAGACTGGAATATGTTCCGGGTTTCCGATATCATTGAGGAGTACACCACATCAGTCATTGGCTTCATCAATAAGTGCATCGATGACATCGTCCCCACAGTGACCGTACGTACATACCCCAACCAGAAGCCATGGCCTACAAGCAACATCCGCATTGAGCTAAAGGCCGCTTCAAGGAGCGGGACTCTAACCTGGAAGCTTATAAGAAATCCCGCTATGTCCCCCGACGAACCATCAAACAGGCAAAACGTCAATACAGGACTAAGACCGAGTCGTACTACACCGGCTGGCGCCTTTAAACATGTCAACATTCACAAGGCTGCAGGGCCAGGTGGATTACCAGGACGTGTACTGTGAGCATGCACTGACCAACTGGCAAGTGTCTTCACTGATATTTTCAACCTCTCCCTGTCCGAGTCTAATACCAACATGTTTCAAGCAGACCACCATAATTTCTGTGCCCAAGAAAGTGAAGGTAACCTGCCTAAATGACTACAGACCCGTAGCACTCACGTCCGTAGCCATGAAGTGCTTTGAAAGGCTGGTCATGGCTCACATCAACACCATTATCCCAGAAACCCTAGACCCACTCCAATTTTCATACCGCCCTAACAGATCCACAGATGATGCCATCTCTATTGCACTCCACACTGCTCTTTCCCACCTGGATAAAAGGAACACTTATGTGAGAATGCTATTCATTGACTACAGCTCAGTGGTCAACACCATAGTGCCATCAAAGCTCATCAATAAGCTAAGGAACCTGGGACTAAACAACTCCCTCTGCAACTGGATCCTGGACTTCCTGACGGGCCGCCCCCAGGTGGTAAGTGTAAGTAACAACACATCCGCAACGTTGATTCTCAACACAGGGACCCCTCAGGGGTGTGTGCTCAGTCCCCTCCTGTACTCCCTGTTCACTCATGACTGCACGGCAAGGGAAGACTCCAACACCATCATTGAGTTTGCCGATGACAACAGTGATGGGCCTGATCACCAACAATGATGACACAGTCTATATAGGGAGGAGGTCAGAGACCTGGCTGTGTGGTGCCAGGACAACAACCTCTCCCTCAACGTGATCAAGACAAAGGCGATGATTGTGGACAACAGGAAAAAGAACTGAGCACACCCCCATTCTCATCGACGGGGCTGTAGTATAGCAGGTTGAGAGCTTCAAGTTCCTTGGTGTCCACATCACCAACAAACTAACATGGTCCAAGCACACCAAGACAGTCATGAAAAGGGCATGGCAAAACCTCTTCCGCTTCAGGAGACTGAAAAGATTTGGCATGGGTCCGCAGATCCTCAAAAGGTTTTACAGCTGCACCATCGAGAGCATCCTGACTGGTTGCATCACTGCCTGGTATGGCCACTGCTCGGCCTCCAACTGAAAGGCACTAGAGGGTAGTGCATACGGCCCAGTACATCACTGGGACAAGCTTCCTGCCATCCATGACCTCTATACCAGGCGGTGTCAGAGGAAGGCCCTAAAGATTGTCAAAGACTCCAGCCATCCTAGTCATAGATTGTTCTCTCTGCTTCCCGCGCGGCAAGCTGTGCCAAGTCGCTTCTGAACAGCTTCTACCCCCAAGCAATAAGACTCCTGAACGTCTAATCAAATGGGTACCCTGACTATTTACATTGCCACCCCTCCCCTCTTTTACACCGCTGCTACGCTCAGTTATCTATGCATACTCACCTTAATAACTTTACCAACATGTACATACTACCTCAACTAATCGGTGCCTCCGCACATTGACTCTGTACTGGTACCCCCCTGTATATAGTCTTGCTATTGTTATTTTACTGCTGCTCTTTCATTACTTGTTACCTTTATTTCTTATTCATATTTTATATATTTTTAAACTGCATTGTTGGTTAGGGGCTCGTAAGTAAGCATTTCACTGTAAGGTCTTCACCTGTTGCATGTGACTAACAAAATTTGATTTCATCATACATGTCAAGCAGTGACGTTTCAGCTCTGTCTGTCCGTGGCCTCTTCTTCGGTGCACACTGTCACTGTGTTCCTTTCCATCTTGTCCAGCTGTAAACCCTGTTTCTTGTCTGCATCGAAGTAGCCGTCCTTGTACATAGCATCGAGCATGGTGGCGACACAGTAAAGAGACAATGCCACCGAATTCGCTTACTCACAGTCTGTGTCGGGCAGTTTTGTTGAGCAGGCGTTTCAATGCCATGACAGAGGGTATCACGTCTGCTGCAGGTGCAGTTGATGAGCTAATTTCTTGAGTCAGTTGTTCGAATAGAGCTAGCATGTTCATGTTTTGAAGTTTCAAACATGTTCTCAAATGCCATTGAAATGGCAGCAGCGGTATGACAGCCACATTCATGAGCATGCAAGACGACTTTCCTCGAAATCCTCGACGACCAACTGTGCTGTCAGACTCAGCATCCTCATGGGGCTGATATTGCTAGTCGAAATGTCAGTCGTGAAGCTAATAGCAGTGACACTATTAATGTGTAACTCCGGTAGGGCAACATCAGAAAAATAGCGCATACTTAGTGTGTACCGGTGCTCGACCAGTCGGCGAAAGCCAACATCACCCACGACAGAGAACGGTTGATTGTCAATGGCGATGAATTCCATTATCTTGGCGTTAATAGATTTCACCTTTGAGTTGTCTTGCTGATATGTTCTTCCTCTTTCAAATGACTGCTCGATTCACACAGCAGACATTGTAGGCTAGGAATGCTGTGTTGCAAGTCTCACGCTACATTTTACGTGGCGTCATTATATCATGTACTTACGTTATATAGGTATGCACGTCAGCTTTGACATCGGTTTTGCACATCAGCGTTAAACTAGACAATCGGCCGATGTCGCCATTTTTAGCTAATATCGTCCGATACCGATATATCGTGCATCCCTAATTTACAAGCCCTTTTTTTTATCCTACGCTGACTTCATGTACAGGGAGAACACTAAGAACAGCTGATGTTCTGAATTCTGTTGCTGTACATTTCAAAAGTGCTAAACAAATAGTTAGACTACGTCCATCCTAGCTCACTCATTAACATCTCAATCGATATTACGGATTGCATCTTATCCGCTTGTTGTCCCCTTATGCCATAGTTTGTACATCTCAATTGTCATTAGAAAGCACATTTGTTTAAGAAAGTCAGCCATATCAGCTATGCTTTTCTAAAGGCAGTAAATGAGGCTGAATTAACTGTTCCACTGCCAGATAAGCCTCTGTTGATAGCCAGGTGTAGCAGTGGTAAGGTGTTGGGACTGCTGTTGGGACAGCTTTGTGTAGGCCCTAACAGTTTCTGGGCACAATTTGTCACCGTTAAAGTGCAATTAATGCATTGTTTAGTGTTGTGCAGTGGCTTTGCTGGCATGCACCCCCTTCTTTTTTTGGGCCCCACCAAGATTTCCATGCTAAAATCGCCACTGATTGTTAGATATTACTGGCCCTCCGTTGAATTTCAAAATCCCGATGTGGCCCTCGAGCAAAAAGTTTGCCCACCCCTGCTTTAAAATCTTATTTGAAACCTAACTAACCTCAACCACACTGCTAACCTTAAATAATGGTTAAAAAGCACATTTTTGTTTTTACGCATTTTTGTAATATAGCCAATTTTGACTTTGTGGCTGTGGTTACTAGTGGAAACAATCAATTTTCTCCTTCATCCAAGTCACAAAAAGTGATCTAGATAGCTAACAGCTGCTTATCAGCTTCATAAACTTACAGCGGTGGAGCCTTTCTTCACGGCCTCTTGCGCATATTCCACCTGAAAAAGGTGACCGTCAGGAGAAAACACAGTGATCGCCCTGTCATATCTTGCTGCCATTATGTTGTTGCTAGAAACAAATTCAGTGAAATGTGTGTAGCTACTCAGCTAGTGAATGTTTTCTAGACAGTTTATCGTGTGTACACTCACAGAGCGCATGCGCTTGAACTCTGAACTTGGACGTGTTACATTTTGAGCATTTCCCTGAGAAAATACACACCATTTCAAAATTATCCAAATGCTACATTTTATTTCACTCTCCATAACTCGAAAATATTTCATAAGTGTGGTTCGGGACCATTGTAAGGGGTTGATACAGACGTTTCCAGCGCTGTTTGGTCCCTTTCCGGGGCATTGTATTTTCCAATCCCCTGGGGTTGAGTTTGGATTATTCCACTACTAGAAAGGGGTTGAACATATTGTTTTGTTTTTATGTCTTAATTGCACCCCACTAAACAATGATACAATGTATTGACATGTTGGTATTATTTTGATATTTCAGTTATTACTTCAATTTATTTTTAAATATCTCACGAAGATAAATGTGTTAATGAGATTTTCGACCCCTCTAATGGATTAGCTAATAGGGTTCAGAATAGCGTCCTATTCTATTAGTTTTCTCCTAGCAGCTGGAAATTATGCTGGCAGTGCGATCGTGTAATATAATTTTTCAAAATAAGATTTGCCCTGCAAAGACATACTAAACTGGGAATATCGATTTGTTTTTGCACTCTAGTGCAGTACAACTGTTTTTCGCAGCATTGCAAAGCTTTGAAAAATGTATTGTAATGAAACAACAGGGAGCAGGTCTCGAACCGTCGACCTTCTAGCCTTAGGTCCGGCGCGCTATCGACTGTGCCGCAAAAGCATGCTCGTGCGGCAGAGTCGATTTCCGCGATTATAAACCCAGGGTCGTTACACTACTCCCTCCTTTCAAAGAGCGCGTCCTCGCGCTAGCTACGTCTTACAGGAACGCGCTCACCGGCCAAGCACACGCACTGTCGTGGATGCAAGGTCCGATCACTTCTGACACCAATGTAATGAAACAGCAGAGAGCTCGAGGTCCGGCGCGCAAAAGCATGCTCGTGCGGCAGAGTCGATTTCCGCGCTTATAAAGCCAGGGTCGTGATAATTTGAGTAATTTAGTTTTTTTATAGTATTAGTTAGCAAGTCAGTTAGCAACAAATTCTTACTTACAATGACAGCCTACCCCGGCCAAACCCTAACTCAGATAACACAAAGTTAGGCTATATATAAGCCTAACTTTTTTATCAAAACAAAATCTAATGTATTTACAAGTTACATGTAATGAATATTAACCAGGCCACAGTATAATTGCACTTTTTTTACAAGTTGTAGGCTGATATATACTTCTTATCTGTCAAGGTTAACAGTATACAGTAAAGGCATGGGCCTGTTAACTAGTTTCTGACGGGACGCCCCCAGGTGGTGAGGGTAGGAAACAACATCTCCACCCCGCTGATCCTCAACACTGGGGCCCCACAAGGGTGCATTCTCAGCCCTCTCCTGTACTCCCTGTTCACCCATGACTGCGTGGCCACGCACGCCTCCAACTCAATCATCAAGTTTGCAGACGAGACTACAGTGGTAGGCTTGATCACCAACAACGATGAGACGGCCTACAGGGAGGAGGTGAGGGCCCTCGGATTTTGGTGTCAGGAAAATAACCTCACACTCAACGTCAACAAAACAAAGGAGATGATCGTGGACTTCAGGAAAGAGCAGAGGGAGCACCCCCCTATCCACATCGACGGAACGGTAGTGGAGAAGGTGGAAAGTTTTAAGCTCCTCGGCGTACACATCACGGAAAAACTGAAATGGTCCACCCACACAGACAGCGTGATGAAGAAGGCGCAGCAGCGCAGCAGCGCCTCTTCAACCTCAGGAGGCTGAAGAAATTTGGCTTGTCACCAAAAACACTCACAAACCTTTACAGATGCACAATCGAGAGCATCCTGTCCGGCTGTATCACCGCCTGGTACGGCAACTGCTCCGCCCACAACTGCAAGGCTGTCCAGAGGGTAGTGAGGTCTGCACAACGCATCACCTGGGGCAAACTACCTGCCCTTCAGGACACCTACACCACCCGATGTCACAGGAAGGCCAAAAAAATAATCAAGGACAACAACCACCCGAGCCACTGCCTGTTCACCCCGCTATCATCCAGAAGGCGAGGTCAGTACAGGTGCATCAAAGCTGGGACCGAGAGACTGAAAAACAGCTTCTATCTCAAGGCCATCAGACTGTTAAACAGCCATCACTAACATTGAGTGGCTGCTGCCAACATACTGACTCAAATCTCTAGCCACTTTAATAATAAAACATTTGATGTAATAAATGTATCACTAGTCACTTTAAACAATGCCACTTTATATAATGTTTACATACACTACATTACTCATCTCATATGTATATACTGTACTCTATACCATCTACTGCATCTTGCCTATGCCGTTCGGCCATCGCTCATCCATATATTTATATGTACATTCATTCCTTTACACTTGTGTGTATAAGGTAGTTGTTGTGAAATTGTTAGATTACTTGTTAGATATTACTGCACGGTCGGAACTAGAAGCACAAGCATTTTGCTACACTCGCATTAACATCTGCTAACCATGTGTATGTGACCATTTGATTTGATTTGATTTGAAACTAAGCATATTTGAGACCCTAATGAGTATTTCCCACCCCACTTTATCTGAGACAAGTAGAAAAGTTCTCTCTACAGCCCAATATTCTTAACATACCAGGGTCAGCATTGTATTTTTGTATTATTGGTCTTAAAAATTGCACAATAAAAGTGGCCATTGATTTTAAAAAATGCAATTTCATTTGAATTGGTTATTCACCTTGCAATGTTTTGAAATGCGGGATTTTATTGTGAAGGTTCCTCATTACCGTATGAAAGTGACGTCATTGTTTGTGCTGCTGGCAGAATTCTAGTTCATATTCTAAACTGCCTGGTTTGAGTTCTACATATTTTTTAGCTGTTTAGTTCTATGTTTTAGTTTATTTCGCTTAATAGCAAATCACCATGTCGGTGGCGTTTGCACCTCATAGACAACGTGGAAAGGGTGATATAACACCCACTGGAATTCAAAAGGTAATTCATCTTTATCACGCACCACAACAGAATGGATGCGGATAGCACCCAGCTGCTGCTAGCTAGATAGCTAACTAGCCTAGCCAGTGCCCAGGTCGAGCTATAGGCAGCTAACGTTAGCTAAGTAAAGGGAAATAGATTGGTAACAATGTTGCTAGGGTAAAGCGCGGTCAATATGAACTTCGCGGGAGTGGGCAAATCTAAAAATAACGATTTTTTTTGTCGATTCGATGGACTAACATTACATTTGTTTCTGATATGAATGGAGGCCTACTAGTATTTTGTTAGCTGGATTGTTAGCTTCTTTTGTTAGCTGGCACACAGAACAGTAACGTTAGCTGACACATGCTTTGTTACTAGGTAGAAAAAAATGCAAAGGCAGTTTGACCAGCTAGTTAGTTAGTGTTGTCATTAACATCATATACTACTCTACTCTCAAATAAAATAATATGATTTTATGAGTAGTCTGGATTGGAACGACAGTTTGTCCTCTGGAGTTATACTGTCTATGGTTCAAAACGTTAATACAAGTAACATTGTTTCCATGTATGCATCACAATTCCCCAACCTTTTTTACATTGTATTTACTGTATTCTCTTAAATCATTTTTCACTTTAAAATGTATGCCAAACAAAAACCAATGATTTGTTAAATTAGACAAACCATACAACTATGCACATAGACGAATTTTAACAATGACTAGTTTGCTAACAGACAGCACAAACCATCATTCTGTTACCAAACTTTGTATCTGCACTGTTCTTCAAGTAAATGGGTTTTTGTGAAGTTCAGTGGAAATTAAAAGTAGTCCTTGTGCATGTTGTATGGTTTGTTTAGCATATGAACACTAAGTTTTCTTCCTGTTTTGCTCTGTCATGTTTCAGTTACTGGATGAAAACAATCAGCTGATTCAATGTATAATGGACTTCCAGAGCAAAGGAAAGACGGCAGAATGTTCACAGTAAGTTATACTTTATGTACAACATCTCCATACCTGATGAGCTTTCAGGCTCCATACTATCATGTATCTGAGTTTTTGCAGTGTATTGATGGCTCCTCTCCCTGCCCTTTTAAACGTTAACATGTGTTTTTATCTGTTTTCTGTCAACAGGTACCAGCAGATGCTCCACAGAAATTTAGTTTACCTGGCCACAATAGCAGACTCCAATCAGAACATGCAGTCTCTGCTCCCTGCTGTGAGTATGGGTCCAGGGCGGAGAAGGGCAGTGATGTTACAAGAAGGGGACAATTCATTGGTGCTGAATTGGATTCACTCTGACACATTTCATCAAGTTGTACAGACACTGTACAATTAGAAATACGGTGTTGTTCTTGGCTCCCGATAGTTCAAGGATTGTGTTCAGTGATTTTAAATCTCCAACTAAGCATAGGGCTTTTTTTTTTAAACAAATGTATTTTACCGTTATTTAACTAGGCAAGTCGGTTAAGAACAAATTCTTATTTTCAGTGACGGCCTAGCAACCAACAGTGGGTTAACTGCCTTGTTCAGGGGCAGAACGACAGATTTTTTACCTTGTCAGCTCAGGGATTCGATCTTGCAACCTTTCGGTTACTAGTCCAATGCTCTAACCACTAGGCTACCTGCTGCCCAAAACATGACTCTTTGATGAAGTGGTCTAACAATACTCCCTCCATAACTATCATGTATTCTGTTATCATAATTTATAGATCCTGACTTGAAATACGGGCATAGAAATGCAACAACAGAGCTAAGAAGAGCCAAGCCTCTTTATATGCATTACACTGCTAGCCAGGAACTTCACCAAATTCCACCAGTCCAGGAAATGAAGCCAGTATAGGGGTTTCCCATCCTATTCCCAGTATATCTAACCCTGTCAAGCTCTGACGATAGATTGTGCGGTGCATGTGAGATTGAATGTAATAATATATGCCTCATATGCCACCAATGGAAGCTTGCCCTGTCTCCCCTGCTGTTGGTCAAAGGGGTGTATAATGTTCACCTAGATGCTCTGTACTTGATTTCAGAAGTGTGACTCCCCTACTCCCCCAGAGGTAAAGCTTGAAGTGAGTATGGGTGGAGAATTGGGGGTTAATTTATGATAGGGTGTCTTGGTTCACACAATGTTCATACTGTGCATTGGAGGCTATATGATTGATATTCAAACACAGGGTCTTTTGTTGTGAAACTTCATATGTGATACCTCTTAGATAGACTGCTGGTGATAGGCTAATATTGATGGCCTTTACAATAGTATTGTACTGTGCCATGTAAAGGTATACTCTTGTGTTGATAGGTTCTGCTTTATTATATAGGCTTACTTGTTGCTGCAATCTGGTGCTGTGAAATAGATGATAGAATAACATGTCAAATCCAGAGATTATATAACATATTATATCCACAGAAAGGCCGGAGTCTTTAAATCCTGTACCTTCAATATAATTTGCTTTTATTTTAAACATGATCATTTCTGTTCTTACATTTAAGAACCCATGGTCATCCGTCCATCAGTCTTCCTCCCTCTCCCACCGCTTTTTCTCTCATACATGGCTGAGATATGTATCTTAACATGGCTGGTGTTGCCCTCTCTGTGTTGTCTGTCTGCAGCCTCCTACTCAGAACATGCCCATGGGCCCTGGTGGGATGAACCAGAGCGGAGCGCCGGGCCCCCAGCCCCCCCACGGACACAACATGCCCTCTGAGGGCATGGTCAGTGGCGGACCCCCAGCCCCACACATGCAGAGCCAGATGAACGGACAGATGCCTGGTAAGTGACCTCCCGTCCTCCCTCTATCCCTGTCTCACTTACTAGGGTTGCCTAGCAACACCACAGAGCTGGAAGAGGAGGGGAGGGTGCTCTGTTAAATGATGTCACCCGTCTGAGCTCTGGTTGTCTTGGACTCCACTTCACTGTGGTTGTGTTTGTTTGTGTGTGGGGAGAATAGGGCTGTTTTATACTGTTCAATCCAAATTTAAACCACAAAAAATCTGCAAGGTTGCATGGTATGGGGAAAAAATGTAGACCTAGTTATTTGGTGTACTGTTTGAATCATTATTGACAGGTTAGGAACCGAAGTGTTGGTCAGTGTTTCCAGGGGACCCTAATAAGGTGTTACATTAGATGTTTTATTACCTGGGCTGCGGTCCAAACATAAAAGACACCCTCGCCTTATGCCCTTGGGGAAAGCCCCGTCGCCATTTTGGAGGGCGGTCCAAATGATAAGCCAAGCAAGGGAAGTTTGCAACGTAAGCCCCTCAGCCCTCGTTTTTAGTCGAGTGTACAATTATGTTCACTCCGGGGCCTGAAACTCCCCATAATTTAATTTGCAGCGATTGTACATCCACTAAGAAAAGTCAGCAAAAACTTAGAAACAACATCAATGGAGTCAACATACAAGTGTATGTTTTTGTTTGGTTATCTTTTGGAAATTGTAGAAATAAAACATTTTCCTCCTTCAGAAGTTCCAGCTAGGCAGGCTAATATTAGTTAGCTAATTAATTTGCTAGCTATCGTACAGTTGGCGTATATTAATAGTTATATATTTAATTTAAGTAGACATACACTCATAAATGACTAGCGCATGTAAAGCACCCACAAGCTACCAGTGGCTGAAAACACAATTTATTTTTATTTGTTTCACCTTTATTTAACCAGGTAGGTCAGTTGAGAACAAGTTCTCATTTACAACTGCAACCTGGCCAAGATAAAGCAAAGCAGTGCGACACAAACAACAAAGAGTTACACATGGGATAAACAAATGTACAGTCAATAACACAATCATCGTGGGATGTACGAGTGACGAATTTCCGGCCAAGGGTGGTCCATTTAAAAATCATTCCTTCCTATCTCGGCCTGCAAGTGTATACTCGTCAGACGTCATGATACATCATCAGAAGTGTCCACTTAATTTGAAGGCTGAGGGGACAGGGTGTTTTAAGTGTTTGAACCGCAGCCCTGATGTAGCAAGCTAGCTAACATATTCATGCTTTGCCTATTCCTCTGATTTAGAATATACCATTGCACAAACAACATGCTTATCTAGGCCTACACCAGCACTGGTACCAGGCTGTATTAGCTAGCTGACTCTTAGCTTGCTAAATGTACTAACTAGCGATTAGCATTAGCGGCTAATGCAAATTCTTTTAGCCACAACTTGCTAAGAAAAGACAAGTAGTAGGTTGCAGACGGTAAAATACACAAACCAATAGTGTAATTATAGAACATTTGTGCAAAGCAGCATCGCTGTCACCAACATCTTGTTGTATCTATCTAACCATGCATAGTGAACAGCAAGTAAGTGCTTTTGACTCCATGGTTGAGCAATTGCTCTCTCGTTGAGTAACATGGGGCAGGGTTTGGTGTGGGAAGCGGTATACCGCCCAGCCCTAGGGGCTAGACTGTTAACATTTAGTCTACTTTGTTCTGCCGCAGGGTAGATTGACCAGTTATTACCAGTTGTCAAGGCTCTACAGCGCACATGCTTGTAAATATTAGAATAGGGAGAAAATACTTTCTCAGGAAAGCTTTAATAATGTTTTAATTAAATAATTAAATCTTTGATCTCTATACTGTATGGTCTAATATCTTCCTAAAGGTTGAATGATCTGTCGTTCTTTTTTTCTCAGGGCCTAATCACATGCCCATGCAGGGCCCTGGGCCGGGTCCCAACCAGCCCCCCAACATGCCTGGCAGCGGCTCCATGAACATGCCCCCCAGCAGCCATGGCTCTATGGGCGGCTACAACCACGCTGTGCCCTCCTCTCAGAGCATGCCTGCCCAGGGCCAGATGAACATGACCCAAGGACCCATGGGTAACTACGGCCCCCGGCCCAACATGAACATGCAGCCTAACCAAGGTACAGGAAAGAGGAAAACAAACGTGTCCTTGATAGACCTTCTCTTTGACCCATACACATCTTTTGATGATGACATCCATCCATGGATGCTTTATTGTTGAGTTTTTTTCAAATTGGTTTCTGTAATGGCATACTGTGTGTGTTTGTGTTGTTCCCGCCCCAGGCCCCATGATGCACCAGCAGCCTCCCTCCCAGCAGTACAACATACCCCCTGGAGGTGGCGGGCAGCACTACCAGGGCCAGCAGAACCCCATGGGCATGATGGGCCAGGGGAACCATGTGATGGGGCAGAGGCCCATGCCCCCTTACAGACCCCCACAGCAAGGTACGCTCTGCTCTACAGAGTGGGCACTGGGACAAGGCGCTTGGTTTGACTTGACACAGGGCTGAAACCTCTTCTCCTGTCCGTAACCCCCTTTCCACTTCGTCTTTTAAGTGGAACTATCTTTCACTTACACTGTCGTTGCTTGTAGACACAGGTAGCCCCATTACCATAGAAGGAATACCCAGATGTCCTGAAGGTTGTTGTCAGCCCCAGACAACTGAACTATAGTTTGGGGACCAGGAGCTCTCTATCAAATAAGCGGCCCAAATTCCAACCTCACTCCCCTTTCCACACCGAAATTCCCCCCTCCCCCCCACTCCCGCCCCAACAACACCTTGAATCAACCTGTGTGTGTTGTGTGTGTGTATGTAGGACCCCCTCAGCAGTACCCAGGGCAGGAAGACTACTATGGGGACCAGTACAGTCACGCAGGACAGGGAGCCTCAGAAGGTAGGAGAACCAACCCTCCAACCAACCGCTCGTAGAACCAACCAAACCTCTCCGTCCGTCTAACGTTCACTTAGAGAAGCTGTATTGAGGCATGTAGAAGGACAGAAAATAGCGAGTACCAAAACAACATTCTATGACAGTGACACCATCCCTCAGCTGAAGCCAGTGAATTGCTCAGCACCACTTTACACCCGAAACGAATCATCAGTGGTTTATCTTGGTTCCACCGCAGTTATCTAGAACATTTGTGGAAATAGAGAATGGAAGATGTCAGTTGGACAGTCATGGTGCTCTGTAAGCCTGGCAAGAAGGAAGCTAATGTTTGGTTTGCCCGCCCACCATCCCACCGGTGATATGCGTCTTCGATAAACAAATAGCTAGTTATTCTGTTGAACCGTTTTCTTGTGGAGGTGTGGCTCCATGCGTACCGCGATTCAATCCAGGAAGTTGATCTTAGGTGGTGCTTTTAGCAGAAGCGGAGGTCCTACTTTAGCAGAAGCCCCACACACGAGTTGACAGATGTTGCGTTGAAGACTCCTGGTGGAAAAGGAGACTAGTTGGACTGGGATTTTTCACCAGTGATTTCCCACCCCTCCATAGTGATTTTGCATCATAGCATCCCCATCAATTATTCTTAAATTAATAACTTTCTCTTGCATGTATCAATCACTTTTTACACCTTTCTGAGTTGTCTACATTCTACTCCCTTTCAAACTTTGACACAGTACTCTCCAGTCTCATAGCTAGGTTGTACTCTAATGGGAATTACAGGATTTAAATATTGTCTTGTAAAACTGTATATTCTCAAAAGAAAGTGAAACAAATATTCCAATGTTTACTTATCACTTTTGCAAAACCTATATTTATGAACATTGATACCCACACACACACAGAGACATTGCTTGAAGCAATATAAAATATGTACTGATATTTAACAATCTGTATATTTTTAATCCCCTGACTTTCCCCCTCATTGACTTATCACCTCAAACATGGACATGAAATAACATGTCTTCCTATCTCCTTGTGAAATAATGCTTTAGGTGGTTTACTACAGCCACCGTTCCCTGATCAAGGCTTTGATCCCTCAGAACAATACTACCAAGGAGGTATCTATGTAGCTTCACAGAAATGTACTCACAGGGGGAAAGGAAGAAGCTAAGCTAAAAACACACGACTTATGGAACTTTTGTGTTGCTTCTGCTTTTACGGAGACATTTCTGAGACTTCTTTCCAAATGTGACAAAGGCTATTGTGTTTTATAACTGCAGTAGCCTAAATGCTAGCTTTTTACAATTAATAACATAACTCAAGTACACTTTCTATACCGGTATTATTTCCTCTGTTAAGCCTTCCCTGGCCAGCTGAAGCTTTCTGAGTTTGTTCTAGTCTCTGTTTTCTGGCATCATGTCCCTCACCGCTATGCACGTGACTACTTTTAACCGTTGATGATTTCTCACTCACATATTTCATTTCTCATAAATGTTGTCGTTCCAGTTTTGTTTTATTAATGGCTCATAGCAGGTGTCAGGTAAGGATGCTAAAAAAAGAGTCACTATAACAACCATGTTGCATATAAAAACAAACAAAGATAAACTTAATGTTTCAATGGGCATGCTCACAGTGTTGGTTCTTTTCTCCTGTGGTTCTTGTCTTGTCTGCCAGAGCGAGACCCAGCAGCCAACCAACAGTCCCCCTATGAAAAAGATAATGGTTTGTTAACTTTGTTTGTTAACAGCCTAAATCAGTGTTTTCAAAAAACGTTCTGATCAGGATTAGGGTCAATATCCTGTTCAATTCAATCAATTCAGGAAGTAAAATGAAATTCCAATCATGGTGTTGGTTCTTTTCTCCTGTGGGTTATGTCTGCCAGAGCGAGACCCAGCAGCCAACCAACAGTCCCCCTATGAAAAAGATCATGGTTTGTTAACTTTGTTTAACAGCCAAAATCAGTGTTTTCAAACCAATTCTGATCAGGGTTGGGGTCAATATCTTGTTCAATTCAGGAAGTAAACTGAAATTCTAATCATGCTGGAATAATTGGGAATTGAATTTCAGTTTACCTTCCGACTTGAAATGGACCCCAAGCCTGATTCTGGCCACTCTAAGCACTGATGTCTGCTGTGTTGTCGTCAAACCTGGTTCAGGTACTGTAATATCACAGATACCGTAATGTCGCTCTGTTGCCCCCGGTAGGTAATGCCCAGTATGGCCAGCAGCAGGAGGCCTACCAGCAAGGTCCTCCCCAGCAGCAGGGCTACCCCCCACAGCAGCAGTACCCCGGACAGCAGGGATACCCTGGACCGCAACAGGGCTACGGTGGGTGGAACCTAAGCAATATCACTGAATCTGTCTTTGTCTGTCTCGGTCTTTCTCTCTCTCACTCATCTTGTTCTCTCTCACTATTTATTTTCTCTCTTTCTTGTTCTTTCTTTCTCTTTTAATTTTTCCATAGCCTATTACTTTGTACACTTTTTTTGATTTACTGAAATGGGAAATAAATAGATGTTGGTGTGTGCCATTACTCTGATGGCAGTCAGTCCACACTCATCCTGTAGGATTCACCATTTACTTTCCTTTTCATTATCTTGAAACATCAGTCCAAAATTCCAAATGGCACTCACCCAGAGCCTCACATATGTTTACTGAACCACACCACTGTTTTGCTAATTGAAATGGTGCACTTTCAATGTTGCAGCAGCGCAATCAAGGCTACACATACTGGCACGTTGATCAGAAGCGGTAGCTGGCAGACATTGGCGCTGTGTTAGGTGTCCCTCTCGTACTATGGTGGGTCACTGTACAGGCCTAGTTACTGTGTGATAGAAAGTATCTGGTCTCTGAAAGCTAGAGATGGCGAGAGAGTGAAAGGAATAGGACACGCTTATGGGTAATAACCCTCGGCATTGTGGGTGTGGGAACCACAGCCCCCCTCTTTCGTTTAAAAAATCCTGTCAGCTCTCCTTTCTCTCTGAACCAGAGGCCTTTCTCTCATGTCAGTAATGAGCTGGTGGAGAGAGGCAGAGGCTATGAGTTGGGCTCCATCTGGCTCACATGCGCTCATGCTTGTTTGCTCTCGCAGGCGGGCCACACAAGGTTAAGCTTTGCGGTAGCGGCGTCTGCATTACGAGCACCTAATGACGTTTGACTTGGCCCAGTCAGTCAGTCAGTCATCGTATCACTGATCAGCTGTTAAAATGCCTGATATGGCGCTACGCGGCGGTAAGGTAGCTGCAGTGCAGTGGTAGTATACAGAGGCGGTCTGATGGAGTGATTTTTAATGAGGCTTCGCTTATCTAATGAGGGCCCACTGAATCTCCTTGATGTCTCCTTTCATTAGAAAACTTAACACACAGCTCCAACAAGTCAGACTCTCATTACACAGCAGAGTAGGCCAGTGATAATGTGGAGCCAAACTTCAGCAAATGGGCCAGGGCCCAACTAATACTACTACTACCCACCAGTCTCTTTCTGCCATGCCTCTGGCTGGCTGTCTGGTTGTCAGTGGATATGTCTATTGGGGAGCTAAAGGTTAATTGACACTCAATGGTTCAAGAACAAGACGTGGCATAATAGGCATCAAACAAAACAAAGTCAGTGAATCAAGCGCGCTGTTATACTCCCAGGTTGACTGTGTGCTTTTTGTTATTGAACAGACCAGTCTTCTTAACTGGTCCTATATGGTGTGAGAACTGTAGCATCATGTTTCAGTCAGCATCCATAACCTTTTTCTCTGCTCTGTCCCCCCTCCCCAGGTCCGTCCCAGGGAGCCCCAGGCCAGTACCCCCAGGGTTACCCCCAGGGTCAGGGGCAGCAGTACGGGGCCTACCGGGGCCCCCAGCCCGGCCCCCCTCAGGCCCAGCAGCAACGCCCATACCCAGGCTACGATCAGGTGAGTATGAGCCCATGAGTAGGCAGGCCTAACCTCTATCTGTATGTGACTCTTATTGTGTCCTTTTATATGTTGGCTAGAGATGGATAGAAGTTAAAAATGTAACGTGAAGTTTATCCAGGGTTTAGGGAGTGTCCATAAGCAAGAGACCTGGGTGGAGTGGGTGTCTTGTGCATGCTGACATTGTATGGGGAGTTTAAGACGAGTTGAATAATATTGGATAATACAGCAAGTCAGACCAGAGCAGTGCAATGCGAGGGCAATGTAGTGTCTCCTCCCTAAACGTAACTGACTTTTGAGATTGTTGAAGGGGAGGGGAGAGCTACGTGTTGCCCTGTATTTTCTGTGGTCCTTTGCGGGGGCCACAGCAACACTTTGATTCTTTATCTTTGAATATTCAGGGACACATGAGGAAATAAAGACCCAGGGATTTGAACCCCTGACTAGTTCTGTAAGAAGCAAAGGTAATGGTAAAATCTGGACGTGTGACCGTTCGCCTAGCCTTGATTTGCATTTGTCATGTTTCTCCTCCTGTCTTCTATTTAAACATCTGATTTCCACCTTTACCTCTTTTTGTAACCAGGGGTCGAATTCTATTCTTGAGGTCTTCAAGCATATTCTGTAGGGGAACTTAAAAATAAAATGTTGATGGTTTGGAATTGACTAAATCAATCAAAAGTATAACTCCTCATGCCTTGGGTTATTATTCATCCCTTTTCATGCAATATACTGCATTTAAATGTTTTTATGCGTAATTTAATTATGCACTGTGTAGAATAGTATATGATCAAAGTAAGTCAAATTTAAGCAAAATAAATCAATGTGTAACTAAACTTTTATTCCTAAAGAGCAGCCACTTTCGACCCCTGTTTAGAAATGCTCCTGCAAAATACAAAACGTGGGCCTCTTATCGTGTGAAATGTGCAAGTCGGAGAGAAGCATTTTGCCTACTGCTACAGTATAACTGACATGAAGTTACTTCCCTCCTGTTGAGCTTTTCTGTGGCCATGCTGCCACCTGCTGGTTAAATATAGCCAATGCAGCCACACAGGAATAGTCTGCATCTGTATCTGTAACAAAAGGTTGATAACTAGCTGCTACAGATGTGCTTGTTTGCATTCTGTTTAAATATGTAAATATTACCATTTCCCTAATAAATGCCTGTTTGTTCAGATGTTCGGATGAAAAGTAATTAAGATGTCCATTTACAGTACTCCCTTCCTCCCTCCACAGGGTCAATATGGAAATTACCAGCAATGAGAGATGGTCATGGCAGTCACTCAGTCAGTCACCAAGAGCCCTGCTCTGACCTCTAACCTCTGACCTCTGTACAACTGTTATCTGGACTTTTATAACGGCTGCAGCTCACAGAGACGCCCACACACACACACACACACACACACACACACACACACACTTTGCCCTCTGTATCCCCTATGTCTGGGCCTTATGTAATGAGATGATTGTGTTCACTTCCATTTCTCCCGTTCTGGTCTGAGTTAAGTCTCAAAGCAGCAATGCCTTAAAACCAAACAGAGCTGCCTTATCCAGAGCACTGCAGATTGCGAAAAGGGCAAGAAATTACACGTAAAATTCATTTTGTCTATATCACAGAGGACAGAAGTATACAGAACTGAACTTCACACTCTTGTATGGCAATGTTTCTCCATCTAATAGCCCCCTTTTCATAAGAAGCAATAATGCCAATGGGAAGTGGAGGGGTGGGACGAGGATGGTGTGAGGAGATTTTACACCAGAAACAAAATTCTGTAAGGCTATGTTATATGTCAAGGTCAACATATGTGATGATGATGTAAACATGTATTTTATGATTTTTAGATGGAGCTAATTTTGTATAAGAATTTGGAGTACTGTTGAATATTGTTTCTTTTTTCCTCCTGAAGTGTTATGTCTCTTGATGTAAATTGTGATTAACATTGTTTTCATCTGCTATTTTGCTTGTTCTTCTGTTATTTGTACCCCCTGATTTCCCTTTGCTTCTTCAATGACTTGTACATTGAATATGTGCTTGGGGTGAACAAATCGAATGCTTTGGTTTTATGAATGGATTGTACATAGAAAGCCCTCAAACAAACTGAGAACACCTATCTGTGTTGGAGCATCAGTGGTGAAACATTATTTCTTTGGGCAACAGAACATGACCTGTGAGTGGGGCTGTATTCTGACTTTGAGATCTACAGTATGTGTGTAACTAGGGTTGCAAAGCTACCGGTAATTTACCAAAGTTACTGGAATATTGTGTAATTTTAGTAATTAACAATTTATTGTAACTTTGGTAATCTAGTAATCTATACTTGAATAACTTTTAAAAACTGTATTCGTATATAGTGTTCATTTATTATATCTGTGACCATATTGTCCATGAGTTTTATATTAGATAGTAGTGCGGCAGGTAGCGCGTTGGGCTAGTAACCGAAAGGTTGCTGGTTTGAATACCTGAGCCGACAAGGTGGAAAATCTGCCGACTTGCCCTTGAGCAAGGCACTTAACCCTAATTTCCATGTCAAACACCACATTTCTCTGGACTTATCTGGTGTATGTGACATTTTTTTATTTTACCATATTTTTCAAGAGAAAATAACCTAATTAATGGCAAAAAGCATCTAATCAACAATTACATTATTTTTTTCACTAATCTAATGATTTACTTTTTTCACAACTGCCACCAGTTTGATGCCCAAACATTAATAAAACATATTGACATAAAATAAATGTCCGTATAAAGGAAATTTCACGCTGAAACCCTCATATTAAACACCAATGAATGGTATTCATTTAGTTTATTTATATTTAGGATTGTTGAACAGCTTTGTCATATTTTTTTACCTCCGGTATCGGTGTCCCTAAACCGGGACGGTTGTTGCTAACGTATGCTAATGTGACTAGAATGACGTAAGTAACAGCCAACTTTCCAGGACATAGACATGTCTTATATGGGCAGAAAGCTTAAATTCTTGTTAATCTAACTGCGGTCTAATTTACAGTAGCTATTACAATGAAAAAATACCATGCTATTATTTGGAGAGTGCACAACAACAAAACACTTATCATGGCAACTGGTTTGATACATTCACCTCTGAAGGTAAATAATGTACTTACATTTAGTAATCTTGCTCTGATTTGGCATCCTGAGTGTCCCAGAGATAAAATGTAGCATAGTTTTGTTTTATAAAATACATTTTTATATTCAAATGTAGGAACTGGGTTCTGTCTCCGGCCCCGCCCGGCCATCTAGATGTGTGAAGGTTAGTGTTTTTTTTCTGTAGGGAAGCTAATTATCAATCATGTATGACATTCCTGAATGTGTGTAAACTTTCATTTTTTATTACCATAGCATTTTTGTATGTTCTCTATAGTTATGTACTTGAAAATGTATCAATTGACCAATTCGGCACATTTGGGCAAACTCCTGGCAGACTTGATACAAAATATAGTGTACTAATATAATGCTTCACTGGATCAGTCTGAAACTTTGCGCACACACTGCTGCTAACTTGTGGCCAAAATCTAAATTACACCTAAACTCCTATCTGATTGTATGGCCTTTCTCTTGTATTTCAAAGACAATGGAACAATTATTTTATGAAAATGCATTTTTTTTTTTTTTTTTTTATCTTTTACCAGATCTAATGTGTTATTCTTCTACATTAATTTCACATTTCCACAAACTTCAAAGTGTTTCCTTTCAACTGGTATCAATAATATGCATATCCTTGCTTCAGGTCCTGAGCTACAGGCTGTTAGATTTGGGTATGTCATTTTAGGTGGACATTTAAAATTAAAATAAAAAAATGGGCCGATCCTCATCTGATTAAAATATTTCAGATATTTTACATGTTGTTACCCACACAGAGGGCCAGAGATTATTAGACACTTGTCATAATCTGAATTACACAAATGGGCCACTAGATGTTTTCTGACAGATTTGTAAAAAAAAAAAATCCTTGGAAGATAAAAACAATTCTGGTAGTTTACAGGTCAACTTTGAATGTTTCAAGTAATACACCCTCCCTTTGCAAACCTAAACAAAGCACAAAGCATTCATAAAGTGTCTCAGATTAGGACAGCTGAATTGGGATCAGTTTTGCCTTTTAGATAATATGTAAGAATAAATAGATAGGGGAGACCTGATCCTAGATCAGCACTCCTAGTCTGAGACGGTTTATTAATAGGGCCCCTGAATGCTTCCAGTACCCCCCTGCTTCTCCTAAAAGTTGAATTTAGAAGCATGTATTTTATGGCCTTGGCGCTTCAGTGTGCTCTGTTATTGGTAGCTGGATAAGAGGTGAATTCAGTTGGGGGATATTCCCAACATATGTCTAATGTGCATCGGACACAGCTCTCTGGAGAATAGTGTCTGCTCGATACATTACGTTTTTATCTGCAACTTTCTGAACATTTTGCCCGTGCTGAATATTCCCATAAAGGGTCTGAGGGAGTGCATTGACCACAGACTGCCCGGTCAGACTGTCGTACATTCAGTATGTTCAGCCCCACATAAGCTTGTTTCAGACAGAATGAGTCTTCTTTACAATGTTGGAAGACATTTCTCCCCTGAATAAACTTTTACGTTTTTGTCATTTAAGAAAATGTAATGTTGTATGTTAACCACCAACAAAATAATATGAGTTATGGAGTATAATGTAAGTAACCACCAACAGAATAATATGAGTTATGGAGTATAACGTAAGTAACCACCAACAGAATAATATGAGTTATGTGGAGTATAACATAGGTGTTACGTTATACTCTAAACTGAGTGTCTTGCTGTAATGATTTGAGATACATTTCCTATGATGTCATGCAACATTTCACTCTTAGACAGACTGTGGTTGTGTTATTTTATGAAACCTTGGGCTTGATATACATTTGTACAATATGCATACATCATGCACATATTATAGAGAAGATAGAAGTATGGTGATTGGTTTCCAGTCAGCCTCAAAGATACTAACCTTGGTATGCTTTAGTACATACCTTGTAATTAATGTTTTGTTTTTCATTTACCCTGTAGCCAACATGATGTTACTGTAAGTGTCATTGTGATGTGAAACTGTACAGTATGTCACTGAAAAACTGCAACAATAAATTGCTTGAATTTTTTTAATATACTTGTGTTGGATTTTTATGCAATGGTCTTTCTTCAAATGTCTCTGTTCTTCAAATGCAACGACATAGACAATGTTGTCTAAGTTTACTTTGTGATTTTCTTGTTTTGAATATCTGTTCATGTATTTACTGTACACTATTAGCTCAGTAAGTTCCCACCACACCCTGCATTCCAGATGTATCAGGAGAGGTCCCGGATACATTTGCACCAAAAATTACCTTCCCGCTCAGCTCCCCCTCCAGAGGGACTACCTGTCATGCACAGTAGGGGGGAGAGCTACAGATGGTGCACCAGATGTGTGTCCGGAACACATGACCAGACTGGACATGGTGTTAGAGGGCCACTGCCTGACCCTGCCCTGGTGCTGATGTGTTTGTGTGTTAGAGAGGGTGTTTATAGATGTCAGACACTAAGAGAAAGACAGTAAGAGAGAAATCTTAAATGTGTTTGCGCTCCTTTATAATGATCTCTTTGTGTGTGTGTGTGTGTGTGTGTGTGTGTGTGTGTGTGTGTGCATGCGTGCGTGTGTGCGCGCATGTATATGTGCAGTGCTCAAGGTCTGGTGGCGTCACCCCAGCACCATCCTGCTCCTCCACAGCTGGCCGGCCCACCCTTCCCAGCTGCCACTGGGGCTCCCCCTAGCCCCTCTACTTGGCAGACACACCGTTTTGGGCGCTCCCCCACCAGCCCTCCCTGGCAACTGCCACCCTCAGCTGCGCACTTGCAGACGGGAACGGGGTCGTACAAAGTCACTCCTCCTGTGACTGTCTGGTGCCACGGGGGACAGAGAGATGATGAGGGGATGGGGTGGGAGGAATACTTTCCTTATACCCGTCATATACCGTCGGATCTCTTTTGGGCACTTTATCAATTCAGCAAGATGGACACATCACAGTCAAATTTTCGAGCACAATAGGATAGTGGAGGAAAGTAACCCCTCAAAGTGTTTTTGATGAGTAGGCTAAATACTGTTTAGTCTGAGCCTGCTAATCTTTATGTAACGGTGAATTGTTGGAAGTTTTTATTTACAGTATGGCAAGAGTGACTGTTACATGTAGCAGTAATGGGCCTTGTTTTTGGCATGAAGTTAAGGTATCATTTTCCGTATCATACAACCTACAACTCATACAATTTTTCATGTAATAATCTAATCAGTGTTAATTCAATACCTTTTGATCCATGGAAAATAAGGAAAGAGATATAGAAGTGTCGACGGGTGGCAAGGCAAACATTAAGGTGACAGTATATTTTCAGAGGATCATAATCTTGTTCAATATTTTGATAATTATAATTCAAGGCACCTTTCAGGCGAAGCTTGTAACCACTGAGGGCAAAATGACATTGTCATCATATAGCTAGCAGGCAAGATGTGATCTCTCTCTCTCTCTCTCTCTCTCTCTCTCTCTCTCTCTCTCTCTCTCTCTCTCTCTCTCTCTCTCTCTCTCTCTCTCTCTCTCTCTCTCTCTCTCTCTCAGTGTGACAGAAAGTCTATGGGGAGGAATAAGAGGTAGTTATGGGGGAAATGCACCAGCCTCCACAGTTTAATTGGAGATGTGTCACACTAAATAAATGGTGCAAAAACAAGCGCTGACTGGAGGCTTGACAGAGGGGCCCTCGGGAGGCAGCCTGCTTTATTGGGCCGGAGCTCTGCACCGCTTCAGGGTGAGATGGGGCTAGGTTCTTCTCGGCTAAGGTACCCTACCCTCCATAGAGTCCACCCACCAAACAACCACCAGCAGCCATCACAAACCAACCTGCAGGATGATGAAAGATAAAACATTGTTATGATAGTTGACTGTTGAACTTGGGATATTAGATGTTGGGGAACTTGGTGACCTGGAAGCACATCAATTGATTCTTCTGACCTACAATCAGGAGGAGATTGTATTCCTGATCTGCCATACATTTAAATCCCTACATGCCATCACAAAAATCCATAAACATAACAGTTTCTCCACAAACAGTTTCTATCTATCAGTCTAGCTCCTCAAAACCGTCTACATCAATCTATCTTTAGAAAAAACAGCCAATCCAATCTGCCTGTCCAGTTCCTACATGACCTGGAGCACCTCAGGAGAATGTGTATTCCAATATTTTATCAGTATTAATATCTGTTGTCCTCTGCAACTTGGCCTTGTTGAGTGTACGTCTGTGTGTGTGTGTGTGTGTGTGTGTGTGTGTGTGTGTGTGTGTGTGTGTGTGTGTGTGTGTGTGTGTGTGTGTGTGTGTGTGTGTGTGTGTGTGTGTGTGTGTGTGTGTGTGTGTGTGTGTGTGAGCGAATGTTGTGGACTTGACATGAGTTGTGATTTACCTCTATAGTTTAGATAATTGGACATGACAACATCCTCTCTGGTCTCTCGGGGGAACAGAAGAGGATTTAGACTATTACGGTCTGTGTTATAAATATGGCATACATACAGCCCACAACAAAGGCCATCATCTGTAAATGCATTCTGTATGAACAGATATATTACAATGATATATCTGTCACATTTTCTGGGAAGCATGTAAGGGTGTTTTTCAGGTGATCAGTTGGCATCGTTTAATGATGTTCACCAGTAAATCAACTGTGTGTTCGTGACTTGAGGTAGAGTTAGTGGCCATCTAATGATTTTCTATGCATATGATGTGCAGCTTTTTGCTTCGTTAAAACCAACCACACCATGTTTGTTGCAGTTTAGCCATCAACTCAAATGAACAGTGTGCTGTTTTTGTTTGTGTTCCAGCCTGATAAAAGTTGTGTCTCTGGGAGAAATAGTAGGTATGTTGATATCAGTATTCCCACAGCCTGCATAATTGCAGTAATTTGCTTTCCCTTTGGGTAATCTGTAAACATGGCTGTTTTGATGTTTTTGGCATCCTCCATTGGCTGGGCTCTCTCCTCCTCCGGCGGAGCCCTCATCTCAGCCCAGGGTGACACAAATAGATCCTTCCCCAAAAGGTGCACGTACTTTCATTGTGGTGCGATCAATACGGCCCAGTCCTCACTGGGACACACTGGGGTGCTGGCGGTATTAAAACTGCCCTGTGAGCTGCCTCTCGCCACGCGGGCATTTTAGGGAAATAAAACCATTGATCCTCCAGGGCCTCTGGCTGAGCATTAACCTGGGTAATAAATTAGAACATGCTCATCTGAACACATCTGCCTGTAATGTTCCCAAAAAGGCTGGCCTGGGGAGAAAGAATGGAGTTTGAGAAGGGTAGAGGGTGCCTGCTGGTTGGGAAGAAGAGTAGTGCCCTACTTGACGCCCCCGTCGAGGCGGGAGGGACAGGCAGAGGCAGGGAGAGGCGTCTGGATGCCCAGGACTTCCATTAGAGGGCGAGGTTGGTGGCATGGGTCGATGTGGCCAGGTCTGGTCGGGGGTACGCCATCTCGACACAGTGTTTTTCAGCTCCCTGTGATGAGAAGAAAGAGGGGCTGTTGACCCACTGACATCCTGTGCTCCTGAGAGGGGGGAGGAGGGAGGTGGGAGGTGGAAAGGGGGTGAGGAGGAGAAAGAACGCGGTGTCCATGGCTGGGCTGGGCCCTGTAGAATTAAAGCACCTCTATACGTTGGATGTTGTTTATCGTTTTTCACCGTAGTGTCGCTTTGAAATGTCATTAAATACGTTGTTCTCGTCATACAGGGATGAATAGAATTGTTAAGGGAGCTCCCTTATGAAGACCACCTGGAATGATGTCAAGAAAGCCGTTGAAGACCTTTTCTCCACTAAAATGAATAAGTGAAATAAGTCTTCATACAGTGAGGTTCTTGGTGTATGACTTCTTTACTGGTGTACACTATGCCCTGGAAGGTTCCCCGTGACTTTTGAACTAGAGGAGATACAACTTTTAAAACCATGGAAATGCACACACTTGTATGCACCATTGCAAACACTCATGTGTCTATGGAAGTTCTTGAGTTGGGAAACCTATAGTCATGCAGAGGATAAGTAGTAGGTAAAACCGGGAGCTGTCATCTCCATTTTCAGTTAAGATTCTTCTTTGTCTGCAAAATACATGATCGGCATGTATCTCCATGAAAAGCATGAATAAACAAGATGAGACAATATGTGATAGAGATCCCAAGCTAAACCACTCCCTGGGATAAGCCTATTATTATACAACAAATCAGTCATTATATTTGACTGTGAGATCAGAGCCTAGTAAAACACACACACACACACACACACACACACACACACACACACACACACACACACACACACACACACACACACACACACACACACACACACACACACACACACACACACACACACACACACAGAACTGTCTCAAGAATGTTGAGAATAAGAAATGAGAAGATTTTGTATAATCTATAAGGCAAAATTATTGTCATCATCTCCACACCAGACGCCACCAATGGTATAACTACTAATACAGCAGGAGACCGAGACTCACTCAATCTCAATCTCTCTCTCTCTCTCTCTCTCTCTCTCTCTCTCTCTCTCTCTCTCTCTCTCTCTCTCTCTCTCTCTCTCTCTCTCTCTCTCTCTCTCTCTCTCTCTCTCTCTCTCTCTCTCTCTCTCTCTCTCTCTCTCTCACACACACCTACTGTAGCAGTGGGAAGCTAGGAAGTTCTCTGCCCCAGTTTACGATGTCCTTGAGAGTTGTGCCTTCGCGCCGGGGCTGGTGGGGTCCCGCGGTGCACAATGTGTGCTTCGTGTCCAGACTCCCGCTGTACTCCGCCGCCCCTGCGTGGCTCTGGAGAGACGCCAAGCTCCAAAGGGTTGTCCGTGCAAGCGGGGGAGCGTGCTACTGGAGAAACAGCTCATCTCCTCCACACATCCTCCTATCTCTCTCTTGATCTACCATCCCCCTTTTCAAAACAACACCACAAAATATAAATCACTGCGTTGTGTGGCACACCTAGAATAGAATGCTTAGAAAAAAGTATGAATGAGTAACTAGATAGTAATAAACTGTTTACTGATCTGTAAAAAATGAATAAGTAGCTCCCTTTGTCCAAATGGTTATTTTTGCAAAGTGTCAAACCACAGGATAGAATGAAGGCCTACAGTATCCTATGTTGTGCAAGTCAAAAGGCTGCAACAAAAGCATTTGTCAAATTAAACTTTCACCTAGCCCATGTATCTTTTGTGTCTGTCATGGATCGCCTTAAGTCAGTCATCAAATTAACAACATAAGAGCAAAAATCGAACTTCCGGAGACCACTCTCAGTTGTAGGCCACTACTCCATGTTAAACAAAATCTCTTTATATTTTATTCAGGACATGTGATTTGTGTGTAGTAATTACTATGGATATTGGCCAAGAGCAAAAGATAAAGATCCATTTTCTAATATTTTGTCCTTGGATTTTGTACCACGGGAATTCTCTTCCCTTTTTTTCATCCTTTCTTTTTCCCTGGCTTTGGCATGGGGAATTGGTGGGATGAGAGAGGCTATTCCCTAAATAGACCATGGCAAGAGGTAGTCTGATTAGCATGCTGCCTGCTCTCTGGCAGCAGTCCTCTAGGCCACAAGCGCTATCACTTAGGCTACGTGCTGTTTGTATTTGTAGTTGATAGTGTGTGCTGTTATAATTGGAATGAGCTCGGGAACCTCGTTTGCTTTTGATCTGCTGCCAGCCACTTGGCGTGCTACTGGGCCACAGCTCTCACCTCAACACTCCCATAGGATTATGGAAACGGCAGCGCTTATGTTCTAAAAAGCTGCCTGACAGCATCTCATTCAAGGTCGAACAATAGTGTAGGGAATGATAGACCAAAAACAAATAAAATAATGGGGAGATAATCGAATGATGTCTGGCTCGTTGTACATTTTCTCATCTGCCATGCAATGTTCAGTTCAGGCTTCTTCTTGCTTAGATCTTTCTTCCATAGAGGACTGTCTCAGGGGAATTATGGGAGTTTGACGCACCCCTTTCTGCCAAATGTCAGTGGAGCCAATGAAAAATAAGTTATCTTAAATTCCTAAGCTCAATATTTAATCATACTCCTGGTTGGGTTACTTTTTCTGTTTGATTAGGTGAAGGAATTGGGCTGGCATCCTCTCAGAAAGAGAAAGAGAGGTTTTAAATAGTAGTGAAAATATTTGACAAAAGCTTCTTCATTACTCTCCTTGATATTGGGGTTGAAATAAATGTAAATTGTCTCCCAAACAACAGTAGCAACTTTAGGAATGGTTACTTAACCTATTTATTCCGCTTTACAGATTCTAGGATCCCAGGTCACTCTAATACAGACACCAGAGAGTCAGAGGTAAGTACAAAATGATAGAATAAATACAAAAACACACTGTTCACCCCGTGACAGAACCAAAGTTGTTGAATTACGAGTAGTCATAGTAGGTTAGTTGTAGTCGTAGTAGTAGTTATAGTAGTCTAGAAGTAGTTGTAGTAATAAAATTACTAATGACAGTTCCATTATCATACTCTCTCATTCCATCATCAACTCTCAAATGTGAATACCGGCTCTCTTAATGATTGTGGCCTAATATGACTGTAAATGACTGGTCCATCCTATCCCATCTTATTCACGGAGGACCACAGAACAGATTCACCTGAGACTAACCCTGATGAGCTCGTTCCACCAGGGCTTTACCGCTGGTTAAGTACAAACACCTGCTAAAATATTGGCAATTAGGACATAATTAGCTGCTAATGTATTTGTAATTCCAAAGTGAGCCATAGATTTGTTTTTTTTTGCGGAGACTCCCTTTTTTTAATGTTCTCAGTTGTTATTGTCTTCCTCAGGTATTTGTATCCCGAGAACATTGACTAAGTGCCCTAGTTCATCATATGCAAATGTATTATTAATTACACATGCATTATGCCAGTATTCAAAAGACATCAAAAGGCCTGTGAGTCTTCAGATGCCCTCGGTAACAGGGCTCAGGTTACAAATGCCTGCGTGTGCACTTTCCCAGAAAGACGCCTTTTCAGGCAGAATAAATGCATGCTCAATTAAAAATTTGAACAGGAACCTCTCTCTTTGCCTCTAAATATTTGAGAAGCATCTCCAGTGGTCTGAGGATCTTTGCGTTTTGGATATCATTCGAGCCATCACACAATGTCACTAGAGCTAAACATCTCTTATATTCCTACTGTATGACACTGCTTTTCCCCTGTCATTTCTATAGTGTACTATATTTCAGCTTTACATGCAGACATTATAGTGCTATATGACAGTCTGGTCTGTCATCTCTCCCTGGTGACATGCATGTTAATGACCTATAGAGTAAGTGCCAGACAATGATTTATATAACCCATAATGCATTACATTGATTAGCAATAGTGCTGTACCAGTATAAAAAAACACAACAACACACTCCACCATCATAATATACCTAATCCTGTATCCTGCGGCAACATATTTCAGCCATGTATCTAGGATAACACTTCATCATACTGTATATCCAACGAGATGTTGAAGAAGGAGATGTGTAATGTGTGCAATCATTTTAACCCTGGGAAGTCCTGGGTTATCAGTCTCTGGTGGCCTGGTCTGACTCGGTGCTGCTAGCATAATTAGCACAAGCTAATGCTTTGATGATAAACTGGGAAATGGAGACTGGAGAGTTGGTTTCCTTCCCTGCCTCCTGCCTGCCTACCTACCTGATTTTACATCTTGTTTATTGATCTAATTAAACATGATTTAGCTTTTAATTAAGTCTTAATGGAGGGTATTGGGGGAATAAAAGGCATACAAAGATGGCCACATGAAGATCCAGTGTTAAAGATCAAATGAAATGTTAGTGCTTCAGCTCTGGCCACATCAGTTACGGTGTTACTGTATGTTCTGCATTGATACAGATACTGTACAGTATTCCACAGCACAGAAACAAACCACACACAATATATCTCAAGGCTAAAGCCACCAGGTGGGGCTCATACTTTCAATAGAAAGACCCATACAGTAGGGTTGTGGGGGACAATATTACTGTGGTTGTGCTGCTGGGGCTGTGTGTCCTATCCAAAATGCTTTAGTTTGTCGTTCTTCTACGGTCGTTTTGTGTATCAAACACAGATCAATCATTCCCCATTAGTAGACCAAAGTGTTTCAGGTTTGTCCTCATTACTAAAACGGTAAGCTCTCCCCCTGAGGTAAACAATAGAGACGGATCTACCTTAGGAACTGCTCTATTTATCTTTCTGTTCTAACTCTGTTCTAACTCTCTGCCACAAAGATTTATTCTGTGTTGCTGTCAATCCATCTCTAATGGGCAATTGCATCTTTTTTAGTGTGTGTGTCTGTGCGTGTGCGTGCGTGCGTGTGCGTGCGTGCGTGCGTGCGTGCGTGCATGCATGCCTGCGTGCCTGTGAATATAAAATAATTAAACACACACACACAGGGAGAGACTCCTAGAGGTTGCCGGAGACAGTCAGACTCAGAGACCCAGTCATCTCAGATTCCGGAGAACTAGGAGTCTCTCCCCAGCCAGGAAACCCGTGATACAAGTCAGTATTCGACGTATATCCATGCATGTCTGAGGACGTCGGGAGATGACGTGGAAATTGTCCACTGGGGCAACAGTGAGCACCATTACCTTCAAGTAGGTTTCGGTTTGCTAGGTTATTGTGGACAGGGATGGTGGATGGGCGTAAGCATCTGATTCTGCATGTTGCATGTTCAAATTCAGTGATAGAAAGTTGTCTTTGAGATTTTGTTTAAGCCTATCCCAAACCTTAACCCTTACCTTAACCATTCAGAGTTAATGCCTAACCTTAAGATTTTGGAATAAATGCCTAAACGTAATCCTAACCTTAAAAATGCAGAGTTAATGCCTTAACTTAACCTTAAACACTTTTAAATTTGACGTTTGCAACAACTTCAAAATGTTACGTTTGAGAAAGATGGATGATTCTAATTCTGACGTGAGACTGTGAGAGCTAGTTGCTCTCTCTGTATGTGGGACACACACACACACACACACACACACACACACACACACACACACACACACACACACACACACACACACACACACACACACACACACACACACACACACACACACACACACACACACACACACACACACACAAACACACAGAGAATCCTAGAAGTCGCCGGAATCAGAGACCCAGTCATCTCAGAGGTGTGTTGCGTCGCGAGATAGCTGAGATGTCATTTCATAAAAAGGACTAATGATGCTGAGATCCATGCTGAAATGGCTGCTAGGTATGAGGTTAATCTCCCCACTCCTCTAAAAGTCATAAAGATCAACATCTCAAACACAGATGGTCTCATAATGTCCCCTGAGAACTTCTGTTCAGTCATCATACCTTTTGCAAATACTGGCCCAGTTTTTTTTTATGATCGATTAGCCTTTTAAAATGATCAACTTGGATTAGCTAACACAACGTGCCATTGGAACACAGGAGTGATGGTTGCTGATAATGGGCCTCTGTATGCCTATGTAGATATTCCATAAAAAAATCAGCCGTTTCCAGCTACAATAGTCATTTATAACATTAACAATGTCTGCAGTGTATTTCTGATCAATTTGATGTTATTTTAATGGACAAACAAATGTGTTTTTCTTTCAAAAACAAGGACATTTCTAAGTGACCCCAAACTTTTGAACAGTAGTGTACATGTATTTACATTTAAATACACCTTAGCCAAATACATTTAAACTCAGTTCTTCACAATTCCTGACATTTAATCCTAGTAAAAATTCCCTGTCTTATGTCAGTTAGGATCACCACTTGATTTTAAGAATGTGAAATGTCAGAATAATAGTAGAGAGAATGATTTATTTCAGCTTGTATTTCTTTCATCACATTCCCAGTGGGTCAGAAGTTTACATACACTCAATTAGTATTTGGTAGCATTGCCTTTAAATTGTTCAACTTGGGTCAAAAGTTTTGGGTAGCCTTCCACAAGCTTCCCACAATAAGTTGGGTGAATTTTGGTCCATTCCTCCTGACAGAGCTGGTGTGACTGAGTCAGGTTTGTAGGCCTCCATGCTCGCACATGCTTTTTCAGTTATACCCACACATTTTCTACGGGATTGAGGTCAGGGCTTTGTGATGGCCACTCCAATACCTTGACTTTGTTGTCCTTAAGCCATTTTGCCACAACTTTGGAAGTATGCTTTGGGTCATTGTCCATTTGGAAGACCCATTTGCGACCAAGCTTTAACTTCCTGACTGATGTCTTGAGATGTTGCTTCAATATATCCACATAATTTTCCTGCCTCATGATGCCATCTATTTTGTGAAGTGCACCAGTCCCTCCTGCAGCAAAGCACCCCCACAATATGATGCTGCCACCCCGTGCTTCACGGTTGGGATGGTGTTCTTCGGCTTGCAAGACTCCCCCTTTTTCCTCCAAACATAACAATGCTCATTATGGCCAAACAGTTCTATTTTTGTTTCATCAGACCAGAGGACATTTCTCCAAAAAGTACGATCTTTGTCCCCATGTGCAGTTGCAAACCGTAGTCTGGCTTTTTTTATGGCGGTTTTGGAGCAGTGGCTTCTTCCTTGCTGAGCGGCCTTTCAGTTTATGTCGATATAGGACTCGTTTTACTGTGGATAGAGATACTTTTGTACCTGTTTTCTCCAGCATCTTCAAAAGGTCCTTTGCTGTTGTTCTGGGAATAATTTGCACTTTTCGCACCAAAGTACGTTCATCTCTAGGAGACAGAACCCGTCTCCTTCCTGAGCGGTATGATGGCTGCGTGGTCCCATTTTGTTTATACTTGTGTACTATTGTTTGTACAGATGAACTTGGTACCTTCAGACGTTTGAAAATTGCTCCCAAGGATGAACCAGACTTGTGGAGGTCTACACATTCTTTCTGAGGTCTTGGCTATTTTCTTTTGATTTCCCCATGATTTCAAGCAAAGAGGCACTGAGTTTGAAGGTAGTCCTTGAAATACATCCACAGGCACACCTCCAATTGACTCAAATTATGTCAATATGCCTATCAGAAACTTCTAAAGTCATGACATCATTTTCTGTAATTTTCCAAGCTGTTTAAAGGCACAGTCAACTTAGTGTATGTATACTACTGACCCACTGGAATTGTGATACAGTGAATTGTAAGTGAAATAATCGGTCTGTAAACAATAGTTGGAAAAAATTACTTGTGTCATGCACAAAGTAGATGTCCTAACCGACTTTGTTAACAAGACATTTGTGGATTGGTTGAAAAACGAGTTTTAATTACTCCAATATAAGTGTATGTAAACGTCCGACTTCAACTGTGTATATATACAGTACCTGTCGATGGTACGGGGGTGCTTTGCTGGTGACACTGTTTGTGATTTATTTAGAATTCAAGGCACACTTAACCAGCATGACTACCACTGTCACGACTTCAACCGAGGCAGGCTCTCCTTCCCGTTCGGGTGGCGCTCGGCGGTCGTCGTCACCGGCCTACTAGCTGCCACTGACTCTTTTTCCTCCCCCTCCTTATGTGTTTATTTGTATCACCTGTGTTCAGTTAGTTGTTAATTAGTGTGGCTTTATTAGTCAGCCAGCCCGTACGCTTCTTTGTGCGGGATTGTTATATTGTAGCTTTTGGATTTCGGGAGTGGATATTGTTATTGTGGACTGGGTTTGTTTCTCGTGTCGTTGGACCGTTGTGTATGACACCCAGTACGTCCGTGTTGGACATTGTTGTTTGCCAGTTGGGCATTAAAGACTCAACATATTGAAGCTCTGCTGTTCCTGCGTCTGACTTCGCACCCCCCGACACCCAGGTCGTTACAACCACACCATTCTGCAGCGATACGCCATCCCATCTGGTTTGCGCTTAGTTGGACTAGAATTTGTTTTTCAACAGGACAATTACCCCAAATCCACCTCCAGGCTGTGTAAGGGCTATTTGACCAAGAAGGAGAGTGATTGGGTGCGTTAGAGGACCTAGCCTCCAAAATCATCCGACCTCAACCCAGTTGAGATGGTTTGGGATGGGTTGGACCGCAGAGTTAAGGAAAAGTAGCCAACAAGTGCTCAGCATATGTGGGAACTCCTTCAAGACTGTTGCAAAAGCATTGCAGGTAAATACCTCATGGATCTGGTTGAGAGAACACCAAGAGTGTGCAAAGGGTGGCTACTTTGAAGAATTGAAAAGCTAAAATAACACTTTTTTGGTTACTACATGATTCCATATGTGTTATTTCATAGTTTTGATGTCTTCACTATCATTCTACAATGTAGAAAATAGTAAAAATAAAGAAAAACCCTTGAATGAGTAGGTGTGTCCAAACCTTTGATTTGTACAGTATATATTTACAAAAACAAATATAATGTATCGGGGATTGGAAATGATGCAGACAATTACATTGATGGAAGCTGCAGTCTTTCTGCAATATTACCAATTTTTTACAATCGCTAGTACCCATTTCTCAATACTTAGGTTACTTTTTCCAAACTCTTTACACAGTTCTCCTAACCAACTTTCAGCTTGGCCCAGCAGTTAATTTCACATCCAAAATGCACTAAAACTACCAAAACACTTCATATATGCCTCAAATCAACTCATTCTTCCATAACACTAGCAAAGGTTGTCACCCAACAAGCACACTTTGTCACCCATTAAACAATGACCTAAAAAACACTATCAACAGGTATCATTACACAATGTTTTCTTTTGTAAAATTTCTTTACAAAACAAGAATGACACCTCTCTACTGTTTAGAATTCACTGCAGTATATGTTACAGGAATGAATCAGACATGATGCAATATGCTTCAATATGTTTTGTCATTTTTTGGCATTGAGTGATTCCAAAATACAATAATTTGTATATACACCATCTACCGATACAGATACAGTAGCAATGCTATTCAAACCTGTCTCCTGCATTTGGCCACAAGTTCTCATCCACATCACATCTTATGTCATCTTGGGCAAAACATGGGAGGCATGGTCCATCCTTGGCAATTATCGGCAGATATGTCCAGGCATCCAGCATTCATTGCGTTCAGGAGGGAAATTTGATCATATGGATGGTGGTCATAAAAATTCCACCTCCATGAGGAAAATAAATCCTCTATGGGGTTGAGGAATGGAGAGTAAGGTGGGAGGAAAAGTGACACCATCCTGGGATGGGCTGCAAACCGCTCTGTGACAGCACGGGAGTGGTGAAATGACACATTGTCCCATACAATCACAAACGTTGGCCGATTTGGCCTCACTGCAACCCTTTCCTCACCTGGCACAACCCTTCCATAGAGGTCATCCAGGAATGAAATGTACGCTCGGTGTTGTATGGCCCAATTAGCGGTTTGTGTAACAGAAATCCATCAGAGGACATTGCTGCACATATTGTGATGTTGGCACCCCTCTGGTCCGGGACATCCACTGTGGCTCTTTTCCCAATCACATTCCTTCCTCGCCGCCGTGTTTTGGCCAAGTTGAAAGCAGCCTCACCCACAAAGATGAATATGTGGGGTGTTTACCTGGCTTCAATCTCCATGACTCTCTAAAATAAATCCACAAGGAAACATAAGAGTTAGGCTATTACGGTAGTTTACATTATACCTAAAACATGCCATTGTGTGCCTCTGCCCTGTTTGGTTTTGTTCAAAACCAGTTCTGTATTTTATAGTCATCTTACCTGGACATATTGGATCCTGAGTTGCTTGACTCGTTCAGAGTTCCTCTTAAAGGGGACAGTGTACAACTGCTTCGTCCTGACTTGATGTTGTTTCAGGACTCTAGAAATAGTTGTTATGCTGACATTGGGGATATTTCCAAATGTAATGTTGTCTGCAATCACTCTGTCCCAAATCTCTGTGAGTTTTATGTCATTGTTCCTGATGACCATATCAACGATTGCAGTTTCCTGCACAGCAGTGAAATCCTACCTCTCCCGCCTGTCGGGGGTAACCGTTGGGTCCTAAGCAGAAATACAAAAACAATTACACATAAGTGGGTTTGGAGGCTTTGCTCAATTTACTTCTGTAATGAGCAGTTCAGTCAGATGCCCTTGCAGAATGCACATCTTACCTGTTGTTTTGACGGATATTTCTCATAATAGATGCCACTGTTGAGCGTTGCAGATTTGTCTGCACTCTCAGACCAGCCTCTCTCATTGATAGATCATGATTTATTACATGATCAATTATAGTAGCCCTAATCTCATCTGAGACTACAGCTCTTGATCTTCCTCTCAGTCGTCTTCCACCACGGATACGTACTCCTCTCCCTCTCCCAGCCACTCTTCCTCTGTCAGCCACTTCTCTATCTCTGGCTGGGTCCATGTTTACATTACAGTACATCATTATTCCTAAGATGTCCCCTTTTGTATAGATAGTAATGAAATTGAAAGACTAACACCTGGGTAGGTGTTCAGTTACAATGGGAATCAGCTGTGGTTGGTCTAATTGTTTTGATAGTATTTCATTTTTTAGATTTGGAATATATTTCAATACGGTATTACTGTACAAATGTAGCAAATTGCTGTCTTATTCAATTTTGTGTTATGTTAAGTTTTGAATTTAAGTTTAGCCGTTTTGAAAAGAGTATGTAAACATGTGCAAATTGGCCTGTAGGTACATAAAGTTCTGGTGGTGGTTGTGTCTGAAATTTGAAAGATGTAGTCATTGAATGCATTTTGTGCCAAAGCAATGAAAAATGATCCACAGTTTAGCGCACATAGACTGCTGTAGTGCTCACTGTATGAAGAGTTTTGAAAAAGTGACCTAAGTATTGAGAAATGAGTCCTAGCGATTGTAAAAAACTGTAAAGCTGATCTACCCCCCCAAAAAATGTAATATATATATATATACAGTATATATTTGAAAAAAATAAGTTTAGCATTAGTTAGACACATTCATGACAAATGATTGGCAAACATTTTGATTTCCCCACAATTGATTTCTAAATGCAGTGCCTTCGGATAAGTATTCACATTATTCTTAAAAGAAAATGTTTACCCCCTTTTTCTCCCCAATTTCGTGGTATCCAATTGTTAGTAGTTACTGTCTTGTCTCATCGCTACAACTCCCGTACGGGCTCGGGAGAGACGAAGATCGAGAGCCATGCGTCCTCCGAAACACAACCCAACCAAGCCGCACTGCTTCTTAACACAGCGCGCATCCAACCCGGAAGCCAGCCGCACCAATGTGTCGGAGGAAACACTGGTCAGCGTGTACTGCGCCCGGCCCGCCACAGGAGTCGCTAGTGCGCGATGAGACAAGGATATCCCTACCGGCCAAACCCTCCGTAACCCGGACGACGCTATGCCAATTGTGCGTCGCCCCATGGACCTCCCGGTCGTAGCCGGCTGCGACAGAGCCTGGGCTCGAACCCAGAGTCTCTGGTGGCAGAGCTAGCACTGCGATGCAGTGCCTTAGATCACTGCGCCACCCGGGAGGCCCCTTGTTAAGCCTTATTCTAAATAAATAAAAATCCTCAGCAATCTACCCACAATACCCCATAATGACATAACAAAAACCTTATTTACATAAGTATTCAGACCCTTTGCTATGAGACTTGAAATTGAGCTCAGGTGCATCCTGTTTCTATTGATCATCCTTGAGACGTTTCTACAACTTGATTGGAGTACACCTGTGGTTAATTCAATTGATTGGACATGATTTGGAAAGGCACACACCTGTCTATATAAGGTCCCACAGTTGACAGTGAATGTCAAAGCAAAAACCAGGCCATGACGTTGAAGGAATTGTCCGTAGAGCTCCGAGACAGGATTGTGTCGAGTCACAGATCTGGGGAAGGGTACCAAAAAATGTCTGCAGCAGTGAAGGTCCCCAAGAACACATTGGCCTCCATCATTCTTAAATGGAACCACCAAGACTCTTCCTAGAGCTGGCCGCCCGGCCAAACTGAGTAATTGGAGAGAAGGGCCTTGGTTAGGGAGGTGACCAAGAACCCAATGGTCACTCTGACAGAGCTCCGGAGTTCCTCTGTGGAGATGGGAGAACCTTCCAGACAACCATTTCTGCAGCACTCCACTAATCAGGCATTTATGCTAGAGTGGCCAGACGGAAGCCACTCCTCGGTAAAAAGCACATGACAACCCGCCTGGAGTTTGCCAAAAGGCACCTAAAGGACTCTCAGATCATGAGAAACAAGATTCTCTGGTCTGATGAAACCAAGATTGAACTCTTTGGCCTGAATGCCAAGCGTTACGTCTGGAGGAAACATGGCACCATACCTACACCATACCTACAGTGAAGCATGGTGGTGGCAGCATCATGCTGTGGGGATGTTTATCAGCAGCAGGGACTGGGAGACTAGTCAGGATCGAGGGAAAGATGAACGGAGCAAAGTACAGAGAGATCCTTGATGAAAACCTGGTCCAGAGTGCTCAGGACCTCAGACTGGGGCGAAGGTTCACCTTCCAACAGGACAACAACCCTAAGCACACAGCCAATAGAATGCAGGAGTGGCTTCGGGACAAGTCTCTGAATGTCCTTGAGTGGCCCAGCCAGAGCCCGGACTGGTACCCGATCGAATATCTCTGGAGAGACCTGAAAATAGCTTTTCAACGACGTTACCCATCCAACCTGACAGAGCTTGATAGGATCTGCAGAGGAGAATGGGAGAAACTTCCCAAATACAGATGTGCCAAGCTTGTAGTGTCATACCCAATAAGACTCAAGGCAGTAATCACTGCCAAAGGTGCTTCAACAAAGTACTGAGTACAGGGTCTGAATACTTACGTAAATGTGATGTTTCAGTTTTATACATTTTCAAAAAATTATAAAAACCTGTTTTTGCTTTGTCATTATGGGGTATTGTGTGTAGATTTATGAGGAAAAACAACTATTTAATACATTTTAGAATAAGGCTGTAACGTAACAAAATGTGGAAAAAGTCAAGGGGTCTGAATAGTTTCCGAATGCACTGTAAACCCTGATTTCATTGATATACGTTAAACAGCTCCCATCATATAGAATACCTAAGTGTCACACCTTCTGACGACTTCATCATAAAGAAGGGTCTCTGAGTTCCTGATCATTAGGATGTCATTAGTTAGCGGACATGGTTTCACATCATTAATGCACACAAACAATCCTCCTAACAGCAGCAGCAGATAATGTTGTCTGGTGGTTCAGTCTAATGAGGGGATACATTTGCATACTGCCCCCCACCCACACCCAAAGCCCCAACACCCACACCCACCCTAATTTATTAAAATAAAATTGCATTGGACCATCATGGGGTAATAAAGTGTCTAGCCCATATCACAGGGATGACAACGTTTCAGAGCAGGAAATCCATGTTAGCCTCATAGGATTAGTGTAGACTCATTAGGGGAAATATTAATGTGGAGATCGTTATTATCATGCTAATCTCTAATTGTGTTATTTCTGTATGCCTTTAATAATATGTGTAACTATATGTAGTATCTAGCCAAATATCTCCAAAGCAACTACAATGCATAGAAGTTAAAAGTCAAATGAGGTAACATAACATTGCATCCACTTAGTAAAGTTTAATTGATTCCCCTCAGTGAATTATTTTCTTGATTAAAAACAAAAACGGTTTAATTTAAAGTAGTCTGTAATCTTGATTGCACTTAATTGTATAGGATACCACCTGAGGTGGGTAATTTTCCATGCCATTTCTTCATTATCGAAAAGCTGTGGTTTTCTCCAAGAATAGTTCCAGGCATTATTTAAGCTGTTGGTTACAAAATATGTGAGTGTGTTACTTACAACAAGGTCATGTAAATGCATGCTGTCAATATTGCAAGTCAGATGTTCTCCTCTCCTCACACTAACAACAAGACTTTTGCTAGAAGAGAGCAGAGCTCATCCCTGTGCTTTGTCTCTGTCAGTGTGTCCATCCTTGTGTGTTTGTGTGCGCAAGCGTGAGTGTGTCCGTCTGTGTGTGTGCGTTTGTGCTCCCATGTCGGAGGCTCCTCCTAAATAAACAGTGTGTTTCTCGATGCCTAACGGTGTGCACGGCCCATGCACCACTGTTGTTGATCCACAAAGGACTACCAGGGGCCCCTGTTCGCTCGCTTGCTCGCTCACTTCCTCCATTCCTCTCTTTGCCTGCTCCCCGCTCTTTCCTTCATGCCCAAATTGACACTTGGTTCAGCGGCAGAAAGACAGGGGGCCTCTCCACCCGGCGTCTCCAGAGATGTGGCCCAGCTGTCAGCTGTCTAATCCAGCCCAACCTCCCCCGGATCCAGGCATGGGGAGCTCCAGGCAAGCAGGGGCTCCAGGCTGCTCTGCCTCCATGTGCCCAAAGGCTCCAGCAAACAAAACCGACCTGCAGCATAACACAACAACACAGCAAGTGAGGATATCACTAAGTGAAATCCACCCTGACCATTCAAGATAAATCAATAAACTGACCGTTTGGATTTTAATCCTGGAAGACAAGTATCTGTATGAGAACAGACAAGGGTTCGTCTTACCACAAGAGAGTGTCTCTGATGTCAAAACAGGAGGAATCTAATCAATTGCGAAAGGAAAAATAATGAGATTTACTTTGGTGGACAGTGCCACACATTATTTAGATTTCTCAGGCCATCCCTGAGACTGTGGTCTACTGTAGCCAACTAGCTGTGATACTAGCAACCTATTTCATCTCTCTTCTTTCTAATCAGTTTTCACAGGCCTGATACAGACATCACTTGGCCTCATAACCATGTCATGCCCTGATCTGTTTTACCTGTCTTGTGCTTGTCTCCACCCCCCACCAAGTGTCTCCCATTTGTCCCCATTATCCCCTGTGTATTTATACTAGTGTTTTCTGTTTGTCTGTTGCCAGTTCGTCTAATCCCATCAAGTCTTACCAGTGTGTTTTCCCGTCTTCGAGTCTTTCTAGTTGCTGTTTTCTAGTCTTCCTGGTTCTGACCATTCTGCCTGCCCTCGACCTGCCCTGGCCTGTCCCATTGTATAATAAATATTATGAGAACTGTACTATCCTCCTTCTGTGTATGCATCTGGGTCATATCCTGAGTCGTGATAAACCATCTCTCTGATTACTAGTGTCGGTCATGTTACTATGGAAACAATGATACAGATTAAATTACACAGGAATCCTTTGACAACCCTGAACTACTGGCATGAGTAAGACATGATTCACTATGTATTTTTACTAGTGTATTCTTCCCAACCTGGAGTATTGGAGTCATGGTTTATGCTGTCATTCTCTATTTGCAGCATTAACCCATATATTCACTTAGTACTTTTTTTTACAAATCCAGTCCAAAGAGAATGTCAATCAGCAAACAATCCAATATCACATTTGTAAGAGCACTGTTATTACAGTGTAAAATACAAAATACAAAGACTTTATTGCCACTTGCTGTAAACAAGTGTTACGACCCAGCTGTGTATTTGAAATAATTGATTATCCACCCATAAAAACAATTGGTAACAAAGCTCAGAGCATGGGCATGTGTGCCAGTGTGTGTGAATGTGTGTTGTGTGTGTGTGTGTGTGTGTGTGTGTGTGTGTGTGTGTGTGTGTGTGTGTGTGTGTGTGTGTGTGTGTGTGTGTGTGTGTGTGTGTGTGTGTGTGTGTGTGTGTGTGTGTGTGTGTGTGTGTGTGTGTGTGTGTGTGAATGTGTGTTGTGTGTGTGATTCCCCTGTGTCGTTCCCAATATCAGTATTCCTGTAGATGTGTTTGATGTGTTTGAAGCCACGTAGCATACCTAGGAACATGACAGTAAACATGGCAGAGGCTCTCCCTCAGTGGAGCAGCCATGCACGTCACCCCTCAGAAGTGTGTGTGACGGTTGTACAAACCAAACCTACCTGGGAACGGCGTCTACCCTGAGAGCCTCCCTGACTACACCGCCACGCTGGCTGCATGTTGTTCAATGCAAAACTGTTCCAAATCACTTCACCGCCCTCAGCCTCAAGAAACAAAAGAACACCAAAGCAATAAAAGAGAAACAAAAGAAAAAATAAATATGGACTCAACTGGAAGTCACTTAAGTGAGTCTGTGGCCAACCAGCAGTAGCTAGGTAGATGGCATGAGTATTTTTCCCTCTGTCCTAATGTTTTTCCTACGTTTCATCCTTGGAAAATCAGTGGTGTATGTTTCCTGCATGGCCACTAGGGAAATTAAGAGGCACACTATGGATCCCTGGGGGATTCTTCCAAGAATGAGGAAGAAAAAAGGCAGGCAGCATGAAAAAAATAGTTGAGGTGTGAGGAGTTACTGGCCTGGCGAAGGGCTTGCCAACACATCAAAATAAAACGGGTGTTGAACAAGACAACAGGAACCAGATCCATTTACACCTGCCAAAGAGAACGGTATGATGTCTGTAGCATCATACACAATGTATGATGCGATGTGAGGTGTTTGGCAGGTTGCACGGTGTCATTACGAACTTTAAATAAATAACACATATTACATATTCTTGTCGCTGTGCTCCTTTGAATGTTATTTGAGCTTTAACAAGGTGCATGTAAATCATCCAGATACAGTTTCTCTCAAAATGTGGCCTACGCTGAGCTTTATTATTAACGTTGATGTGAAAGAAAGAAAGTGTAGCCCACAAGGTTGCATGGGTATAGGCTGTGGGCTCCACCCCAACCACTCCTGGTTTGAGTGAAATAGGAGGTGTGTGTGTCATTAAGGGTGAAGCCATCTTGACCAAATGTTTTGAAACTACAAACAGTAGTTTAAAAGCCTAGTTTTCTCACTCAAAAGGCTACAAGTGAGATTTTCCTCAAAGACTTGTTATGGATATTGTATTGTTCATCTGAAGAACGTTCCTTTTGTAGACTAAAAGCATCGAAAAACCAATGTGTGGAAGGCTATTTCCAAGGCCTGTAATAGTTATTGTCCTCTGTGAAATAATCCAAAGGAGAAATAGCAACAACTGAACTGGTAAAGTCAAACCTTATTTTAGATGTCTTACTCTATTTTCTTTCTGGATTTTGTGACTGAATTGAACATTTACTTCAATTGGAGGATGAAGACATTGTTGCTAACTAATATAGACTTAATTTTGCATTTTCATGTGTGTTTCAGAGAAAGTCTATACATTTTGGAGAATTTTGTTTTGCCAGCGGATTTCCTTGTGAATACACATCATTGGTGACACAAAAAATGGTACCCTCCTTTGTATTTCTATTAGTGGCATTGGGTTAAGTGCTAACTAACAGTGAAGAAAAAAGAAAGAAAGAAAGAAAGAAAGAAAGAAAGAAAGAAAGAAAGAAAGAAAGAAAGAAAGAAAGAAAGAAAGAAAGAAAGAAAGAAAGAAAGAAAGAAAGAAAGAAAGAAAGAAAGAAAGAAAGAAAGAGAGGAATACAGGAATACTGAAAGAATTAAAGAATGAAGGAAAGAAAGAAAGAAATGTGGGGTACTGGATACTAAGGCTCCGCCTTCCAAGAGAGGGGTGGAGGGAGATGACAGTAGAGAACAGATGAGATGAGGCTGCAGCTTGGTGCATGGTGGTTAGGAGTTATAGTAGGTGGGATATGGAGGAAGGAAGGGGGAATCTAGGTCACTGTCCAGACTCCCAGCACCAAAGGCCCCTAGGTCCCTGGATGCCCCGTGTCAGCACTCTGACAGGAGAGATGGGACTGTGTAACTGACTTTTCTATCCACACACTGCATCTTCTCTTCAGTCTCCTCTGAAGAATACCCCCCTCCCCACACCAGTCAGAGTTTGAGGAGAGCAATGCACTAGTTATTATAAGGAGGGCATATGACATGGGACCTCTTGCACTCTAGCTTTTGAAAGCAGCTCCCCTCTGCACTTCTCTCCGGAGTCTGGGAGACTTCCTTCCTTTCTACTTGATACATTGCTGCAGTCATTGTGTTCTGAATAGTATTGTTGAACCGTATGTTCACACTGAAACAGTCATTGACAGCTGGTTTGATAGAAATTGATCACCTTACAGCTAACTACCTTGTATTAAAGATCGTACCTACGGAAACTATTCTGCATGCCAACCTGCCCATCATTGTTTTGTATGCCTCTAACATCACCTAAGATCTCCTATACAACGTTTCCCAGCACCAATATTGCATAGTAGGCGTAATATAGGGCATAATCAGGTACTGTGTGTTGCCTAGGTAATTAAAGCCTTGTTAAAAATCTAAAACCTTGAGACTCAAACTCTGAGTGTGTCCCTGGCGAGTCAAACCTCAGAGCAGATCTATAAACCAAACAGCGCTCCGGTGGGAACGATGCTTCTCTCTCTGGATGGATGTGTAATTACCTTGGGCTTGTTTGGGGAAAAGGGAGGAGAACTGTTTCACTCCCTCTTGTTTGCCTTTAAATGCATTAAACTGTTTATTTAAATTAATTGAGATTAATCAACATGTTATGATGCTTGGTTTTAGATAGATGGCTGTCAATCTCGTATATGTAATGCTTTGTTATTGTAATCAGAATATTGCGTTATAGTCTGTTGAATTATATTTATAGGGAAACTGAGTGCAGTTTGGTATAAAAAGCAAACTATGTGGAGGAAATATACAGTGTTACCATGAATTTGTAAAAGTATTAAGCCTATTGTTATGGAATAAGGTAGTTATGCTATTGTCAGGAGCATAATTACACACTACGCTACACTTCCACACTCCATCCCCCGGGAGGCAGAAGCAACCGGGTCTAGATGCTGAGCCAAGCCTTGATAAAGCCGACAGGGGCAAGCCATCAGGATTGATTGAGAGTCCTGGAGAGAGAGGAAGCCAAAAGCCTCTCAGCCAGCCTTTGTTAGTTTCTTGTGTTAGTTAACCTCTTTAGTTGGGCGTGCCTTTTTGTAGTTGGGTTTTTGGACATATTTATTTAGTCACCATTAAGATATGAATAATATGCTTGGACTGGCCGACCATGGGAGACATGACTGAGCTGGCCCTGGACTTAAGGTAAGGTACTGTAGCATTCAACACCTGGGCTCATACATTCAACACCTGGGCACATACATTCAACACCTGGGCACATACATTCAACACCAAGGCACATACATTCAACACCTGGGCACATACATTCAACACCTGGGCACATACATTCAACACCAAGGCACATACATTCAACACCTGGGCACATACATTCAACACCTGGGCACATACATTCAACACCTGGGCTCATACATTCAACACCTGGGCTCATACATTCAACACCTGGGCACATACATTCAACACCTGGGCACATACATTCAACACCAAGGCACATACATTCAACACCTGGGCACATACATTCAACACCTGGGCACATACATTCAACACCTGGGCTCATACATTCAACACCTGGGCTCATACATTCAACACCTGGGCACATACATTCAACACCTGGGCACATACATTCAACACCTGGGCTCATACATTCAACACCTGGGCACATACATTCAACACCAAGGCACATACATTCAACACCTGGGCACATACATTCAACACCTGGGCACATACATTCAACACCTGGGCACATATATTCAACACCAAGGCACATACATTCAACACCTGGGCTCATACATTCAACACCTGGGCACATACATTCAACACCTGGGCACATACATTCAACACCAAGGCACATACATTCAACACCTGGGCACATACATTCAACACCTGGGCACATACATTCAACACCTGGGCACATACATTCAACACCAGGGCACATACATTCAACACCTGGGCACATACATTCAACACCTGGGCTCATACATTCAACACCTGGGCTCATACATTCAACACCAAGGCACATACATTCAACACCTGGGCACATACATTCAACACCTGGGCTCATACATTCAACACCTGGGCACATACATTCAACACCAAGGCACAAACATTCAACACCAGGTTGCATACGCTTACTTCTCACATTTATGCACAGATCAAATCAGCTTACTGACCATGTAGCTAGGCCTAAGACCCCTAGACATAACTAGTGCAACGAAATCAGTAGGCTAGTTATTGGTTTCGTAACACCATCGATCTGAATGTACATTCTTTGAAATGTATGATGTGTAACAGGGTGGAACTGTTGCAGGATTTGAATGCAGCCTTTGCCAGTCTCAAGTGTTGGCAATTGCAATCAGGGGTGGGATCAGTTACCAGAGAGGAAGAGAGAGGCTCGGCTGAAAATCTGTCTCCCTCCAGCAGGTGGCGTTTCTTCATTGTTTCACCCACCAAGCAAGGAGTTTTTGTATGGAGGTTAATGAAAGAGTGTTGAATTTGGTCAACAAAAATATATGTCTTATTTGCTACGTGAGGTTTATTTTATTGAATAGAATATTCAAAAAAGGATTACAATAATGATATGTGTCTACCAATCCAAATAAAGGTTTGGTGGGAGCTAAACAGCCCGCCGTGCCGCTTTGTGGACAATGACTCCCATTGTTATGGCGGAGAGATGTATCTTGTCAGTAAATTCATAATCTTTGGAGTTACTTATCTTGATTATAAAAATGTCTGTTTCTGTTTGTTCCACAGATCCCATTGTCATGAGAAGGCGCAGGGAGGACGGAAGCGAGCGGTAGCAGCATCAGGCATCCACTCAAGGACTGCAGGCGTGATGGAATCATGGAGATAATCGGCGCAATCCTGACAAAATAAGTAATTGGGCTAGATTTCCATCCACCAATCAATTCAATGACCAAGATAGGTAAATATATAACCAATGTTCACTACCTGGATACTGTTGTTGTAGAGCATCAGAAGCACCCAGATCAGCTCCTTTAAACTGGCCAAAAACTGAAAATGACAGATGCTGTGTTCAAAACTGAAACAGTTTCAGCCTGTTACACAATGTTTTGTGAAATTAGTTGTCATCACATTCAGGAACATGCCTAATAATATTTAGTTTAATGACATGAGGTGTACTTCCTTAACTTCAGGTAATGTTTTAAAAACTTGCTACAAGGTCTTAACCATTCATCATTTATTCCCTATTGATACTCACACTGAACTAAACTAGGCCATCTATTTCCCAACAGAAAATTCACCCATATGAAAACAATGTTATATATTTGGGCAACATGGAGAGATAATTTATCATCATTTAATGATGCTCATACAGACAGTGCTGCTCCATACATGGAGCAATGACACAAGCTGTAGAAGATCAGTATGGACACCCAATTCTCTTCCGACGTGCACCTCAACCGCTCTCATTGGTGTTTAATTAACTTTTTATAAAGATGACCACCTCAATTCCCCTCTTTTTATCTCTCTCGCTCCCCTTCACTCTCTGACATCTCCTCATAAATAGGCCTCCATCCCACTGTCAGCCGGCCGCCATGGAAGTGTGCGTGTGATGGGGATGATAGTCGGGGTGTTAGAAGGGTTGTGGGGAGGGGTGGTGAGGATGGCTTCTCTGGGACACACTAATCAGCTCCCAACCAAGACCCAGGCATGCCGTCTCACACTGGACAGGTAAGAAGAATCACTTGCTAGCTAGCTACACTGCCCACCCCATGGCTGCTCCTTAGTACAGGGTCAACCCAGCCACCATCCTCCCTCCATGGCCCAGTCCCGTATTCCAATTGTCCCCCACTCCCAGTTCACCTGGCTCCCATCCCCCGGTCCCCTTATAGATGGTGCTGAGGGAGAGGAAAGCCAGCAGCTGCTCCACCAAGGGACCGTCACCAATGCAGACTCTGAGACCCCCGTGTGTGTTCACCTTTTCCTGTAATTAACAACTTACCCCAACCTCCCCTGTGCCACCCGAAGTCCAGAGAGGGACTCTCTGGGCTTGTGCCGCTGTCAAGGAAGTGGCAGAGACACTCAGGGGGGAGTCAGGGGGGTAAGGGGGTGGAAGGGGATGAATAATGTGCACATGGCCTGGAAGTAGCGAGGTTTCCTCCTAATCTTTCCGTGCCCTTCTTATCCACATGCCTCTATAGAGCCACAGCACACCACACCATCCCAGTCAGTCAACTACAATACTGCTGCCTTTTAATCAAGGGGAGATGTAGGTCTTAAAAGACAGCTTTTCTTCATCTCCAACGGACCTCATTCTACTCTGTAGTTAGAGGTTTCCTCTGTTCATGACCAAAGTTACTTGAGAACAGTGTACGAATTAAACCTCAGTGACTCCTACCTAACTCCTACCTAACCTGGGTTTAATATAGCTGTTATGCAGCTTGTGTACATTTTTTCCTGCTTGTACCAGGTAATATTATTAATATTCAGGGCGTTGTAACTAATCACAGTACATGGATATATGACATCTGCTAACAAAGGAACTATATGTTAACAAAGGAACTAAATGAGGTAGGATAGCTCTGGCGAACCTGTGGGTGGTCAGACGCATATATAGCTGCTCTGAGAGGAGTCACAGTGGCGGTGTAGAATGTTCCGTGAGATGAGTGTTCTGTTCTGATGGATCACTGCGTACTGTAGCCTAGTTAGTTGAAGCAAAATGTAGAAGGAAGGTACAGAGGCCGGATTTAAACTTGTAGAAACAGTCAGACCCCTAATGAGAATGAGTCGTAATGAGAGAGAACAAAAAATGAATCACTCTCATTTGGATGGAAAATCATTTCGAAGGACTCTTATCTTCTCTTTTTCACATATTGTGGGTTATTGCCAAGAAGAAGATAAAAGTGTCCATACAGCAATAAGAGTAGAATTTTTAATCTTGGCTCCAGGTAATTCCTCTAGGTATTCTGTTTCTTGGCATGTTCACAGTGGTCACCATTTAACAGGAGATGGGCTTTAGAGGTCAAAGCTATTTCGAAGGACATAACCCCCCCCCGAATGATTCTTGATCACACTATGCCAATAATACAGCACGCCAATAATACGTCTTCATGAAAATCATCACACCATGAATTTCTTTTAAAGGTTGTCCCGAGGAAGTACATCCGCTGCCCTCAGACATGCATTGTGAAGCTTACAGTATATAATGCTTTAATAGTGAGGGTGGCCTATGAACAGCAGTATCTTGCAGTCTGGTCATTACATAGAAAGTGGGGTGCAGCTTAGCCCCCTATAACGCCTATAGCCTAAGTCATGATATAGTATGTGGGAGTACAGTGTAGAATCCTATAACTGAAGTTCCTAACAGAGCCCTATATTCTGGGTCATGATATAGTTACTAAGGTAGACATGAGTGTAACATCCAGTGTCCCAGCTTTATGATGGAGTAAATGGGGGGAAAGCTGCCAGGACCTTCTTGTGGTGAAGACCCAGAGCAAGGGCACAGTCTCCCCAGCCCCATAGATCAGCCAGCCCTGAATGTCAACCCGCACAGCAGCCACTGCGGTGCCAGGAGTCCCCCTCTCACTCCCTCTCTGGCCCGTGATGGGCTTTCTGGTGACACCACCGTGCTAATGACCCGTTTTGGGACTTGCTCTGCAGGGCTCCTTGGCTGGGAAACATGGAAGTCATAGATGGATATCCAACTGGAAGGTCACTGTGTTGACGAGGACCATGCATTTCTGTTTCCGTTTCGGGTCTACTTTGTGACACCTCTCAGTTGCAAGTGCAACGATGACAGGTGCCGTATGAGGGACCTGTGAGTAACCTCTGTGAGTAGCCCAGTGTTGATGATAAGAATCTCTTACAAATGTTTTAAATCTGTGAATCTGGTGGAAATAAGTACTTGACCTTTTAATTACATTTTTGCTGAATAGATTTATTTTGTGTGTGTGTGTTTTACGCTGATGTTTACTTGCTTAATGATTTTAGATTACTGTGATTCTGTAGAGCAGAAGACTACTGCCTTTGCCAACCAAGCAGCTCTGAATCCAAGCTTGTGATATGTTTTTGTTAGTTTGTTTTAATCAGCTTGCTGTGTGAGCATGCCTCAGTGCTCAGAGAGGCCAATGTTTTCAGTCACTCCCCACTAGATTCTTCCCTCAGCCTCAGGAGTTTGGCTTGTTGGAGCATTGTGTAAGGTCCCGGGAGAGGGTTCCTCCAGTGATGGGGGCGCTGGCTCGACCCTTCTCATGCCTAGTGTGGGTGGCATCGCATCAGAGTGGGGAGGCACTGCAATGGAGGTCCAGACAGAGGCTGCACGATGCTTCTGCTTCACTCTCCCAGGAGCATAGCCTCATTCTCAGGGTCATGCATCCCAGCTAGCACTGTAATTATAAGCAAAGAAAAAAGTTTAATATTCTTGCCTTTCTAGAGATGAATACATAGCCCCTCCTCAAGAGAGACATTCACATCTCAGAGTTCTAGTAGATAGGTTTTAATGAGGCAAGTGAAGTGTGTGTCTGTTTGTGTGTGTATTTTTTTATTTATTTAACTTTTATTTAACTAGGCAAGTCAGTTATGAGCAAATTCTTATTTACAATGACGTCCTACCCCGGCCAAACCCTAACCCAGATGATGCTGGGCCAATTGTGCGCCGCCTTATGGGACTCCCAATCACGGCCGGTTGTGATACAGCCTGAAATTGAACCAGGGCTGTAGTGATGCCTCTAGCACTGAGATGCAGTGCCTTAGACCACTGCGCCACTCGGGAGTGTGCGTGGATGCATGTTTGTGTACGAGTGCGTGTGTGAATGTGTGCACACTCTGCCCTGTTCTAACGAGTGTAATTGATCTTCTGTGGGTGCACAACACGTTGCTATTTTCACCATTTGTTAGGGCATTCTGGGTTCGACTAAAAAAGCCTTCAGTGATAATTATTTTTGCGAGCATTAAAACTTTTTAAGAGACTCGAAGTTGATTTTGTAGTCAAACACAGACAACAAAATCTGAAACCAGAGAAAGAAGTGAACTAAACTATGTATTCAGACTGCCAAAAACAACTCAACTGTTTTTGGCCGATGTGTCTGAAGAGGGAAGCCCTCCTAGACAGACAGACAGACAGGCTAGAGGGCTCGGGGGCTCTGGGTGAGGGGGAATGTCGTGATCCAGTCCCCAGTAGACCACAGATTCCTTTAGGGAACATTTCATCCTACTGAAAGAGAGTGGAAACTCAGATGCTCAGACACACTCGGCATGAAGTCTCAGTGTCTCACCAACTAGTTATGAGTGGAACACAACTGCTCCATTATACTCCAAGATACTTTGATAAGGAACTTGTATTCTTGTCACGATCGTCGAAGGGAGAGAGATTGGACCAAGGCGCAGCGTGTGGAAAGTACATCTTCTTTTATTCAGAAGAGGGAAAAAAACACGAAACAAACACTATACAACTAAACAAACAAAATAACAAACTGACGACCGTGAAGCTATAATAACAAAATGGTGCTGACACTGACCATTACATACTGACATAGACAATTAGCCACAAAAAGCTAAAGCCTATGGTTGCCTTAAATATGGCTCCCAATCAGAGACAACAATAACCAGCTGTCTCTAATTGAGACCCAATTCAGGCAACCATAGACTTTCCTAGACACCTACACTGAACACTAAACCATCTCCTCTACTAAACCCCCTAAACCATACAACACCCTAGACAATACAAAAACCACACAAACTTCCCCATGTCACACCCTGACCTAACTAAAATAATAATGAAAACAAAGATAACTAAGGCCAGGGTGTGACAATTCTAATAATAATAGTTTTTGTGGCTGTTTGTCTTGTTTTCTCTTTACTTATGTTATTTTCATCAATTTAGCTATTATCAAAATTCCACTGCACCCTCAAATAAAAGTGTTGATTTCATAATTTTCAGCTGAAGGCTTAGTTGTATTTTGAGGGTTCAACTAGATGATACCAAGAGATGATACAGAATCATGTTTTACCTTTTTCAGGTATGGGGCATTTCATATATTTGAAAGCATTTCATGGTGTGTTGTGTTATTTGTTTTTGTGTCTTCACTTATATATTTTCTCAAGCATGGTGTTACGGCTGTCCTCGCTGACAGAAGGTGGGGACCAAAACGCAGAGTGGTTAGTGTTCATTCTTTTAATGAAAATCAACAAAACACTTCAAAATACAAAAACAACCAACGTGACAAAACCGAAACCGTCCTGTGTGGCAACAAAACCTCCACAGGAACAAACACCCACAAAACACAAGTGAAACCCTGGCTGCCTTAGTATGATTCTCAATCAGGGACAACGATCCACAGCTGTCTCTGATTGAGAATCATACCAGGCCGAACACAAAATCCCAACATAGAAAATCAACCATAGACAACCCACCCAACTCACGCCCTGACCAACTAAAATAAATACAAAACAAAGGAAAACAGGTCAGGAACGTGACACATGGTATGATGCTCATCACTGAAGAGTCAAATTGTCTATAGCTCTATTCTTCACATCAGTTATCTTTCACTCTTTTCATTCCCTCTCTTTTGATTGTCATTTTGTCTCTGCTGAGTGGGTGGGGACAAAACACAAACAATTTGGTTGATTATCAATGTTCCTATTTGTTTGTGAAAACCCCATATTTGATTTCCAGTTCTAAACTCCTAGAGGTCCTCCATTGGGATCATGAGTCATGACAGCCTATTGTCACAGACTCCTGAACAACACCCTTCACATGATGCTTCTCTCAGTCTCACACACAACAACAACTACTTCTGAGCAACACTCCACATCACTGCTGCACCTCAGAGAGTGAACTGAGCGAGCGCTGCTGAGCCAAGTCAAGTCTTTTCACTGTGACTTTGTCATCTAATCAAAGTAGCAAACAGCCCTGGAGGACCAAGCAAGGAGCATACTGTTTGTGTTTGTGAGACTATGCGAGGGGGTAAGGGGGAAGCAGAGGTGGTTAAACTTTGGGAGAACCTCCTGACAGTGCGCTGGGACGGTGAGGAGGAACTTCGGAGCACACTTAAGATTGAAGTTTATGACAGCTGGGACCTCCTGACAGAATCCAAGCACCTACAAATAGATGTTTCATATGTGTTTACCCAGTGTTACTGTAGTTAACAGGTAGCTTTGAATTCAACAAATCACATCATGTCAATTTTTGCCAGTCTTCTCTTTTATTTAATCTTTCGTACACACATTTCTGTGTGGCAGCAAGTGGGTGGGGAAATGGATTGAAGAGTGAAAGTTACGGCTAATATTAGAGGATGTAAAATAAGCAAACAAAAAGAAAGTCTTGACAGAGTATATGGATCACAAGTTCCCACTTATGCAGTTTAGGTCCCTATGTATACAGAGAAACAAATAGTCTGATTCAAGGTAATAACACATGACAAGGCTTTCTCAGTCTCAACATAGAAGCGATATAAACTCAGCAAAAAAAGAAACGTCCCTTTTTCAGGACCCTGTCATTCAAAGATCATTCGTAAAAATCCAAATAACTTCACAGATCTTCATTGTAAAGGTTTAAACACTGTTTCCCATGCTTGTTCAATGAAGCATAAACAATTAATGAACATGCACCTGTGGAACGGTCATTAAGACACTAGCAGCTTACAGATGGTAGGCAATGAAGGTCACAGTTATGAAAACTTAGGACACTAAAGAGGCCTTTCTACTGACTCTGAAAAACACCAAAAGAAAGATGCCCAGGGTCCCTGCTCATCTGCGTGAACATGCCTTAGGCATGCTGCAAGGAGGCATGAGGACTGCAGATGTGGCCAGGGAAATAAATTGCAATGTCCGTACTGTGAGACGCCTAAGACAGGGCTACAGGGGGACAGGATGGACAGCTGATCGTCCTCGCAGTGGCAGACCACATGTAACAACACATGCACAGGATCGGTACATCCAGACATCACACCTGCGGGACAGGTACAGGATGTTAACAACAACTGCCCGAGTTACCCCAGGAATGCACAATCCCTCCATCAGTGCTCAGACTGTCCCCAATAGGCTGAGAGAGGCTGGACTAAGGGCTTGTAGGCCTGTTGTAAGGCAGGTCATCACCAGAACGTCGCCTATGGGCACAAACCTACCATCGCTGGACCAGACAGGACTGGCAAAAAGTGCTCCTCACTGACGAGTCGCGGTTTTGTCTCACCAGGGGTGATGGTCGGATTCGCGTTTATCGTCGATAGAATGAGCGTTACACCGAAGCCTGTACTCCGGAGCGGGATCGATTTGGAGGTGGAGGGTGCGTCATGGTCTGTTGCGGTGTGTCACAGCATCATCGGACTGAGCTTGTTGTCATTGCAGGCAATCTCAACGCTGTGCATTACAGGGAAGACATCATCTTCCCTCATGTGGTACCCTTCCTGCAGGCTCATCCTGACATGACCCTCCAGCATGACAATGCCACCAGCCATACTGCTCATTCTGTGAGTGATTTCCTGCAAGTCAGGAATCCCATTGAGCACGTCTGGGACCTGTTGGATCGGAGGGTTGAGGGCCCGGGCCATTGCCCCCAGAAATGTCTGGGAACTTGCAGTTGCCTTGGTAGAAGAGTGGGGTAACATCTCACAGCAAGAACTGGCAAATCTGGTGCAGTCCATGAGGAGGAGATACACTGCAGTACTTAATGCAGCTGGTGGCCACACCAGATACTAACTGTTACTTTTGATTTTGACCCCCTCTTTATTCAGGGACACATTATTCAATTTCTGTTAGTCACATGTCTGTGGAACTTGTTCAGTTTATGTCTCAGTTGTTGAATCTTGTTATGGTCACACAAATATTTACACATGTTAAGTTTGCTGAAAATAAACGCAGTTGACAGTGAGAGGACGTTTATTTTTTTGCTGAGTTTATGTCTTGTAGGGATTTACCACTTGCGGTGCGCTACAGCTAGCCAGCAAAGGTCTCTAGGTCTACTCATGACCTTGGATAGCCTTTCCCTTTCAACCCTCCTCCACACTCCCACCTTCTGATGTCTGCTTGAGAGCCACTCTGTTAAACCTCTATGAGGCCTTGCTCAGAGAATAAAATATCAATATTATAATATAATAAGATATCAACAATATGAAACTCTGTAAAATACTGAAAATGTAGGTGTGCAATCTGAATAGAGGAAAAATGTAAATGTGTTTATGCTAAATGGAACATATGGAACATAATATACAACAGAAAAGGTCATGAAAATTTGCTTGAGCTATAAAATATTTATATTTGTTACATACATACATTTTAATTATCACAATGAGAGCTTGGACTTTAGCAGATCATTGTAGAAGTCTATTTGAAGAGTTTCTATCCATAACGCTATATAGCCATTTTCAGAAATGTTGGTAAATTAGCTTTTATTGTTTAATTAAAGAACTTATTAAAGAGTTTGGTGGGGGGTTTTCTCACTATTTAATCACGACATGGGGTTGTTAAATGACAGAGATGTATTTGTTTGAAATCTAGCACTTGATGTTAATTTCAGAGAGACAAGTAATCATGTTTTTTTTTGCTAAACACTATGCTGTATATCCCCCTCACTCTCAGAGAAATAAGTTGTACTTTGAGGTTTCACAGTGTCAAATGTGTCAAACTACATTTTTTATAAAGAACAGTACAAATTATACATTTGTGACATCAAAATTATGAATCAATACAGTAATATGAAATCTGTATGTAAAACATTTACATTTGATATTTTAGTCATTTAGCAGATGCTCTTATTCAGATTGACTTACAGTTAGTACATTCATCTTAAACTAGCAAGGTGAGACAACCACATATCACAGTCACATTAAATATACAAACATTCCATTCCAGCTAATGTCACGATCGTTATAAGGAGTGGACCAAGATGCAGCGTGGTATGTTTCCATCCTTTATTTTGGAATAGAAAACTTTAAAGAACAAAACAACAAAACGAACTGTGAAGCTAATATAATGCTCACAGGCAACTATACATAGACAAGATCCCACAAAGTTCAATGGGAAAATGGCTACCTAAATATGATCCCCAATATAATTCACCTAGATAACCCACCCTTAAATCACACCCCGACCTAACCAACATAGAGAATAAAAGCTCTCTATGGTCAGGGCGTGACAGTACCCCCTCTCAAAGGTGCGGACTCCGGCCGCAAAACCTGACTCAATAGGGGAGGGTCCGGGTGGGCATCTACCGTCGGGGGCGGCTCCGGTGCGGGGCGAAGTACCCACTCCGCTCGTGGACACGTCATCGGAGGAACCGGACCGTGGCTCGTTGCCGGAAGAACCGGACCGATGGTCGTCGCCAGAGGAACCGGACCGTGAATCATCGCCGGATGCTCCGGACCGTGGATTGTCCCCAGAGGAACCGGACCGTGGCTCGTTGCCGGAAGAACCGGACCGTGGATCGTCGCCAGAGGAACCGGAACGTAGATCGTCGCCGGGGACTCCGGATCGTATATCGTCGCCGGGGACTGTGGACTGTCGTAGGAGGTTCCGGACTGTGGACCATCTCAGGAGGTTCCGGACTGTGGACCGTCGTTGGAGGTTCCGGACTGTGAAATGTCGTTGGAGGTTCCGGACTGTGAAACGTCGCCGGAAGCTCTGGACTGGGAACTGTCGCCGGAAGCTCTGGACTGGGAACTGTTGCCGGAAGCTCTATACTGGGAACTGTCGCCGGAAGCTCTGGACTGGGAACTCTCGCCGGAAGCTCTGGACTGGGAACTCTCGCACTGGAGGCCTGATGCGTGGGACCGGTACAACGCTTCCTGGCTGGATGCTCACTTTAGTCCGGCAAGTGCGGGGCGCTGGCACAGGACGCACTGGGCTGTGAAGGCGCACTGGCGACACAGTGCGTAGAGCCGGCACAGGATATCCTGGACCGAGGAGCCGTACTGGAGACCAGGAGCGCTGAGCAGGCACAACCCATCCTGGCTGGATGCTCACTTTCGCACGGCAAGTGCGAGAAGCTGGCACAGAAACCGGGATGTGGATGCGCACTGGAGACACATTGCGTATCTCCGCAAAACATGGTGCCTGACTGGTCCCACGCTCCTCGCGGCAACTGTCTTGCTCCAGACACCAAAACATCCACTCTACCTCATCACTCCCCTCAACTATCTCACAATACTCCTCGCTCAGTCTATCCCAATATTCCTCTTCACTCTCAGACTCGCCCATCGGCTTCGCCGACCTACCCGTGTGCCCCCCCCCAAAAAATTGGGGGCTGCCTCTCGGGCTTACGTCGTGGTCGTGAACTTCGGAGTCGCCGTTGATCCTCCTGTGTCTGCTTCCATGGAAGGCTTTCGTCTCCTGCCATTATCTCCTCCCAAGTCCAGGATGTCTTTACCTCCTGGCCACGCTGCTTGGTCCGTTTGTGGTGGGATCTTCTGTCACGATCGTCATAAGGAGTGGACCAAGATGCAGCGTGGTATGTTTCCATCCTTTATTTTGGAATAGAAAACTTTAAAGAACAAAACGAACAAACGAAACGTGAAGCTAATATAATGCTCACAGGCAACTATACATAGACAAGATCCCACAAAGCACAATGGGAAAAATGCTACCTAAATATGATCCCCAATCAGAGACAACGATAAACAGCTGCCTCTGATTGGGTAACATACTAGGCCAACATAGAAATATAATTCACCTAGATAACCCACCCTTAAATCACACCCCGATGTAACGGCTTTCATCTGGTGAAGGAGAAGAGGACCAAGGTGCAGCGTGGTAAGTGTTCATTTAAATAAACAAAATAAACTGAACACTGAAATGACAAAAATAGCACAAAACAGAAAACAACTACCCACAACCCCTAGTGGGAAAACAGGCTACCTAAGTATGATTCTCAATCAGAGACAACGATCGACAGCTGCCTTTGATTGAGAACCATACCAGGCCAAACACAGACATACAAAACCTAGACTACAAAACATAGAATGCCCACCGCAACTCACGCCCTGACCAAACTAAAATAAAGACATAAAAAATTAACTAAGGTCAGAACGAGACACCCGACCTAACCAACATAGAGAATAAAAGCTCTCTATGGTCAGGGCGTGACAGCTAAACAATAGATATATAGCATTTTGAGAAAAAAAACATTTAAAAAAATCTGAGAACAGTAATATTTGACACACACGTTAAGGTACCCATAAGCAATCATTTCTGGTGAAAACACAAATGTGAAAAACTGATGGATATAGAGATTTGGAAATTAACTCTTAATTTACACTGTAATACAGGTACCAAGATGTACTTGGAGGTGCATGTGATATTTCGTAAGTATTTAGACTCCATTGTGCTACTGTTCTACTGTTCTACATGTCTATATGAGGTGTCGAGCAACACTCTTCTCTCCCTCTCAGCCTCCATTCTGTATGAATTCAACAGAATAAAAATGCATTGAGAGGAGAGATGTCCTTGTGTTTGTGTGATTTTTTTTTTATGAGGCCCCTGACAGTGGCGTCGCTCTACCAGGATGTGGGGGGAAGAGGCCAGAGTGAGAAGCCCACCACAGGACTCCTTCTCTGGATCTAATTTTCACATAGCAGGGGTATGGACCTGGACATTCGTGGGGAGTTAAACCAGTAGCCAGCACCTCTATAACAAGACACTGCCGAGAGAGAGAGAGAGAGAGAGAGAGAGAGAGAGAGAGAGAGAGAGAGAGAGAGAGAGAGAGAGAGAGAGAGAGAGAGAGAGAGAGAGAGAGAGAGTCTGTGTGTGTTTGTGTGTGTGTGTGAGAGAGAGAGAGAGAGAGAGAGAGAGAGAGAGAGAGAGAGAGAGAGAGAGAGACAGAAAGAGTCTGTGTGTGTGTGTGTGTGTGTTTGTGTGTGTGTGTGAGAGAGAGAGCGAGAGAGAGAGAGAGAGAGAGAGAGAGAGAGAGAGAGAGAGAGACAGAAAGAGTCTGTGTGTGTGTGTGTGTGTTTGTGTGTGTGAGAGTTGTTGTTATTTATACACAAATAATGAAATAAATTGTTGACTTCGGAGGATGAATTGTATTACAATAAACAGGAATAGGCTAGATAGTAATAACGCATGTATATTACAGAAATTAATAATATAATATCTATAATTAATATAGCAATTTCTTTTAATCTGCAATAGGTGAATATTTCAAACAAGCATGTTCAATTGTTCTTCCCAAACACCAAATGGCATGGTTGCCTACCACTCACATGAGGGATGTCAACAGCCACAACAAAAAACTCCTTCCCTGCTTAACCGTTTCTACCAGAAGGGGGACCAGTCCGTCTGCCGAAGACGGAGAGTGGTCGACCGCGAGCCGAGACAGACGAGACTGCGAGGGCGACCAAGCAGATTTTGGGTTGTGAGTTCGACTCCGGATCCGGGGACTAGCAGATCCAGTAATCCGCATCTTGCCATGATCCCGAGGATTTTAATCATGCCTCTCTGTCTGTGTGTGAGTGCAGGCAGGCTGACAATGATTTCCTCAGTGATTACGTACAGAGCGAGTCCCTGCGGGGTAGGGGCCCCCTCTGGAGCCATCCTGATGGCTTTGGGGGCCTTGCTTCCATTTTCCATTATTATGTGGACTACCGGAGCGACAGCGCAGTCCAAGACCTTGCAGGTTTGTGATGAGGAGGGAGCTTCCATCTTCTCTCTGCTTCTTCATCCTCTTTTTAAACCAATTTAGACGTAGATTTAGATCAGATTCCGAACCTAATCCATGATTAGCTAACTGGAGTGGGAAAAGGAAGACTCTATAAGAGTTTTGATGCTTCTAGGTGGATATGCAGGGAAAATTGTTATTCTTTTTTTCTTTTGTTTCATTTTTGCTCTCTCACAGCAGGCGTTTTGCTTATGTCTTTCTCACGCGACTGCATTTGAGATCTGAAGCTAAAAGCAACAGTTCAGCTTTTATTTCTAAACGACCATTAGCCTATACCTACAGTACACGCGAATGTGTATTGCTGGAGAATGGAAGCGCATGACGGTACCACTATATTCTGACACTTTTCCCGATACGCAGTTGAACTAAATAGAGTTGCCTACCGATTCATTGGATTTTAACATTAGGTTACATCCACCTACTCATCACAAAATAATCGCAACTGATATTCAGACCATATACATTTTTTTGTAATGGTAAAATAACACTCGCTGCTATTGTCAGTGAAATTTAAAAAGGATATCCTTAGTGAATCCAATTTATCTGTCTGAAACTGAGCAACTTCAGCGTTTTCTGTAGGATGTCGCGCCGCAAGCAAGCTAAACCAAGATCATTGAAAGGTAAGTGATATGTTGGATGCCTCTGAAAAAGATCGTAAACTATGTTGGTGTGGAAACCAACCAAATTCACCAACTAACGTTATAGATTAAATCAACTTGTATACGGTAGTGTGAATCCATGTTTTTACAGTGATTAGATACTATTTTCCTCTCGTTTAAAAGTGTTTCCCCCTTTTTTACATACTCATTTGGAAACGCCTGGCGCATGCATTTTTCTTGTAGGAAAAAACCCTCATGGTATAGTAACATTTTAATTTGTGTACATTTAGGAAGCTAGAGAGGGGAGAAATGAGACAGCTATATACGGAATAGGCTACCCCGAGCGATGTGATGGAACGCGGCGAGTTTGAGGACCATCTGGATCTGTTAATGACGCTGAAGTTCGGAGCTTGAGCTGTCTGTCTGCTGGAATGGTTGATTTGTAGTGTCACGTGACGCGAGTCTGATATTAAATGGGAGGAATCATTTTTAATAAAGTGTGTGTTTGTGGAGGAGGAGATTAGTAGATTAAATTGATAGCTAGAAGGTACTACTTTGCGTTTGACCTGTTCCTTGAGAGCCTTGATAATTAGATTTCACGAACTGTCAGATTACCTAATAACTTTATCATTACTGGTCAATAGTGGGGATTTTTTCATTTCATCAACCATTTAATCTATTCCACATTAGGCCTATATTATAACGAATGCTATTACATGATTATAAGCATAAAGCAGAACTACATCCACATGTGATGTGTATTTATTTGATAGACTCTCAGTTTCCAAAGTGATACATTATTTTTGTACACATTCATTTGAGATGGACTTTGTCTTAGTTTATTCTTAATTGGACACATTATGATATGTACCAAAGGTATATATCCTAATACTCTGAGATGTACACTAACTTCACCCTCTTAGATACGTACACGCACACGCACACACACACATAGGGCTGTGACGGTCATGGAATATTGGATGACGTAATTGGCCAGCCAAATGACCAGGGTCACTGTTCGAATAGCAAAAAAATGTATGCATTATTATTTAAAAAAACCATTTAAGCACATTTTTTCCTCTGCTCCTTACTGCATGAGCTGCCATAGAAAAATGATGAATAGAACACCTGTCCCCATTCAAGCCAGTGATGGCATATAGGCGGCCATTGTGAATGTGCCCATAGGAGCAAAGCAGGAAGTAAAAGCAGGAAGTGCACCCATCAATATGTGCTGGGATTTGTTGATTCAGCTTAACTGACAAAACCAAAAATATTTTCCATTGCATGAGCCACGTCAAATAACATCATTTGAATGAACATTCTACATTACCATGGAAATGATTGCATCACAATACTAGGAAGCCATTGCGAGTGTAGTGTACCCATGAGTTTACAGTCAAATTTCCAGGGTTAGAGGTTCCAAGCCTGTTCTATTTGTTCTATTTCTATGTGCGCTGCTGCTACATTGTGTGGGGGAGGGGGGCGACTCGTTTGGGAGACTTGTTTGCTACAACAACACCTTTTGTTTCAGCAAGGAGTAACAAAGTTTCATCACGTTGTGAAGAGTCCATGTTCCCTCCCCCAAAACAGTTATGACGGTTATTTTATTTTAATGATTTCTTCATCCATAACCGTCAGTTACACGGTTTTACGGTAGCCAGCTTTACACACACAGTATTTCTCTAGTATTTGTGGTATGGTAGCTGCTGGGGTTCCAGGTTGAGCTGCAGTTCATCTGACAGGCATTGTATTTTGCTCAGCAAATAATTGTCCACAATTTCACTGTCTCAGCTTGTGGTCTGTTGACTCTTTCTTTCTCCCCTTTCATTCTCGGAAGTCTTCATCTCCAAGGATAGTTACATGGTCTATGGTAAAATTCCTACAGCGACCATTTTAAATCGATACCCAGGAGAGAGGGGAATGTGAGTGTGAGTGTATCATGCACATCTCACTGTTCTTGTCACAGACTGTTTCAAGTGTGTCTGTGTCTGCTGGTTATATTCACAGTAAACAACGCCTCTATAGATAGATTTCTGTTTTTGTCAGCAGCTCACACTTTGGTGGCATTGACTGGTTTTGATGCTGTAGGTGAAATGACATTCTCTATTCTCCAAAGATAAATCACTTAGACATTATCTGTTTGAACCAGCAGATGTGCTACAAGTGTGTGTGTGTGCACATTTCTTTAGTGTATAGGTACATTTCTTCTCTGTGTGTGTACGTGTGTGTGCGCGTGTGTGTGTGTGTGTGTGTGTGTGTGTGTGTGTGTGTGTGTGTGTGTGTGTGTGTGTGTGTGTGTGTGTGTGCATTTCTTTAGTGTGTAGGCACATTTCTTCTGTGTGTAGGCACATTTCTTCTGTGTGTGTACGTGTGTGTGTGTGTGTGTGCGTGTGCGTGTGCGTGTGTGTGTTGAGTGTGTGTGAGTAAACAGTATGTGTCAGAGAGAGACTGCATGCAATATTTTAAATATTGTCTGAGTGATGACATTTAGTGTTTGTTTTTGCATTGCTATTGAAATCCAAATGCAACAGCTTAGTTGCAGAAACGGTTTCTACTCCCATATGTTCTCCACAACTGTCTTGTCTTTAAGTAAAGTTGTAATGAAATGTGGACCCGTCCTAGATTTTTCAGAAGAGAGCAGGCAGATGTTGTTTATTGTTCTTTGTCCACCTCTATCCGTAGGGAGGCAGTCACACTTATACTGATGTTCACAAGACAGCCTTCCTTTTCATCTGTTTTGGGGATTTTGCATAGTTTCAGTGTTTGCATTAGGTGGTGTCTGTCAGATTATATTTCCCCTCATAATGTAGTAGCAGAGTATTATTTATTGGTTGTCTTGTGTTGGCTAGAAACAGTGGTCAGTGTTTGAATGTAATGGTAGCTGTTACTGTAGGTAGTTTACCTTTCAGACTGTAATTGCAGAGTTTCAGATCACAGTGTAATCGATTGTGTTGTGTGGGTTGTGTGGGTTAGAGACAGTGGTCAGTGTTTGAATGTAATGGTAGCTGTTACTGTAGGTAGTTTACCTTTCAGACTGTAATTGCAGAGTTTCAGATCACAGTGTAATCGATTGTGTTGTGTGGGTTGTGTGGGTTAGAGACAGTGGTCAGTGTTTGAATGTAATGGTAGCTGTTACTGTAGGTAGTTTACCTTTCAGACTGTAATTGCAGAGTTTCAGATCACAGTGTAATCGATTGTGTTGTGTGGGTTGTGTGGGTTAGAGACAGTGGTCAGTGTTTGAATGTAATGGTAGCTGTTACTGTAGGTAGTTTACCTTTCAGACTGTAATTGCAGAGTTTCAGATCACAGTGTAATCGATTGTGTTGTGTGGGTTGTGTGGGTTAGAGACAGTGGTCAGTGTTTGAATGTAATGGTAGCTGTTACTGTAGGTAGTTTACCTTTCAGACTGTAATTGCAGAGTTTCAGAACACAGTGTCATTGATTGTGTTGTGTGGGTTAGAGACATGGTCAGTGTCCATGTCTCACCCTGACAGTAAAATAACACTTTGTTCTGTGACTGATAAAGTAAGGTCAGACGCTGATGGCACATGCAGGGACAGTCAATCCCAATCATGTCCGGAGACGGGGGCGTACGGTAGGCTATCGGTTGACTTAGGTTGAGAGACAGCATGTACAGAGAGAGAAATCAAATCAAATTGTATTTGTCACATATGCCGAATACAACAGGTGTAGTAGGCCTTACAGTGAAATGCTGAATACAACAGGTGTAGTAGGCCTTACAGTGAAATGCTGAATACAACAGGTGTAGTAGGCCTTACAGTGAAATGCTGAATACAACAGGTGTAGTAGACCTTACAGTGAAATGCTGAATACAACAGGTGTAGTAGGCCTTACAGTGAAATGCTGAATACAACAGGTGTAGTAGACCTTACAGTGAAATGCTGAATACAACAGGTGTAGTAGCCTTACAGTGAAATGCTGAATACAACAGATGTAGTAGGCCTTACAGTGAAATGCTTACAAGAAAGAGGACAAAATAAAGCCTTGATGGTCGCCTCTCTTTTTCTTCTTATTCTGTCTATGGAATCTTTCCCCTTTTCTTTTCTCTGTGGAATCTGTCCCCCTTTAACTTCTCTGTCGATTGGATGCTAGAGGGAGTCAGAGGTTATGTTTTGGTCCCGTTGAGGAAAAGGGCAACGTTACAAGTCCCGTTTCAATTAAGTCTGAGAGAAGTAGCCGGCGACGTTAATGCTCAGGGGAATAGATGGCACAGGACAAGACCGTACATAATTCACTTATATGCAAACACTTCACCCTCGCCACTGACATTTACTCAATCCTGTTCCATCTGCATTTCTAAACTGGCGGGTGCATCGTGATTTTGTTTTGATGTGAATGCTGAAGTGTTGGGTCAGAAGCTTGTTCAGTCACAGTGATCTGCAGTGATAGAGGAATAGAAGGACGATCCCTCAGTCAGATTAGTCCAGATTCTGCACATACAGAACATATGACTGCCTGCCACGTTGCTCACTGACTTCCTGAGCAGAGAGCGCGAGAGAGAGACTGGGTTGATATTTTCTCTTAGAGCACTCTCTCCCAGTCCTCTGTCTTCATTGGCTGAAAACTATATTTCCAGGGTAGCTGTCGTCTGCATACATACATTTATTTTCTGCACAATTTAGTTAATGTATAGCAGAGTATGATGAAATCGTTGTCATGTCATATACACCTTAAATATTTGATGTTTATCACAAGATGAGTTCCGTCACCACATGAGTGAACTCTGGGAATTGGCATTGGATAGAAGAAGACTGTATGCCATTTGATATGGGTTCATGTGAATCCATAATATGGAAATAGTATGAATGCTTATTACAGTCAAGAAAATGCTATGAAATCAACAGCGAACATAGATCGTCTGTGTCCTATAGGCGGACTATCAAAAATAACCCCGTTTTAGCTTAGTTAACAGTCTAGATTTTGCCTTGATAAACACATTTTTTTTCTCCTCACCATTTTGTCTTTTGAATTGGGTCTATATGACTTGATTTAATTTTATTTCAGGTCATTGACGTTCAGGCTTTATTGTTGTCATATTAGAGGGGTTGATTTAAAGTGGTGCAAATGTTGAGAGTTCAACCATAGTTAAACTATGTCTCCATCTCTAGTCCAGTATCGATGCATTTATTGATGTCCAACCTGGCCAATATGGAACTAGGCAGATGTGCTGCACTCCGTGGATCCATAGCCACTTTTTTCGATTTGCAAACCAAATTTACAGTACCTAATGAAAACCAAGTGATTGCAACTAGGCCATACAGTACTTGAGCTTTAGAGTTTTGTTGTTGCGAATATTAATGAAAAATAATTATTCAGTATGTATTCATAATTATAAAAAAATGCAATAAGAGCTGCACTCATTTGCTTTTAATGATTAAAGTCAGAGACAGAGTAGATATGCTATTCACTCAATTTTATTTTCCTATACTTTAAACTCTAGCAAGCTCTAATGCCATTTCTACTTTAATAAGCTCCCGATATTCTATTTTATTTATTATTTTTACAATTAATGATCTGTGATATAACACCCATTAACACTTTTCTAATGTGACTCAAAAATATGGTTAGTATTATCATTAAGGAAATGATGATGGAGCCATAGAAATCCCATTAACATGGCTGTCAGTGTTCTTGATGTGCTGGAGGCTGGGGCTCAGTGAGTTGTGCTGGGCCTGTCTGGGTGCCACGGGAGCTGGCCGATATCTACTCTTATTTCATGGCGTGTGTCTCCTGTTGTCATGGCTTGTCTGTCTGCTGGGAGATGGTGCCTCCCCGATCTGCTGTCAATGACTGATTTCCTGACAAATTTGTTTGAATAAAATACATAAAGTATTATTATTTTTGTTTAATAAATATGATCATAATATAAAATAATACATTAGTATGATTATTTATCCTTTGATAGTATTATTATTTTCAATAAGGTATTATTCGATTTCAAACTACTTCAGAATTACTATTCATATTCAGAACATGTTTACATTATAATAATACATGAAGGATTACAAACATAACAGTGTATGATTAACACATGGCTCCTCCATTGCAAATTATTTATGACCCTAATCAGCACCAGTTCAAATAATGCTCATTAAGAAAGTTATTCATGTGCAGTTTGTGTCCTCTCCCCTCTCCCCCAGCACTAATTGAGGAGGTTTGACCTGGTGACCCCAGCTAAATTGAGTTGTAGTCCCTGTGGCGAGTGTCTCCTTCCCGGTCAGTCAGGGCCGATTACACAGCCATTGTGCTCCACATTGTAATGTCCAAGCTCACTGTAACCAACCAGATGAATCACGCTGCTGCTCACCGCTCGCATATCCAGGAATAGAGGGCTTTGTATGTGTGTGTGTGTGTGTCTAGCAGTCCTTCTTCTCTCAGACACACACACGCACGCACGCACGCACGCGCACACACACACACACACACACACACACACACACACACACACACACACACACACACACACACACACACACACACACACACACACACAGCCTCTTTACTTATGGCCTTACAGCCTTTCACGCAACAGGAATTAATTTGATGGATTAGAGCAAGTGATACTCAGATTGTGTTGTGTTTTGCCCGTTCACTTCTTCATTAGATTGTGTTGTGTTTTGCCCGTTCACTTCTTCATTAGATTGTGTTGTGTTTTGCCCGTTCACTTCTTCATTAGATTGTGTTGTGTTTTGCCCGTTCACATCTTCATTAGATTGTGTTGTGTTTTGCCCGTTCACTTCTTCATTAGATTGTGTTGTGTTTTGCCCGTTCACATCTTCATTAGATTGTGTTGTGTTTTGCCCGTTCACTTCTTCATTAGATTGTATTGTGTTTTGCCCGTTCACTTCTTCATTAGATTGTGTTGTGTTTTGCACGTTCACTTCTTCATTAGATTGTGTTGTGTTTTGCCCGTTCACTTCTTCATTAGATTGTATTGTGTTTTGCCCGTTCACTTCTTCATTAGATTGTGTTGTGTTTTGCCCGTTCACTTCTTCATTAGATTGTGTTGTGTTTTGCCCGTTCACTTCTTCATTAGATTGTGTTGTGTTTTGCCCGTTGCCTTCTTCATTAGATTGTGTTGTGTTTTGCCCGTTCACATCTTCATTAGATTGTGTTGTTTTTTGCCCGTTCACTTCTTCATTAGATTGTATTGTGTTTTGCCCGTTCACTTCTTCATTAGATTGTGTTGTGTTTTGCCCGTTCACTTCTTCATTAGATTGTGTTGTGTTTTGCCCGTTCACTTCTTCATTAGATTGTGTTGTGTTTTGCCCGTTCACTTCTTCATTAGATTGTGTTGTGTTTTGCCCGTTCACTTCTTCATTAGATTGTGTTGTGTTTTGCCCGTTCACTTCTTCATTAGATTGTGTTGTGTTTTGCCCGTTCACTTCTTCATTAGATTGTGTTGTGTTTTGCACGTTCACTTCTTCATTAGATTGTGTTGTGTTTTGCCCGTTCACTTCTTCATTAGATTGTATTGTGTTTTGCCCGTTCACTTCTTCATTAGATTGTGTTGTGTTTTGCCCGTTCACTTCTTCATTAGATTGTGTTGTGTTTTGCCCGTTCACATCTTCATTAGATTGTGTTGTTTTTTGCCCGTTCACTTCTTCATTAGATTGTATTGTGTTTTGCCCGTTCACTTCTTCATTAGATTGTGTTGTGTTTTGCCCGTTCACTTCTTCATTAGATTGTATTGTGTTTTGCCCGTTCACTTCTTCATTAGATTGTGTTGTGTTTTGCCCGTTCACTTCTTCATTAGATTGTGTTGTGTTTTGCCCGTTCACTTCTTCATTAGATTGTGTTGTGTTTTGCCCGTTCACTTCTTCATTAGATTGTGTTGTGTTTTGCCCGTTCACTTCTTCATTAGATTGTGTTGTGTTTTGCACGTTCACTTCTTCATTAGATTGTGTTGTGTTTTGCCCGTTCACTTCTTCATTAGATTGTATTGTGTTTTGCCCGTTCACTTCTTCATTAGATTGTGTTGTGTTTTGCCCGTTCACTTCTTCATTAGATTGTGTTGTGTTTTGCCCGTTCACTTCTTCATTAGATTGTGTTGTGTTTTGCACGTTCACTTCTTCATTAGATTGTGTTGTGTTTTGCCCGTTCACTTCTTCATTAGATTGTATTGTGTTTTGCCCGTTCACTTCTTCATTAGATTGTGTTGTGTTTTGCCCGTTCACTTCTTCATTAGATTGTGTTGTGTTTTGCCCGTTCACTTCTTCATTAGATTGTGTTGTGTTTTCTACATGACTTCTAAGAGACATTTCACTGTATTGCTTTTATTGAGGACATCTGGCCATGAGTCTTATTCTTTGGGTTTGCATTTATTGGTTGGTAATTCATTTGTAGATTACATGTTGAAGGATTGATTCTTGCCAGGGGATTGCCAATCTCTCCTAAATTACTTTGTATTGGATTGTATATGTTAATCAGCGGACCTTCAATGCTACAACACTTGTAGTCAGATTACATTATTCCTGTTACATGTATAAAATCAAAGGAGCAGTGTTGATTTGGTCCCATGTGTATGTTATATCAACAAAACATTGCAGCCTAATAATAAAAAGAGTGTGTCATTGGCAGAGTTTTACAATGTACCTTGTCAAAAATGTATTAACTGATAGCTGGTCGGCTGCTGAAGTGATATTCTGTTTGTCTGCTCGTATAATATATATATATATATATATATAGAACTGTGTCTCTATATATATATCTATTCCAGTCTTGTTGAGATGGTTATCAGGCAGCTGTAGTATATATTTATTAAATGAGTCAGGGGTATTATTATTAATTTCTCATTGAGTATTGCATCAATGGCTGATGAAATGTGTATTTGATCGTTGCTGAGTTGTCATTGTTGGAGAAATACTATGGGTAAATTATTTGCATGTCTGACAGGTTAGCTCTGATGACCAATAGCACACCTAGGTAGCACCTGTCAAATCCACTGAAACATCCCACAGAGTGATGGAAATAAAAAGGAATTTACATCAAGAACAAAAATGGCTTGGTTTGTCATTTTTTAATAAGTTCACAGTGGTGACAAATCATCAAATCATGGCTGATGCTGCTGTAATGGATAAGTTCTGTTGGCATTCTAAAATGGAATTTTCTGCCTCAACTCCCTTATCTCGCCAACAGGGACGGTAATCAAAACAAAAACTCCAGCTCTCCTCCAAACACACACACACACACACACACACACACACACACACACACACACACACACACACACACACACACACACACACACACACACACACACACACACACACACACACACACACACACACACACACACACACAATCCTTCCACCCAACCAATCTATGTACAAACCATGGGCGATTTATTAGGATCCCCCTCTATCCTGGTCCATTTAAAAGATCCTGGATGCAAGGTGATCAACACAGCTGGACAAACTCATTAGATTCACAGGGACTCAGGCTCACTCTCTAAGGCCTGTATGTATCCACAGGACGAGGCGAGGCTTCTGCACTGGTGATACGGAAAGATACAGAGACACAGTTCTCTATTTACGGTGCTCTATGGGGACACATTCAACATTGTGTTCATCAGCCACTCCTCATCTCTCCCGTTTTAGTGATGTGTTTAACAAATTAACTAACAGAGATCAGAGGACTTTTGTATTCTCACAAATTGGATAAATGGTGTCTGATTAACTCTGGTAGAAGTGCAGACCTATTGTTCTTCCTTTTGTAGAATGAAACACATTTCCTAAACATGGCATGTCATAAAGACAGCTTTGAAGAAGATCTCCTTTACTGAAACTCTTGTTCAATATCGGCCAGCGGTTCCGGCAAGTGATGGAGACATTGCCACTCCTATCTCTCGCGTTACCGTCTTCATAAGAAGCTGTTTGACTCTTCCCTCTTGATTCCCCAGCGAGGTTTGACACCACTCTCTACATTGACTCCAGCTCACTTGAGAATAAGTTGCTCACCACCATAAGATCCCTGCCTTAATTATACAAAGTACAGGATATTTGTTGCCTTTGTTTAAAAGTGTCACTAGCTGGTTTCTGGTGTTGGCAGTCACACTGCGACTCTCCCCCTGCTGGGAGGTCCTGTCAGACTCCCCTTTCTCTCTGCTGAAGGGAAATGAAAGGCTAGATGGAGAAGGCATAATGGAGAATGCATTTCAACTGCAGGGGAGGAACAGCGAGGCGTCAGAAGTCCTTGGTGAGACCCTAATTTTACAGAGAACAGGTGGGAGAGTCTTTAGTTCTCTTCCCGCTGCTAAAATACATTTAGTTCCCTGTACTTGACATGCTGCAAGGAACTCTCTACCCCCTCACCGTCACCCAGTTCAAAACAGTGCCCACGTGAAGAAATCAGGCCTCATCAAGCTAAAGTTATTTTTGTCAAGGCCAATATCACATTGTATCAAATAAGGGTTGGTTGCCATGTAGTTAGTGTAGCTAATGAATTAATCTTAACGCTGATCAAACCATCACTCCTTTGACAAGTGTTCAGTTACCTATCACTGACTGACTGGGGGCTGATCTGAATGCACGGTCATACTCGGTCAAATTAAACCTCAAAATCGCACAAATATGCCACGTTGTGAACTGGCCTTGGATGAATACATATAAACACGGTCTTTCAAAACTACGAAATATAAATAATATTATAAATATCTTATAGTCCTATGAATTGTTAATATCCCCGTAGTCTCACGTTGCCATATCACTAAAATCATATCGTTGTCCCTTGGAATTTTTGTATTGCAAAAACAGTTTGAATGTTCCAAAGAATTTTCTAACTAATCTTCTGTGGGGGTGGTGTGATATGTGCGTCACTGTTTTCTGTCCGGGTAGTTGTTACCTATGCTAGTTTGAAAGTTGTCAAGTGTGGCCGGCAGTCTGTGATTTATATTTGTTGAAATTGAAAGAGGACTAACTGTAACACGGAACCCAAACCGGCTGCGCGCGTGCGCCATCGTGCGCTATCGTGCATAAATGTATTTTGTCCCCCTACACCAAACGCGATCACGACACGCAGGTTAAAATATCAAAACAAACTCTGAACCAATGACATTAATTTGGGGACAGGTCGAAAAGCATTAAACATGTATGGCAATTTAGCTAGTTAGCTTGCACTTGCTAGCTAATTTGTCTTTTTTAGCTAGCTTGCTGTTGCTAGCTAATTTGTCCTGGGATATAAACATTGAGTTGTTATTTTACCTGAACTGCACAAGGTCCTCTACTCTGACAAATTAAACCACACATAAAACGGTCAACCGAATCGTTTCTAGTCATCTCTCCTCCTTCCAGGCTTTTTCATCGTTGAACTTATATGGTGATCACATCTAAACTTTCATAGTATTACCACAACTACAGGCAAAACAGTTCGTCTTTCAATCAACCAATGAGGAGATGGCACGTGCTTCTATAAACCAATGAGGAGATGGGAGAGGTAGGACTTTCAGCGCGATCTGAGTCAGAAATCGGAATGACTTCTATTTTAGCCCTTCAACGTTGGCGCTCGCGAGCAGTGTGGCTGCAATAATTGAATAACATGAATTTCAAAATTTATTTTGCGAAGCTCGCGCACGCGACGTGTCCGGTCTGGTCAGCATGTTACATGCATGAGAGATGACTAGAAACGATTCGGTTGGCCGTTTTATGTGTGGATTAAAGGAGTAGAGATCCTTGTGCAGTTCAGGTAAAATAACAACTCAATGTTTATATCCCAGGACAAATTAGCTAGCAACAGCAAGCTAGCTAAATAGGACAAATTAACGTTAGCTAGCAAGTGCAAGCTAACTAGCTAAATTGCCATACATGTTTAATGCTTTTCGACCTGTCCCTAAATTAATGTCATTGGTTCAGAGTTTGTTTTGATATTTTAACCTGCGTGTCGTTATCGCGTTTGGTGTGGGGGAGAATATTAAATACATTTATGCACGATAGCGCATGATGGCGCACGCGCGCAGCCGGTTCGGGTTCCGTGTTACGCTGGTAAAGTCAAATGTCACAACACGTTCTAAACCGCTCTAGTGACAAATGTACTTTTTTCTTCGTCTCCATTCATCCACATGGCTGCTGGCTGCACTTTTGCCCATTATTTTTCTTTTGTAAGGACCCAGAAAATTGAGGCAGTGGAATAACCTATTCGAGTAAGTAAACACAGTTTTTATGTAAAAAAACGATGTATTATCAGCTAACGTTAGCTAGCTGGCTACTGTAGGTCACTTTGTATGCTAACTCAACGGAGCTGCTAGCTAGCTGTTTAGCTAAGTTAATTAAATGTCATCAACTAGCTCAGGGTTTCCCAAACTCGGTTCTGGTCCCAGCTTCAGCTGTCAGTAAAGGAACAGTGTAGGCTACTGGATAGGGCAGGTCTTTTTTTGTGGGAGGACATTATGAAAATATTCTCCAGTTCCAGTCCCTAGAGAGGGAAACTTTGAAGACAGAGATAATAGCAACATATTCAGTGCTGTTTATTTTGAGGATAATGAAGCCTGTTTGTTTGTTTGTTTGTGATGTTTTCTGTCCTCAGGAAATCGGTGAAAGCCTGTTTGCAGATGAGGAGAGAGGTCCATATGAATATCCCAAGAGACAATGGGTATATCCTATTGCCATGGATTGTATGTGTAGGCCTACCTATGTTAGCAAATGTTGCATACAAAAATACAGTTTAACATCACTCACAATGTATAATAAACCTATTACAATTGGCGCTATTACCGATTACAAACTCTGCTGGAGGTCTGCTGGGAGTGCAGGGTTCTGTCCAGCAAACCCTGCTGGAGGTCTGCTGGGAGTGCAGGGTTCTGTCCAGCAAACCATTCTGGAGGTCTGCTGGGAGTTTAGGGTCACAACTTTGGTTTTATAAGTGGAGGGGCCATCATTTAATTTTTTTATCCAGTTGGATAAACACTCCAAACAGCCTACCTGACCGCTTGGAGGAGTTTGCATGGTCCTAAAGCACACCGTTGCCTCATTTTGTATCACATTCCAATGGTAAAACTCGGGGGGGAAAAATGCCATTTCAGAATGTGGGGGGACATGTCACCCGCGTCCCCAGTGAAAGTTGTGCCCCTGCCTGAAATTATGCTTTAGTAATAATAGCCTACTTGTTACTACTCAATTATCTATTGTTGTTTACACTAAGATGTCTAATCTTTACATACGATTTAGCTTATTTGTACATTTTGAAGTGTTGATTCTTTGAATTGAAGTGTTTAAACTTGTTTTAACTGTTAAACTATTATTCAAAATGAACTAGTGTCAATGTTGATTAATCATCACAATCCTGCAATAAAGAGGGGTTCTGTCTCTAATGTGTCTGTGTTTCTGTTTTGTATTCTCAAATGAACATTTCCTTTTTGTCTAGTTGTAAGTTCTCCAATCTGTTTTATTTGATTGTCACTCTCAGTATATCAGCTATGTGAATCCATTTTGCACATTATCATATGGCATGCATCACTAATGCAGCCGTAGGCCTACAGTATGATGTAGTATGATGTATGACTACAGACCCTGGTTTGATTCCAGGCTGTATCACAACCGGACGTAATTGGCCCAGCGTCGTCCTGGTTAGGGTTTGGCCGGGGTAGCCATCATTGTAAATAATAATTTGTTCTTAACTGACATGTATAGTTAAAAGGTTAAATAAATAAATATGGGCATCTATTATCTGTAGCAGAGAATAGCTAAACTCACACAATGTTTACATGTTGAGATTTATGTTCTCAATTTAAAATGATACCAGTAGACAATGTACAGTATATACCAGATTTTGTATATGCATTTTAAGTGCTAACATGTACAGTTTAGTGCAAATCCAACCCTTGTAATTTAGGCTACAGGAGATGAGCATTACAGATAACATTTTATGAGGTTAATGAAATGTTATTTTATACATTTTAGCAATGTTGCTTGCAAAATAATTGCAGTTGTTCCCATAGATAGACATTACATGGTTGCTCTATGTATCACTGACCCTGGATAAGCTAGCAACTGGGCTAACACAGCTAACCTTTTAGGTCAATAAAATATGCTGTTTTTATTAACATTTTGTAGTCTTTATAATCATGAGAGAAAGTTAACTAGCTAGTTATACCAAGGTAACTTAGAAGGTTAGCTGACTTTTCTAAAAGCAAACCTCGTTGTGGCTAGGTACTTCTTGTCCCTCATGCTAGCCTGTACAGCCAAATATCACTTCAGAAATATATTGATATGGCTGGCATTGTAGGCCGTTGTCCTGAATGAATTGTGAGGAATGATGTGTGAGAAAGTTACAGAGGAATAAATATCATACCCCCAAAAACCTTTATTTAACTAGGCAAGTCAGTTAAGAACAAATTCTTATTTACAACAATGGCCAAACCCTCCCCTAACCCGGACGACGCTGGGCTAATTGTGCGCCGCCCTATGGGACTCCCGATCATGGCCGGTTGTGATACAGCCCGGGATCGAATCCGGGTCTGTAGTGACTCCTCTAGCACTGCGATGCAGTGCCTTAGACCGATCCTCCAAAATTCTAGATTAATGCTGTGACAGTACCATTTTAGTCTAAATGTGTTATTTATCTACATCTTCTGTCTAATACATGGGGTGTTATTTTGTCTCAGAGATATCCTCTCACTAATGCAGTCATCAAGGTGTTTTTCAGTTTGTCACTGTTGATGTTGGGAGAGGGTTTCTTGGGAGAATTTCATAATTCATAATGTCATTACTCAGTCCAATATGTTATTTACGTGGGAGGTTGCCTACCTTGTTGCCGAACCTCATACATATGAAAGGCTTATGGATTCCCAAACCCCAGAATTGCAGAAATCACTGAAGCTGGAGACTTATATCTCCCTCTCCTACTTTAAGCATCAGCTGTCAGAGCAGCTTACCGATCACTGTACCTGTACACAGCCCGTCTGTAAATAGCACACCCAACTACCTCATCCCCATATTGTTATTTTAATTTTTTGCTCTTTTGCACCCTAGTATCTCTACTTGCACATCATCATCTGCACATCTATCACTCCAGTGTTAATGCTAAATTGTAATTATTTCACCATTATAGCCGTTTTATTGCCTTACCTCCCTAATCTTAATACATTTGCACACACTCTACATAGATGTTTCTATTGTGTTATTGACTGTACGTTGGTTTATCCAATGTGTAACTCTGTGTTGTTGTTTTTGTCGCACTGCTTGGCTTTATCTTGGCCTGGTTGAGTTTGTAAAGGAGAACTTGTTCTCTACTGGCCTACCTGGTTAAATAAAGGTGAAATAAAATAAAACATTTAAAAACAGTTTGAGCTGTTGAAATCTCCTGGAGTTTCCATGCAGTAAATAATAAACAGAAAAAAGATAGTGTAGAAAAAAGGGAGAAAGAAAGTCTCAGTGTGTCTGACAAGTGGAAACTTGTTTTTGGTTTCTTGCTGTTAATCGCTTCTTCCCCCTCTCTCTTTCTTTCTGGCAGTAGAAGACAATGTGATAGAGGAGCAGCACAGTCCTGGGCAGACTGCCATTCCGAGCGGTAATGCTCCATTTCATATTTCATAATTCGGGTCTGGAAAGTGGAGCGTGCGTGTGATCTATGGAATGAAGTGTGTTTCAACCATTAAGATATGTTACTGCTCCTTGTGTGTTTGCTCACCTGTGTGTGTGTGTGTGTGTGTGTGTGTGTGTGTGCGCGCGCGCATGTGTGTGCGCGCGTGAGAGAGCATTTAAATCAGATGCTGTAAAATGCATGCATTGTGTGTATATTGTATTCATGCCTGTTTGTGTGTGTGTGTGTGTGTGTGTAGGTACAGTTGAAGTCGGAAGTTTACATACACCTTAGCCAAAATACATTTAAACTCAGTTTTTCTCAATTCCTGACATTTAATCCTAGTAAAAATGCCTTGTCTTAGGTCAGTTAGGATCACCACTTTATTTTAAAAATGTGAAATGTCAGAATAATAGAAGAGAGAACGATTTATTTAAGCTTTTATTTCTTTCATCACATTCCCAGTGGGTCAGATGTTTACATACACTCAATTAGTATTTGTTAGCATTGCCTTTAAATTGCTTAACTTGGGTCAAACGTTTCGGGTAGCCTTCCACAAGCTTCCCACAATAAGTTGGGTGAATATTGGCCCATTCCTCCTGACAGAGCCTTTTTAACTGAGTCAGGTCTGTAGGATCCTTGCTCGCACAGGCTTTTTCAGTTCTGCCCACAAATGTTCTATAGGATTGAGGTCAGGGCTTTGTGATGGCCACTCCAATACCTTGACTTTGTTGTCCTTAAGCCATTTTGCCACAACTTTGGAAGTATGCTTGGGGTCATTGTCCATTTGGAAGACCCATTTACGACCAAGCTTTAACTTCCTGACTGATGTCTTGAGATGTTGCTTCAATATATCCACATAATTTTCTTGCCTCATGATGCCATCTATTTTGTGAAGTGCACCAGTCCCTCCTGCAGCAAAGCACCTCCAAAACATGACGCTGCCACCCCATGATTCACGGTTGGGATGGTGTTCTTCGGCCTGCAAGCCTCCCCCTTTTTCCTCCAAACATAACAATGGTCATTATAGCCAAACAGTTCTATTTTTGTTTCATCAGACCAGAGGACATTTCTCTAAAAAGTACGATCTTTGTCCCCATGTGCAGTTGCAAACCGTAGTCTGGCTTTTTTTATGGCGGTTTTGGAGCAGTGGTTTCTTTCTTGCTGAGCGGCCTTTCAGGTTATGTCGATATAGGACTCGTTTTACTGTGGATATAGATACTTTTGTACCTGTTTCCTCCAGAATCTTCAAAAGGTCCTTTGCTGTTGTTCTGGGATTGATTCGCACTTTTCGCACCAAAGTACGTTCATCTCTAGGAGACGGCTGCGTGGTCCCACGGTGTTTATACTTGTGTACTATTGTTTGTACAGATGAACGTGGTACCTTCAGGCATTTGGAAATTGCTCCCAAGGATGAACCAGACTTGTGGAGGTCTACAATCTTTTTTCTGAAGTCTTGGCTGATTTCTTTTGATTTTCCCATGATTTCAAGCAAAGAGGCACTGAGTTTGAAGGTAGGCCTTGAAATACATCCACAGGTACACCTTCAATTGACTCAAATTATGTAATTTAGCCTATCAGAAGCTTCTAAAGCCACGGCATCATTTTCTGGAATTTTCCAAGCTGTTTAAAGGCTCAGTCAACTTAGTGTATGTAAACTTCTTACCCACTGGAATTGTGATACAGTGAATTATAAGTGAAATAATCTGTCTAAACAATTGTTGGAAAAATGACTTGTATCATGCACAAAGTAGATGTTCTAACCGACATGCGACAACTATAGTTTGTTAACAAGAAATTTGTGGAGTGGTTGAAAAATGAGTTTTAATGTATGTAAACTTCCGACTTCAAGTGTATGTGTGTGTGTTCACGTCTTTGTTTCCTATTCTCTGATAGAGGTATAATAGAGCTCACAGAGCAGATGATTGTGTTCTGTCTGCTGGTGTGGCATTCACCGTAGGCCCTCCAGGAACAGAGCAGTAATCCAGGTCAGGCTCACAGAGAGCCCCCTATGAATGAGGCCTGCTACTGATCACATCCACCACGCGACCATTCTTTCATTTCATTTGTCTCTGCTAAAGGTTAAGTCTCATTTGTGGTTATTTTAAACCTGATATGGATGGCTTTGCCCAGCAGGTTGGGGACCCTGGGTACTCACACAGCCACACACACTGCCTGGCACCTAGCAATGTAGTGAGTCCAGTAGCGTTTACACACCTCCCTCTCTGGGCCCCTTCAGACAGAGAGAAATGCAGAAACAGGAAACACAAGGGCTGTTTTACTACAGTATGTCTGTGCTGATGAGGTGTTTTATTGGTTTTGTGTCAGAGATTTAGGTCTCTTTCCCTCAGCCCCCTCCTAGTGTATTTGTGTCTGTTCACTATTTACCTGTCTTCCTCGGCCATCTCTGAGTAAAACAGTCTTGTGCATAAGGCAAGAGCACCATGCCCATGCCAGTCTAGTCTACGGCTGTGGTGTTTTGTCTAGGTATGTCTAGGTGTTGGTTGGGGAGAGTCATGCTCCGTATATCTGGGAGTTGGTTGGGGAGAGAGGCAGGCTCCGTATATCTGGGAGTTGGTTGGGGAGAGAGGCAAGCTCCGTATATCTGGGAGTTGGTTGGGGAGAGAGGCAGGCTCCGTATATCTGGGAGATGGTTGGGGAGAGAGTCATGCTCCGTATATCTGGGAGTTGGTTGGGGAGAGAGGCAGGCTCCGTATATCTGGGGGTTGGTTGGGGATAGAGGCAGGCTCCATATATCTGGGAGTTGGTTGGGGAGAGAGGCAGGCTTCGTCCTCAGCCACTCCAGCGGCAGTAGATGAAGCGCTGGGCTTATGTTATGCTTATGCTCCTGTTTCCCCTGGTTCCCTGGGACACCTCCTGTCATCCACAGCCAACAGCGGGCTAATGAGAGCCCCTGATTACAATGACCCCTCAGACACACGCACACACGCCTCTCTCTCCTCTCCTCTCCTCCACACCTTCTTCCCCCGCCTCCTCCCTCTAGACGCCATCTCCTGAGTGAGGGGAGACAGCAGCGACTTGATCGATGTCTGCCTGTGGAGAAATCAAGAGGGCACACAAATTAATTTCTCACTTTTCTCATTTGAGTTTGTATGGCTGATTTTCTTTTAACCCTCTCGTCAGATGAAGTGTAAATGATGCTAGTAGAAGTTGCAGAACTTTACTAAAATATAGGACAAGATTATTGTTATTGTTTTGAATAATTTTTCATTTTGTCTTTCATGTCATTTCACCTGTTATAGTGCCTTGAGAAAATATGATTTTGGACCAATGATCAAGAACGGTATTGGTTTTAAACCCCTTTATATTTAAATGGCAGATCTAACATTACAGGGCCTTATGGTTAAACCATTGTCCATCAAGAGGTTTTGGATGTAAAAAAATACATCAGCTTCTATTCATGCTTGTAGGCCACTGATCAGTGATTGACATGGTCACAATACCCATTAGCCCCTTGATAAGCCCCTATCTAAATCAGACGTGATGTGTCGAGGGCTTGGCTCAAGAGAAGACCCCCAGCAGTGTTCCTCTATGAGCCTGTATGTTCATTGTGTCTTACAGCCAGGTACCTACTGTATTATTATTCTATACGCCACACTCATGTTTGATGTATAACAGAAGAGGAAAAAGGGGGAAATTATAACAAAATAGGTCTCTGGTAAAGAAGAAAGACAGCATTTTAGTTAGCTAGTGCGGAGGACAGGAACAGTATGATATGGAAGGTTTAATGAGGCAGAGTGCTTTTTACCCGGAGAGAGAGTGTGGAAGAGGCTTAAGATCCACAGCTTGGCTTTACAACTGCCGTCACTGCCTGTGTGGAATTATAACCACATGCTCCGCCTTCTTTCTTCTCTCTTTTATATCTGCTTTTCTTTCTCTCCTGGCTGTGGCTGGTTGGGGCTGTTTTGTGGAAGACGGTGCCTGCTCCAGCTAGAATCGGAGTGGACTAAGCTCTGGGTCTGAGAAAGAGAAAGGGTGTGTGTGTGTGCCTGTGTGTGTGTCTTAGTGTGTTTGTATTCTTATAACAGGCGTACATGCTTACATGCGTGTGTGTCTGTAGTAGAGTGTGTTAGATCTGAGGGGTTGTCTGGATGGTGACATACTCTTACTCTAGTGCAAGCTAGTGGTATACATCATAGTGTCGGCTGATGGCTGAGGCAGCCCCAGATCAATGCACTGCAGGGCTTGCTTCGTACAGCAGGAAGAGGAAAGGACTCTTTCACTCCAGCACTTCTCAAATCATATTCTCTATTATTCATTTCCTTTGTTGTTCGACTGCACTAATGGCATGGCAAGGCGCTTCGTTCAATATTATCACTCACAGAGAGAGAGAGAGAGAGAGAAAGAAAGAAAGAGAGAAAATCAAATCATGTTTCTCATTCGTTCGCTTTGATTTCCTTACCTTAGTGTTCTTATATTCCTTTTGGTGCATTTTAATGGTGAATGATGCCACCTGTGTTACCTGTGGCATGTGGTGGTTCCTTTATCATGTCAGCTATTGTTTCGGTTGTTTGCTCTACATCCTCCAGTAATAGTTTGGCCACGTGAATCAAAAAAATGTAATATCAAATCAAATTCCATTGGTCGCATACACATATTTAGCAGATATTATTGCGGGTGTAGCGAAATGCTTGTGTTCCTAGCTCCAACAGAGCAGTAGTATCTAACAATTCACAACATACACTACGGTTTAAAAGTTTGGGGTCACAGAAATGTCCTTGTTTTTGAAAGAAAAGCAACATTTTTGTCCTTTAAAATAACATAAAATTGATCAGAAATACAGTGTAGACATTGTTAATGTTGTAAATGTCTATTGTAACTGGAAACGGCTGATTTTGAATGGAATATCTACATAGGCGTACAGAGGCCCATTATCAGCAACCATCACTCCTGTGATCCATTGGCACGTTGTGTTAGCTAATCAAAGTTTATCATTTTAAAAGGCTAATTGATCATTAGAAAACCCTTTTGCAACTATGTTAACACAGCTGAAAACTGTTGTCCTGATTAAAGAAGCAATAAAACTGGCCTTTTTTAGACTAGTTGAGTATCTGGAGCATCAGCGATTGTGGGTTCGATTACAGGCTCAAAATGGCCATAAACAATGCACTTTCTTCTGAAACTCGTCAGTCTAGTCTTTTTCTGAGAAATGAAGGCTATTCCATGCGAGGAATTGCCAAGAAACTGAAGCTCTTGTACAAAGCTGTGTATTACTCCCTTCACAGAACAGCAAAAACTGGCTCTAACCAGAATAGAAAGAGGAGTGGGAGGCCCCGGTGCACAACTGAGAAAGAGGTCAAGTACAGTGGAGTGTCTAGTTTGAGAAATAGACACCTCATAAGTCCTCAACTGGCAGCTTCAGTAAATAGTACCTGCAAAACACCAGTCTCAATGTCAACAGTCAAGAGGCGACTCTGGGATGCTGGCCTTCTAGGCAGAGTTCCTCTGTCCAGTGTCTGTGTTCTTTTGCCCATCTTAACCTCTCTTGGGTACTTGAGACGTTAGCGTCCCACCTCTTCAACAGCCAGTGAAAATGCTGGGCGCCAAATTCAAATATAGAAATACTCATTACAAAATTTCAGAAAACAAAACATATTTTACATAGGTTTAAAGATTAACTTCTTGTGAATCCAACCACGGTGTCAGATTTTTAAAATGCTTTACGGCGAAAGCATACCTTACAATTATTTGAGAACATAGCCCAGCAGACAAGTCATTACAAACAGTAACCAGCCAAGTAGAAGAGTTACACAAGTCAGAAATAGAGATAAAATGAATCCCTTACCTTTGATGATCTTCATATGGTTGCACTCAGCAGACATTCATTTACTCAATAAATGTTCCTTTTGTTCGATAAAGTCTCTTTATATCCAAAAACCTCAGTTTTGTTCGCGCGTTTTCTTCAGTAATACACAGGCTCAAACGCAGTCAAAACAGGCAGACAAAAAAATCCAAATTGTATCCGTAAAGTTCATAGAAACATGTCAAACGATGTTTATATTCAATCCTCAGGTTGTTTTTAGCCTAAATAATCGATAATATTTCAACCGGACAATAACGTCGTCAATATAAAAGGTTAACAAGAAAGGCACTCTCTCGGTCGCGTGCATGAAAAAGCTCTGTGACACTTTAGGGTCCACTCATTCAGACTGCTCTTACTTCCTCATTTTTCAGAATACAAGCCTGAAACAATTTCCAAAGTCTGTTGACATCTAGTGGAAGGCATAGGAACTGCAATTTGAGACCTAAGTCAATGGATACTGTAATGGCATTGAATAGAAAACTACAAAACCAAAAAAAAAACGACTTCCCGAATGGATTTTTCTCACGTTTTTGCCTGCCAAATCAGTTCTGTTATACTCACAGACACTAGTTTAACAGTTTTGGAAACTTTAGAGTGTTTTCCATCCAAATCTACCAGTTATATGCATATCATATCTTCTGGGCCCGAGAAACAGGCAGTTTAATTTGGGCATGCTTTTCATCCAAAATTCCGAATGCTTCCCCCTACCCTAGAGAGGTTAATCATTTATTTTTATTGGCCAGTCTGAGATATGGCTTTTTCGTTGCAACTCTACCTAGAAGGCCAGAATCCCAGAGTCACTGTTGATGTTGAAACTAATGTAAAAGAATGGAATTAAGAAATATATAAATATTAGGACGAGCAATGTCAGAGTGGCATTGACTAAAATACAGTACAATAGAATGCAGTATGTACATATGAGATGAGTAAAGCAGTATGTAAACGTTATTAAAGTGACTAGTGTTCCATTATTAAAGTGGTCAGTGATTCCATGTCTATGTACACTGCTCAAAAAAATAAAGGGAACACTTAAACAACACAATGTAACTCCAAGTCAATCACACTTCTGTGAAATCAAACTGTCCACTTAGGAAGCAACACTGATTGACAATAAATTTCACATGCTGTTGTGCAAATGGAATAGACAACAGGTGGAAATTATAGGCAATTAGCAAGACACCCCCAATAAAGGAGTGGTTCTGCAGGTGGTGACCACAGACCACTTCTCAGTTCCTATGCTTCCTGGCTGATGTTTTGGTCACTTTTGAATGCTGGCGGTGCTCTCACTCTAGTGGTAGCATGAGATGGAGTCTACAACCCACACAAGTGGCTCAGGTAGTGCAGCTCATCCAGGATGGCACATCAATGCGAGCTGTGGCAAGAAGGTTTGCTGTGTCTGTCAGCGTAGTGTCCAGAGCATGGAGGCGCTACCAGGAGACAGGCCAGTACATCAGGAGACGTGGAGGAGGCCGTAGGAGGGCAACAACCCAGCAGCAGGACCGCTACCTCCGCCTTTGTGCAAGGAGGAGCACTGCCAGAGCCCTGCAAAATGACCTCCAGCAGGCCACAAATGTGCATGTGTCTGCTCAAACGGTCAGAAACAGACTCCATGAGGGTGGTATGAGGGCCCGACGTCCACAGGTGGGGGTTGTGCTTACAGCCCAACACCGTGCAGGACGTTTGGCATTCGCCAGAGAACACCAAGATTGGCAAATTCGCCACTGGCGCCCTGTGCTCTTCACAGATGAAAGCAGGTTCACACGCACATGTGACAGACGTGACAGAGTCTGGAGACGCCGTGGAGAACGTTCTGCTGCCTGCAACATCCTCCAGCATGACCGGTTTGGCGGTGGGTCAGTCATGGTGTGGGGTGGCATTTCTTTGGGGGGCCGCACAGCCCTCCATGTGCTCGCCAGAGGTAGCCTGACTGCCATTAGGTACCGAGATGAGATCCTCAGACCCCTTGTGAGACCATATGCTGGTGCGGTTGGCCCTGGGTTCCTCCTAATGCAAGACAATGCTAGACCTCATGTGGCTGGAGTGTGTCAGCAGTTCCTGCAAGTGGAAGGCATTGATGCTATGGACTGGCCCGCCCGTTCCCCAGACCTGAATCCAATTGAGCACATCTGGGACATCATGTCTCGCTCCATCCACCAACGCCACGTTGCACCACAGACTGTCCAGGAGTTGGCGGATGCTTTAGTCCAGGTCTGGGAGGAGATCCCTCAGGAGACCATCCGCCACCTCATCAGGAGCATGCCCAGGCGTTGTAGGGAGGTCATACAGGCACGTGGAGGAAACACACACTAATGAGCCTCATTTTGACTTGTTTTAAGGATATTACATCAAAGTTGGATCAGCCTGTAGTGTGGTTTTCCACTTTAATTTTGAGTGTGACTCCAAATCCAGACCTCCATGGGTTGATAAATTTGATTTCCATTGATAATTTTTGTGTGATTTTGTTGTCAGCACATTCAACTATGTAAAGAAAAAAGTATTTAATAAGAATATTTCATTCATTCAGATCTAGGATGTGTTATTTTAGTGTTCCCTTTATTTTTTGGAGCAGTGTATATAGGGCAGCAGCCTCTAAGGTGCAGGGTTGAATAACCGGGTGGTAGCCGGCTAGTGACGGATATTTAACAGTCTGATAGCCTTGAGATAGAAGCTGTTTTTCAGTCTCTCGGTCTGAGCTTTGATGCACCTGTACTGACCTCGCCTTCTGGAAGATAGCGGGATGAACAGGCTCGGGTGGTTGATGTCCTTGATGATCTTTTTGGCCTTCCAGTGATGCTGTAGGTGTCCTGGAGGGCAGGCAGTGTTCCACCGGTGATGTGTTGGGTAGACCGCACCACCCTCTGGAAAGCCCTGCGGTTGCGGGCGATGCAGTTGCCGTACCAGGCGGTGATTAAGCCCGACAGGATGCTCTCAATTGTGCATCTGAAAAGTTTGTGAGGGTGTGAAGGATATTTTGCTTTGTGAAGAAACAGTCTTGAAAATGTTAATCTTGTCTTTGGTGTCTTTAACAATCCTTGGTTCCTGCCGGTGCCTGGTAAAGATATGAGGGGGGGCCATCATGACCTCCTCTTTAGGACCGTCTGGCAGAATGCCCAGAATATGTTCTTTAACTTAAGATAGGAGACGGCGCCAGAAACATGCCGGAACCAACCCTATGAACTATGCTTATGTAACGTGTCTGTAACCAGTATATAAGGGAACTAACGGGAATGCCCCGTAATAGCTCCTGATCGACATGTGTACATGGCGCATTGAGTTGGTTGGTACCTCTCCAGCGCGCTGATAGTAAACAATGAGTCATGTAAGATTGACTTCAGGTGTCCCTGTGTAAGATTTTCCATGACAAGGGTCTGAGGGGCCAAGACGAATTTCTTCAGCCTCCTGAGATTGAAGAGGCACTGTTGCGCTGTTCTTCACCACACTGTCTGTGTGGGTGGACCATTTCAGATTGTCAGTGATGTGTACGCCGAGGAATAGGAAGCTTTTCACCTTCTCCACTACGGTCCTGTCGATGTGGATATGGGCGTGCTCCCTCTGCTGTTTCCTGAAGTCCACGGTCAGCTCCTTCGTTTTGTTGCCTTTGAGGGAGAGGTTATTTTCCCGGCACCACTCCGCCAGGGCCCTCACTTCCTCCCTAAAGGCTGTCTCGTCATTGTTGGTAATCAGGCCTACTACTGTTGTGTTGTCTGCAAACTTGATGATTGGGTTGGAGGTGTGCATGGCCATGCAGTCATGGGTGAACAGAGTACAGGAGGGGGCTGAGCACGCACCCTTGTGGGGCCCCTGTGTTGAGGATCAGCGAAGTGGAGGTGTTGTTTCCTACCTTCACCACCTAGGGGCGGCCCATCAGGAAGTCCAGGACCCAGTTGCACAGGGCGGGGTTCAGACCCAGGGTCCTGAGCTTAATGATGAGCTTGGAGCGTACTATGGTGTTGAAGGCTGAGCTATAGTCAATGAACAGAATTCTTACATAGGTATTCGTCTTGTCCAGATGGGATAGGGCAGTGTGCAGTGCGAAGGGAATTGCATCGTCTGTGGATCTATTGGGGCGGTAAGCAAATTGAAGTGGGTTTAGGGTGACAGGTAAGGTAGAGGTGATATTATCCTTAACTAGCCTCTCAAAGCACTTCATGATGACAGAAGTGAGTGCTACGAGGCAATAGCCATTTAGTTTAGTTACCTTTGCTTTCTTCGGTAAATGAACAATGGTGGACATCTTGAAGCAAGTGGGGACAGCAGACTGGGATAGGGAGAGATTGAATATGTCCGTAAACATTCCAGCCAGCTGGTCTGCGCATGCTCTGAGGACGCGACTAGGGACGCCGTCTGGGCCAACAACCTTGCGAGGGTTAACACGCTTAAATGTCTTACTTAGTCCGGCCACTGAGAATGAGAGCCCACAGTCCTTGGGGCCAGGCCGCATCGGTGGCACTGTGTTATCCTCAAAGCGAGCGAAGATGGTGTTTAGCTTGTCCGGGAGCAAGACATCGGTGTCTGCAACGTGGCTGATTTCCTTTTGTAATCCGTGATTGTCTGTAGACCCTGTCACATACGTCTCGTGTCTGAGCCGTTGAATTGCGACTCCACTTTGTCTCTGTACTGACGTTTTGTCTGTGTGATTGCTTTATGGAGGGAATAACTATACTGTGTGTATTCAACCTTATTCCCTGTCACCTTGCCAAGGTTAAATGCAGTGGTTTGTGCTTTCAGTTTTGCACGGATGCTGTCATCTATTGAAGGGAGGGCGGGCGAGGGCCTTGTAAACATCCCGGAAGGGGGAGTAGCAGTGGTCAAGTGTTTTTCCAGAGCGAGTACTACAGTCAGTGTGTTGACAGAACTTCGGTAGTGTTTTGCTCAAATTTGCTTTGTTAAAATCCCCAGCAACAATAAATGCGGCCTCAGGATATGTGGTTTCCAGTTTGTATAAAGTTCCATGTACTTCCTTGAGGGCCGCTGTGGTATCGGCTTGAGCGGGAATATACATGACTGTGACTATAACCGAAGATAATTATTTTGGGAGGTAATACGGTCGGCATTTGATTGTGAGGTATTCTAGGTTGGGTGAACAAAAGGACTTGAGTTTCGGTATGTTACCACAATCACACCATGAGTAGTTAATCATGAAACATACACTACTGCCTTTCTTCTTCCCGAAGAGTTCTTTATTCCTGTCTGCGCGATGTACTGAGAACCCAGCTGGCAGGATGGACGGCGACAGTATATCGCGAGAGAGTCATGATTCCATGAAACAGAGTATGTTACAGTCCCTGATGTCTCTCTGGAAGGAGATCGTCGCCCTGAGCTTGTCTACTTTATTGTCCAGAGACTGAACATTAGCAAGTCATATACTCGTAAGCGGTGGATGGTGTGGACGCCTCCTGAGTCAGACTAGAAGTCCACTCCGAATACCTCTTCTCCGCCGGCGGCGTCTTGGAGCAGCCTTTGGGATAAGTTAAATTGCCCTGGGGGGTATGAACAATGGATCCAATTCGGGAAAGTTGTATTCCTGGTCGTAATGCTGATGAATTTGCGGCTGTATGTAATAACACCAAAAATGTTCTGGGCTAATAATGTAAGAAATAACACACACAAAAAAACGAAACACTGCAAAGTTGCTTTGAAGCTAGTAGTAGAGCTGCCATGTCTGTCGGCGCCATGTCTGCTGCATGTTGATTTGTGACATATATTTCAAGCTGAGAAACATTGTTTTTATGTATAGAATAACTACAGTATAAACATCTATACTTGCTTTTCATGATAAAGTAATAGTGTACATTTCTCCAATACCACCTCATTGAATCTAAACTCAGCAAAAAAAGAAACGTCCTCACTGTCAACTTTGTTTATTTTCAGCAAACTTAATATGTGTAAATATTTGTATGAACATAACAAGATTCAACAACTGAGACATAAACTGAACAAGTTCCACAGACATGTGACTCACATAAATTGAATACTTTGTCCCTGAACTAAGGGGGGGTCAAAATCAAAAGTAACAGTCAGTATCTGGTGTGGCCACCAGCTGCATTAAGTACTGCAGTGCATCTCCTCCTCATGGACTGCACCAGATTTGCCAGTTCTTGCTGTGAGATGTTACCCCACTCTTCCACCAAGACACCTGCAAGTTCCCAGACATTTCTGGGGGGATTGGCCCTAGCCCTCAACCTCCGATCCAACAGGTCCCAGACGTGCTCAATGGGATTGAGATCCGGGCTCTTCGCTGGCCATGGCAGAACACTGACATTCCTGTCTTGCAGGAAATCACTCACAGAACGAGCAGTATGGCTGGTTTCATTGTCATGCTGGAGGGTCATGTCAGCATGAGCCTGCAGGAAGGGTACCACATGAGGGAGGTGGATGTCTTCCCTGTAACGCACAGTGTTGTGATTGCCTGCAATGACAACAAGCTCAGTCCGATGATGCTGTGACACACCGCAACAGACCATGACACACCCTCCACCTCCAAATCTTTCCCGCTCCAGAGTACAGGCCTCGGTGTAACGCTCATTCCTTTGACGATAAACGTGAATCCGACCATCACCCCTGGTGAGACAAAACCGCGACTCGTCAGTGAAGAGCACTTTTTGCCAGTCCTGCCCCCAGTCCAGCCTCTCTCAGCCTATTGCGGACAGTCTGAGCACTGATGGAAGGATTGTGCGTTCCTGGTGTAACTCAGGCAGTTGTTGTTGCCATCCTGTACCTGTCCTGCAGGTGTGATGTTCGGACGTACCGATCCTGTGCAGGTGTTGTTACACGTGGTCTGCCACTGCGAGGACGATCAGCTGTCCGTCCTGTCTCCCGGTAGCGCTGTCTTAGGCGTCTCACAGTACGGACATTGCAATTTATTGCCCTGGCCACATCTGCAGTCCTCATGCCTCCTTGCAGCATGCCTCCGGCACATTCACACAGATGAGCAGGGACCCTGGGCATCTTTCTTTTGGTGTTTTTCAGAGTCAGTAGACAGGCCTCTTTAGTGTCCTAAGTTTACATAACTGTGACCTCATTGCCTACCGTCTGTAAGCTGCTAGTGTATTAATGACCGTTCCACAGGTGCATGTTCATTAATTGTTTATGGTTCATTGAACAAGCATGGGAAACAGTGTTTAAACCCTTTACAATGAAGATCTGTGAAGATTTTTACGAATTATCTTTGAAAGACAGGGTCCTGAAAAAGGGACGTTTCTTTTTTTGCTGAGTTTACATCCAAAGAGTTCAGACACAGTCAAATAAGCAAGCCATCCAGACTTAATTATGAATCGGATCTCATTGTATGATGATCTGGCCATAGATCTGCTGAAGAAATACAGTACAGTAGCCTCTCAATGTTAACACCTGATTATCTTTAATAATGTGGTATCAGTTGATCTCTCTGCTCTCAGAGTCTCAGAGATAGATCAAGTTAAGTCTTTAATGATCTGTGATCAGTTGATCTCTGCTCTCAGAGTCTCAGAGCTAGGTCATGACAAGTGACGTCGGGCTAAGTGGAGGGACCCCAAATTCCATGCAGCCACATAGAGGAGGAGAGGATAGATACTGTACATAGATACATTCGGAGGCATTCACATGTGGCATTAGAATGTACTGTAATGTGGCTGGCAGTGTGACCTATATTGCGAGATCTCTCCCGCTCCTCTCTCAGAAAAAAATTAAGTTTAAGGATTTTTTAATAATGAGGTGGCAGGCGGGCGGCAGCATCCGTGTGAAGGCTTTTCAATCTTAATGTCCTATTTCTGACAGCCCTCCTCACTCTGATAAAGGAGTGTGCCTTTGATCAGGCCTGCCGATATGTGTCAACAGAAGCTGCTCGCTGGTTAAAATAAATTCTTAATTTGAACTTGGGGGTTGATGGTGGGGGGGGGGGGGGGGGGGGGGGGGGGGTAGCATGGCAAATGAGTGGAGGGGAGGGCTGAGGAGAGAGGGACCATCCACACGATCTTACTCTCTTGGAAATGAGAGAAAATGAGTATGGAGATGGTTGAACTGAAGGACTCCCATTGAACCTTATGGAACTAGACGTACAGTACAGTAGAGACGTAGCAGGAGCAAGAGAAAGCATGGCACCACACCGGGGTCATTTTTAGTGCCATGTCTTCAACCTTTATGTTTTGAATGGATTTGAATGAATTTGAATTAGAAATATTCGAGAGCCCTCCAGTGTAGCATTTAAAGAGCTATAGTGTCAGCCAGCGAGCAGGTATGTCTACCTCTCGAAAACTCACTTTCTCTCGCTCCACTGTACTCTGCTTTTCTCAATATCTCTTTTTCTCTCTCAGTTTCTTTCTTTCACTCTACCCTTTCTCTCTCTCCCCTCATCTCTATCTCTCCCCAGCCCCATCCTCCCTTCATTTCTCCCTCCTCTCCTTCCCCTCTCCCCATGGCCAAAGTGGCCCCACCTGTCTCTCTCAGTGCTCAGTGGGAGGCCGTGAGGGGACATGGGGGGCCCGGCTCTGCTGGGGTCCTGCTGGTTCCCTGGTGGGGGTGAAGGGAGCATAGAGGAAAACATCAATTAAAAGATTATAAATATTTAAGAGCAAAAATATTCAATAATATAAAGGTGGGAGGTCCAGGGGGGTCCAGGGGGGTCCGGGGGGCTGCGACTCACAAGATGAAAGTTGTGGGATGATAAATGTCAATGCACCTTAACAGACAGGAAATGGATGATGGATGGACCCCAGGAAGATGTTACTGGGCGACTCAAAATGGCGTCAATCACTAGCCAGAATTTCATCTTTTGATTTACTAATCATCTACGAGCTTTTAACTCCCAATAATATCCACTGTAGCTTTTTAGAATGCAGTTCACTCTGTAGATACATTCTGTGGTCTTATTGAATCAATATACAGATATCCACCTGACCTTAACATATGGATTTGTGGATTTAATTTAGATGAATGTAGCCAATGTTTTCCATCTCTGGTGAACTCTGGTGACTATACTATTCTATACTGATATAAGCATCCATTCCAACTGCAACTTGAAATAATTAAAATCGTCACACCAATGGATGCCAGAAATGTCCAGAGCAGTGGAATAGACAGCAAAAAATTGAAATACAGTATAACACCATAGCTGTCTTCTGTGTGTGACTGTCAGCCCCTCCAAGCAGCAGTAGATGTGTTGTTATTCTGTCCAGCCTGTAGAGGCCTGGTATAAGAGCATGTCCCGATCTGATAGATTACTGTAGGACAGTGGTTCCCAAACTTTTTATAGCCTCATACCCCTTCAAACATTCAACCTCCAGCTGCGTACCCCCTCTAGCACCAGGGTCAGCGCACTCTCAAATGTTGTTTTTTGCCGTCATTGTAAGCCTGCCACACACAAACTATACAATACATTTATTAAACATAAGAATGAGTGTGAGTTTTTGTCACAACCCGGCTCGTGGGAAGTGACAAAGAGCTCTTATAGCACCAGGGCACAAATAATAATATAATAATAATCAATAATTTTGCTCTTTATTTAACCATCTTACATATAAAACCTTTTATGTTCATGGAAAATTGTGAGTAACTCACCACAGGTTCATGAGAAGGGTGTGCTTGAAAGGATGCACATAACTCTGCAATGTTGGGTTGTATTGGAGAGAGTCTCAGTCTTAAATCATTTTCCACACACAGTCTGTGCCTGTATTTAGTTTTCATGTTGGTCAGGGCCGAGAATTCACTCTTACATAGGTACGTGGTTGAAAAGGGCATCAGTGTCTTAACAGCGCGATTTGCCAAGGCAGGATAATCTGAGCGCAGCCCTGTCCAGAAATCTGTCAATGGCTTCTGATTAAATCCAATTTTCACAGAACCGCTTATTGCAATTTCGATGAGGCTCTCTTGTTCACTTATCGGTAAGTGGACTGGAGGCAGGGCATGAAAGGGATAACAAATCCAGTTGTTTGTGTCATCCATTTCAGGAAAGAACCTGCGTAATTGCGCACCCAACTCACTCAAGTGCTTCGCTATATCACATTTGACATTGTCCGTAAGCTTGAGTTCATTTGCACACAAAGAATCATACAATGATGGAAAGACCTGTGTCCTTGGTAATGCAGACAGAGAAGAGCTCCAACTTCTTAATCATAGTCTCAATTTTGTCCCGCACATTGAATATAGTTTCGGAGAGTCCCTGTAATCCTAGATTCAGATCATTCGGTCGAGAAAAAACATCACCCAGATAGGCAAGTCATGTGAGAAACTCGTCATCATGCAAGCGGTCAGACAAGTGAAAATGATGGTCAGTAAAGAAAATGTTAAGCTCGTCTCTCAATTGCTGGTTGTGGACTGGGATATGTTCCGCATAACGTCGGACAATAACATTGATGAATACGCTGATTCGGTGAGCGAGTTTATTAGCAAGTGCATCGGTGATGTTGTACCCACAGCAACTATTAAAACTTCTTATGGCTGCAATCCCGTTAACTGGATGATATGACAACAGCCAGTGAAAGTGCAGGGCGCCAAATTCAAAACAACAGAAATCTCATAATTAAAATTCCTCAAACATACATGTATCTTATACCGTTTTAAAGGTAATATTGTTGTTATTCCCACCACAGTGTCCGATTTCAAATATGCTTTACAGCGAAACGACAAACGATTATGTTAGGTCACCACCAAGCCACAGAATAAACACAGCCATCTTCTCAGCCAAAGATAGGAGTCACAAAAAGCACAAATAGAGATAAAATTAATCAAATTAACCTTTGATGATCTTCATCAGATGACCCTCATAGGACTTCATGTTACACAATACATATATGTTTTGTTCGATTAAGTTCATATTTATATCCAAAAACCTCAGTTTACATTGGCGCCATGTTCAGAAATGCCTCCAAAATATCCGGAGAAATTGCAGAGAGCCACGTCAAATAACATAAATACTCATCATAAACTTTGATGAAAGATACATGTTTTACATAGAATTAAAGATACACTTGTTCTTAATGCAACCGCTGTGTCAGATTTCAAAAATCTTTACGGCAAAGCACAATATTCAATAATCTGAGAACAGCGTTCAGCCACAAAAGTAAGCCATACAGTTACCCGCCAAATTGTGCAGTCAACAAAACTCATAAAAAGCATTATAAATCTTCACTTACCTTTGCTGATCTTCGTCGGAATGCACTCCCAGGACTCCCACTTCCACAAGAAATGTTCGTTTTATTCGGTAATATCCATCATTTATGTCCAAGTAGCTACTTTTGTTAGCGCGTTTAGTACACATATCCAAACGCTCTTGCAGGTCCAGGCGAACGTCGGACGAAAACTTCAAAAAGTTATATTACAGGTCGAATAAACTTGTCAAACTAAGTATAGAATCAATCTTTAGGATGTTGTTATCATAAATATTCAATAACGTTCCAACCGGAGAATTCCTTTGTGTCTATAGAAGTAATGGAACGCAAGTCGATATCATGTGGAATACGCATGACCAGAACCTGGCACTCTGCCAGACCACTGACTCAAACAGCTCCCATCCGGCTCAACATCACAGTAGAAGCTTCATTCAACGTTCTACAGACTGTTTACATCTAGTGGAAGCCATAGGAAGTGCAAACAAATCCATATCCTACAGTGTTTTCAATAGGCGATGAGTTGAAAATCGACCAACCTCATAATTCTCACTTCCTGGTTGGATTTCTTCTCAGGTTTTTGCCTGCCATATGAGTTCTGTTATACTCACAGACATAATTCAAACAGTTTTAGAAACTTCAGAGTGTTTTCTATCCAATACTAATAATAATATGCATATATTAGCAGCTTTGCTTGAGAAGCAGGCCGTTTACTCTGGGCACCTCTGTGCACCTTTCATCCAAGCTACTCAATACTGCCCCTGCAGCCATAAGAAGTTAACATAAATCTTCAATAATGTTCCCACCGGAGAATTCCTTTGTCTGTAGAATTGCAATGGAACAGAGCTCGCTCTCATGTGAACGCGCGAGACTGAGCTCGTGGCTCTCTGGCAGACCTCTGACTCATTCCCCTCTCATTCGCCCCCACTTCACAGTAGAAGCATCAAACAAGGTTCTAAAGACTGTTGACATCTAGTGGAAGCCGTAGGAAGTGCAATATGACCCCATAGACACTGTGTATTCGAAAGGCCAAGAGTTGAAAAACTACAAACCTCAGATTTCCCACTTCCTGGTTGGATTTTTTCTCAGGTTTTTGCCTGCCATATGAGTTCTGTTATACTCACAGACATCATTCAAACATTTTTAGAATCTTCAGAGTGTTTTCTATCCAAATCTACTAATTATATGCATATTTATGGCTGAGTAGCAGGCAGTTTAATTTGGGCACGCTTTTCATCCAAAATTCCCAATGCTGCCCCCTACCCTAGTGAAGTTAAGGACTACAAAAAGAAAACCAGCCCCGTCGCAGACCACGATGTCCTGCTCCCAGACAAACTAAACAACTTCTTTGCTCGCTTTGAGGACAATACAGTGCCAACGACAATACAGTGCCAACTACCAAAACCTGCAGGCTCTCCTTCACCGCAGCCAACGTGAGTAAAGCATTTAAACGTGTTAACCCTCGCAAGGCTGCCGGCCCAGACGGCATCCCTAGCCGCTTTCTCAGAGCATGCGCAGACCAGCTGGCTGGTGTGTTTACGGACATATTCAATCAATCCCTATCCCAGTCTGCTGTTCCCACATGCTTCAAGAGGGCCACCATTGTTCCAGTTCCCAAGAAAGCTAAGGTAACCGAGCTAAATGACTATTGCCCCGTAGCACTCACCTCCGTCATCATGAAGTGCTTTGAGAGACTAGTCAAGGATCATATCACCTCCACCCTACCTGACACCCTAGACCCACTCCAATTTGCTTACCTCCCCAATAGGTCCACAGACGACGCAATCGCAATCACACTGCACAATGCCCTAACACATCTGGACAAGAGGAATACCTATGTAAGAATGCTGTTCATCGACTACAGCTCAGCATTTAACACCATAAATAAAGTCTTGTCCCCGCCATGTGCAACTGGGTCTTCCTAACGGGGGTAAGGGGGTAAGAAACAACATCTCCATCCCGCTGATCCTCAACACTGGGGCCCCACAAGGGTGCGTTCTCAGCCCTCTCCTGTACTCCCTGTACTCCCTGTTCACCCATGACTGCGTGGCCTCCAACGCCTCCAACTCAATCATTAAGTTTGCAGATGACACTACAGTGGTAGGCTTGATTACCAACAACGACGAGACGGCCTACAGGGAGGAGGTGAGGGCTCTCGGAGTGTGGTGTCAGGAAAATAACCTCACACTCAACGTCAACAAAACAAAGGAGATGATCGTGGACTTCAGGAAACAGCAGAGGGAGCACCCCCCTATCCACATCGATGGGACAGTAGTGGAGAAGGTGGAAAGTTTTAAGTTCCTCGGCGTACACATCACGGACAAACTGAAATGATCCTCGCACACAGACAGCGTGGTGAAGAAGGCGCAACAGCGCCTCTTCAACCTCAGGAGGCTGAAGAAATTTGGCTTCTCACCAAAAACACTCACAAACTTTTACAGATGCACAATCGAGAGCATCCTGTCGGGCTGTATCACCGCCTGGTACGGCAACTGCTCCGCCCACAACCGTAAGGCTCTCCAGAGGGTAGTGAGGTCTGCACAACGCATCACCGGGGGCAAACTACCTGCTCTCCAGGACACCTACACCACCCGATGTCACAGGAAGGCCAAAAAGATTATCAAGGACAACAATCACCCGAGCCACTGCCTGTTCACCCCGCTATCATCCAGAAGGCGAGGTCAGTACAGGTGCATCAAAGCTGGGACCGAGAGACTGAAAAACAGCTTCTATCTCAAGGCCACTAACATTGAGTGGCTGCTAAAAAATTGGATGTAATAAATGTATCACTAGTCACTTTAAACTATGCCAATTTATATAATGTTTACATACCCTACACTACTCATCTCATATGTATATACTGTACTCTATACCATCTACGGCATCTTGCCTATGCCGTTCGGCCATCGCTCATCCATATATATTTTTATGTACATATTCTTATTCATTCCTTTACACTTGTGTGTATAAGGTAGTTGTTGTGAAATTGTTAGAATACTTGTTAGATATTACTGCATGGTCGGAACTAGAAGCACAAGCATTTCGCTACACTCACATTAACATCTGCTAACCATGTGTATGGGACAAATAAAAGTTTATTTGATTTGATTTCAATTTAAAAAAAAGTTGTCAATACTTTTCCCCCTGATAACCAGCGCACTTCTGTATGTTGTAAAAGCGTTACATGGTCGCTGCCCATATCATTGCATAGTGCAGAACATACACAAGAGTTCAGGGGCCTTGCTTTAACAAAGTTAACCATTTTCACTGTAGTGTCTAAAATGTCTTTCAAGCTGTCAGGCATTCCATTGGCAGCAAGAGCCACTCGGTGGACGCTGCAGTGTACCCAAGTGACGTCGGGAGCAACTGCTTGCACGCGCGTTACCACTCCACTATGTCTCCCTGTCAAGGCTTTTGCGCCATCATTACAGATACCAACATGAGCAGCAGCTACGTTTGGCTACATATGGACCGTTAGTGGAATTACGAGAGAGTAACGGTTAATGTGATTGGATGTTAATTATTTGACTAGACTAACTTTATTTAACATTGTGTTGTTATTTCGCTGAACACTAGATTTTTAAATACATTTTTTGGCAGTGAAACAAGGCTACTCAGTCGAGAAAAAAACCTCACCCAAATGTATAGCCCCGTTGGAAAATATAAATGGATTGTTTGAAAATGTGAATCACATTTTTATTTGGCGTACCACCGACGGCATTGCGTAACCCAGTTTGCTGTAGCAGACCCAGAAAGACCCAGACAGGCTCAGGATCCTCAGTATTGACGTGGTGATGTGGTGGGCCTGTAAACTGTGCGCCCCCCCCCCCACACGTTCAGCACTTTACCCAAACAACACCAGTTTAAAGGGGGGTATGTGGGGTCAGTCTCCTGTACAGAAAGCCATGGTTCCGGCTTAGATCCACAGGACACTGGTTTGACATTAGTGGTGTTCAGGGGGGAATGCTTATGTTTTTATAAGATACTTTAGTTGTGTTTTTAGCCTTTTGCTGTGATTTTATGAATCAGCAACCCAAAGAATAAGTTGACTTTTTAGAAAATATCAGATAAAAAGAGTTGGCCAGCCGGCCAAACTGAGCAGTCGGGGGAGAAGGGCCTTGGTCAGGGAGGTGACCAAGAATCCGATGGTCACTCTGACAGGACAACCATCTCTGCAGCACTCCACCAATCAGGCTTTTATGGTATTGGCCAGATGGAAGCCACTCCTCAGTAAAAGGCATCAAACAGCCCGCTTAGAGTTTGCCAAAAGTCACCTAAAGGACTCTCAGACCATGAGAAACAAGATTATCTGGTCCTTTCATTTATTTATTTTTTAAACAAAAAAAAAAGTTTTTCTCCCCAATTTCGTGGTATCTAATTGGTACTTACAGTCTTGTCTCATCTCTGCAACTCCCGTACGGACTCGGGAGAGGCGAAGGCCGAGAGCCGTGTGTCCTCCAAAATACTACCCAGCCAAGCCGCTTCTTGACACAATGCCCTCTTAACCCGGAAGCCAGCTGCACAAATGTGTCTGAGGAAACACCGTACACCTGGCAACCATGTCAGCGTGCACTGCGCCCAGCCCACCACTGGAGTTGCTAGTGCACGATGGGACAAAGACATCCCTGCCGGCCAAACCCTCCCCTAACCCGAACGATGCTGGGCCAAGTGCCTTAGACCACTGCGCCACTCGGGAGGCCTCATTCTTCTCTGGTCTGATGCAACCAAGATTGAACTCTTTGGCCTGAATGCCAAGCATCAGTTCTGGAGGAGACCTGGCACCATTCCTACAGTGAAGCATGGTGGTGGCAGCATCATGCTGTGGGGATATTTTTCAGCGGCAGGGACTGGGAGACCAGCCAGGATCGAGGGAAAGATGAACGGAGCAAAGTACAGAGAGATCATTGTAGCGTCATACCCAAGAAGACTCGAGGCTGTAATCGCTACTAACGGTGCTTCAAAAAAGTACTGAAGAAAGGGTCTGAATGTGATATTTCATTTTTTTAAAGTTTAATACATTTGCAAACATTTCTAAAAACCTGTTTTTGCTTCGTCATTATGGGGTATTGTATGTAGATTGATGAGTAAAACATTTTTGAAATCCATTTTAGAATAAGGCTGTAACGTAACAAAATGTTGGAAAAGTCTGAATACTTTCCTAATGCACTGTGTACATGTGTGTGTCATTAAGGCTTCCGTTGATTGAGTCTTCAACAAAAATAAGTGTAATTTCACTTGACTTTCTGGTGCCTGTGAAAAACCTTGACGTTTCTTAGATAGTTTTTTTGTGGCACATTTGGAGTCGTGCTCTGCTGCTGCTGCTGGGCCTGTGAGTATGGATGAATCATGAGTGTATATTGTGTGTCGTTTGGCCTCAGTCAAAAGCAGCATTCCCCTTAGAGAGCCCGGCGAGGCCTGCATCTGCGAGGATTGGGTTGGGATTTTCATTTTCTTGAAACACCTTCTGTTCTGTTCTGTGGTGGTCCCAGCGGGGACTATAGCGCTGATATTTTTAGAGGGCATGTTCCGAAAGCCTCCGTCGCCAAGAGGGAAGGACAATGGTGGGTGTGATGTTACATCGATACTTGGCCGCGAGTGGAGAGGAGTGGAGTGGAGGGAGGGGGGAAGGAAAAATCCTGGGTGGCCTTGATGAGTTTTGGAACGCCTCTTCTCCGAGGAATTTCACACTGTTAAGAGCACCCCACAGACCGACCAGAGAAAGACTTTAAAATGGCCGGCCAACATGTAGCCCACATATGTACAGCCCGGCTTCATGCCAACACAGTGCCACAGACACGTTAATGCACTACTTCCTACCCACCCCATGTCCTTAAGCGGTCTTAACTGTATGCTAGGCAGTCCTGCTCGTAATGTTCCCTCAAGAGGTTTCAGGCAATGTTCGAAGAGAACTGGCAGTGGGACTCAAAATGGCTGCCAGTCAGTGCAGGGAGGGCTCCTTCCACTACCCAGAAAGCTTTGGGAGCTAGACCGGTGGGGCCATGATTGTTTAATTGTGAGTATGGCTTTGTAATCAGCCTTATTGTATTGAAATGGGAGAGACACAGCAGGGGAGAGAGAGAATGGACTGCAGGCAATGCTGCCTGCTGAATCTGAGAGATGCTGCTGATATTATCCCACCAGTTTACCATATGTGTTTTCTTTTTTACTGTTCTCTAAATGGAGATGTTTAAGATGAATTAGCAAGCGATGCAGGGTTTGTTGTGTTGTTGTACGAGTGTAGTAGTATCACCTGGACCTTGGTGCTGTCTGTCTGTCTGTCTCCCTGGGTTTGTGTAGTTTGTAGTCCTGGTTCGTAGACTGGTAGGTCTTGGTTCACGGTAGTCGGCCCACCCCTGGCATTACTATAGCACAAAGCCAACAAGAGACAAAACTGCAGATGGATTGAAGAATATTGATGTGTGTGACCCGCGGCTGCCTGCGAGCAAGGCTGAATAATTCAGAGATGTGTGTTGTGACGACGGCGTAACACACACTAATCTCAGCCCTGTGTGTTGCCTCTCTCTCTCTCTCCCTCTCTCTTTTTCTCATAATTCGCCTACATTTCCAGGTTGGAAGTCTAGATTATATGGGTAGTTTCCTGTCTCCTTTGACACACCCAGAGTGATGCAGTTCAGCGTTCTCATGTGGAACTCTCAAATTTTGAAGAACCTGCAAGACCTGCAATCCTGGATGTATTAACAACACATATTCCCATCCGGCTAGTTTCCTACACTGTACTTTGAGGACAAACACAACATCAAACCATTTTTAATAACATAGTGGTGTGTGTGTGTGCGTACGGTGGTGGCCCACGGGTGAGTGTGTATGTGTCCATGTCAGTGTGTTTCCATGTCAGTGTGTGTGTGTCCTTACTCGATATGTTATGCTTGAGTTACAGTATTCCAAAATGAACCTCCATCTTTATTACACTTTTTATTATTGTTTTATTAAAACTGGACTCTAGAGATTGTTTTATTGTCACCCAGAGGTAGCCTCTCCTCTCCACTCCGGGTCACTCAACTAACTGTGTGGTGTTGTGTTGTTTCCTGTGACTCCAACAGATCCAGAGTGCGCCCTCGAGAGCGGACTGGAGGATGGTGAGGCTGAGGCCGGGTCCAGGCGTTTGAGGAAGAGGCTTCTCTCTCCAGAGGAAGGCGAGGAGGAGGAGGAGGAGGAGGCCGCGCTGCACAGCTGCGACAGCTGCCGGCAGGTGTTCGAGTCGCTGAGTGATCTCACCGAACACAAGATTAATCAATGCCAGCTGACAGGTAAACAACGCTCAGCCCACTGAGCTTCCCTTCTCTCTCCACCAGTCAGTTCTATCTCTCCCAATCCAGTCTCCCCACTGGAGAATACCATATGAATCCATAGTGAGCTGGGTACTTCACCACACAGCCTGTAATTGACTACAGCACTAGTCTACCTTAGATGAACATTGCATGCCATGAAATAGGTGGATTTCCAGTATGACACACTCACAAAAACTCAATTTCTTTTGCATGCATTATATGGATAGTTTCCATTCTCCTTTGCCGTTACTACACAGACACACAACACAATGTGTATGTATCCACACACACACACTTCCTCTTACCGTACTGATCATTTGAGTATTTAGGCACCTCACTACACCACGCCACACAGATTCTCAGTAGTCAAAGCCAATGTCATTGAGGTCTCACTGTAACCAGACCTCCTTGGTAAGTGGATCCCTACTATAGTGAGGTCCCTCTTAGTGTGGAGGCATCGTCCATGTCTACTGGGACCCTGGGAGGAAGACGAGAGAAGGAAGGGTGCCATTGGTAGACTGTGTCATTGAACCTGAGATGGATAAACAGAACACTGCTATAAATACTCTGACAAGGTGGCTCAGAGAACTAATGATATGAGCTGCTGAAGGTTTCCTCCATGTGATTCTCATGGACTTGGTGTCCTCCTTTACCCTGTCCCTTTACCATCCTGTACCGTCCTGTCCTGTACCGTCCTGTCCCTTTACCGTCCTGTACCATCCTGTCCTGTACCATCCTGTACCGTCCTGTCCTGTACCATCCTGTCCTGTACCATCCTGTACCGTCCTGTCCTGTACCGTCCTGTCCCTTTACTGTCCTGTACCGTCCTGTCCCTTTACCGTCCTGTACCGTCCTGTACCGTCCTGTCCTGTACCGTCCTGTCCCTTTACTGTCCTGTACCGTCCTGTCCCTTTACCGTCCTGTACCGTCCTGTACCGTCCTGTCCTGTACCATCCTGTCCTGTACCGTCCTGTCCCTTTACCGTCCTGTACCATCCTGTCCTGTACCGTCCTGTCCCTTTACCATCCTGTACCGTCCTGTCCTGTACCGTCCTGTCCTGTACCATCCTGTACCGTCCTGTCCTGTACCGTCCTGTCCCTTTACCATCCTGTACCGTCCTGTCCTGTACCGTCCTGTCCCTTTACCGTCCTGTACCGTCCTGTCCTGTACCGTCCTGTCCCTTTACCATCCTGTCCCTTTACCATCCTGTACCGTCCTGTCCTGTACCATCCTGTACCGTCCTGTCCTGTCCCGTACCGTCCTGTCCCGTCTTATCCCGTACTGTCCCGTCCTGTCCCGTATCAGTCTGTACCGTCCTGTCCAATACCGTCCTGTCCCGTCCTGTACCGTCCTGTCCTGTCCCGTTATGTCCCGTCCTGCCCCATACCATTCAGTACCATCCTGTCCTGTACTGTCCTGTCCCGTCCTGTACTGTCCTGTCCCATACCGTCCTGTCCCGTCCTGTCCCGTATGTCCTGTCCCGTACCATTCTGTACCGTCCTGTCCCGTCCTGTACCGTCCCGTCCTGTCCCGTACCATTCTGTACCGTCCTGTCCTATACCATACCGTACTGTCCCGTCCTGTCCCGTCCTGTCGTGTACCGTCCTGTCCCGTGCTGTACCGTCCTGTACCATCCGGTTCTGTACAGTCCTGTCCTGTACCGTCCTGTCCCGTCCTGTACTGTACCATCCTGTCTCGTCCTGTAGCGTCCTGTACCGTCCTCTACCGTCCTGTCCCAGGATGAGAAAAACAGTCTGTAACAGTCTATTTCTTCTTGTAATTTTTGGGAGAGATCACTTAGTTTTTCTCTTAACATGATAGGGTAGAAAGTAAACAGAATGAAGATGAAGATAAGTTCATGTGAAGAGGAAGACTTACTTTATGTTAGGAGTTTAATTGTGAGAGGGGGGCTACAGTAAGCATTGTCCTATCAGACAGCAATATATACTCTCCTCTGTTTATATGCAGACATAGTTTGATTTCATATTTTGCAATCCGCAACCAGCCAACTGCAAATTATAGGGCAGGACTGCTTCAGAGTGATCTCAGATTTCCAAACAACCAGTAAGATATCCCATATGAGTGTTACAAAGATTTTCCATTAGCAGGAAGCCTGTCTCACTGAATGGACAGTGTGTGTCTGTGCGTGCTCGCTCACCCGCTTGCTCACGTCTGTGGGCGCATAGATGTACGCTACTGTTCAAAAGTTTGGGATCACTTAGAAATGTCCTTGTTTTTGAAAGAAAAGCACATCACAGGAGTGATGGTTGTTGATAATTGGCTTCTGTACTCCTATGTAGATATTCCATTAAAAATCAGCCGTTTCCAGCTACAATAGTCATTTACAACAATAACAATGTCTACACTGTATTTCTGATCGATTTGATGTTATTTTAATGGACAAACAATTTGCTTTTCTTTCAAAAACAAGGACATTTCTAAGTGACCCCAAACTTTTGAACGGTAGTGTATGTGTGTCAGAACATGTGTTTATGTGTGTACTGCTTCACAAGCAGGAAGCCAATCAAGCAAAGTGTATAAGAGAGAGGGCCTAGCCTACTTTTCAAAAGGTGTGAAAATCTGTTGAATGTGCACTTGCAAATTATGACTTTCCTGGCTTGAGTGGAGCCCTCAGCCGTCTCCTCTCAATACACCCAGCAATCCCTCAAACAAATATTGATTCCAGCACATTATATTTGGCACATACATATGAAATCATTGCACAAAGGCAATTTGATTAAAGGTAGAGTAGGAAAGAAGCTCATGCTGTACCATTGACTTCTAACAGTATTGCCGATTTCTAATAGCTCTTTGATTTGTTTGATACCTTACCTTTTTCCTATTATGTTTTGATTGGGAACAAAGGGAGGTATATTTCTAGGGGCACCTTTAAAGTGCTTTGAAATGTTTTCAGAATTTTCTTTTTAGCATTTTGAGCAAGACAATAGTCAAGCATGTTCTGACTCAGACAGGGTCTTACATTATCTAGACGCGGTCACAATTAACAACTCAGGCATATTATTTATCCTATAATTAAGCAAAGACCTTTATTAATGTCAATCTCACGGACAAATAAGACTTAATTGCTGAATGCTGGAATGCTGCAGGTTGGCTAAGAACCCCTGTAAAACCTGAGCATTATGCACGACCACTCTATAGGTATTCAAACACAGAGGGAGAGAAAAAATACACTTTGAGATACAGCAGACTGTGTGTGTGTGTGTGTGTGTGTGTGTGTGTGTGTGTGTGTGTGTGTGTGTGTGTGTGTGTGTGTGTGTGTGTGTGTGTGTGTGTGTGTGTGTGTGTGTGTGTGTGTGTGTGTGTGTGTGTGTGTGTGTGTGCTTCAGTCGGGAGTCTTCTTCCTATGTGGCTGGCATCCATTACCAATTAATCAGCTTTACATCGACTCTCAGCTCACAAATGGATTCTTTATTAAAACAACATTCTAATCAACAACCAGCACCTACTGAATCCTCCACTTCTACAAATCAGTTTTTAGGTTTTATTTTTAGGAGACCCATTCAGAGCTTGACGACCCAATCCTGATATTGAGAATTAGTAGGATTTTGTGGAAAATTTAGAAATTGTTGTTGCAGTAGATATTCTTATTTGTTTGTGTTGGTCCCATGTTTCATGAGCTGAAATAATAGATCACAGAAATGTTCCATACGCACAAAAGCTTATTTCTCTCAAATTTTGTACACAAAATTTGTTTACATCCCTGTTAGTGAACATTTCTCCTTTGTCGAGATAATCCATCAACCTGACAGATGTGGCATATCAAGAAGCTGATTAAACAGGTGCACCTTGTGCTGGGACAATAAAACGGCACTCTAAAATGTACAGTTTTGTCACACAACACAATGCCACAGATGTCTCAAGTTTTGAGGGAGCGTGCAATTGGCATGCTGACAGCAGGAATGTCCACCAGAGCTGTTGCCAGGGAATTGTATGTTCATTTCTTTACCATAAGGCACATCCAACGTCATTTTAGAGAATTTGCCAGTCCAACCGGCCTCACGTATGGCGTTGTGTGGGCGAGCGGTTTACTGATGTCAACATGGTGGCGGGGGAGTTATGGTATGGGCAGGCATAAGTTATGGACAATTTATTTTATACCTTTATTTATCTAGGCAAGTCAGTTAAGAGAAAATTCTTATTTTCAATGACGGCCTAGGAACAGTGGGTAAACTGCCTTGTTCAGGGGCAGAATGACAGATTTTGACCTTGTCAACTCGGGGATTCGATCTTGCAACCTTTCAGTTACTAGTTCAATGCTCTAACCACTAGTCTACCTGCCGCCCCAATGAACACAATTTAATTTTTTGATGGCAATTTGAATGCACAGAAATATGAACGCACAGAAATACTATGACGAGTAGCTGAGACCCATTGTGAGGCTCATTTATTTTAAGGTTTCCGTGACCAACAGATGCATATCTGTATTCCCAGTTATGTGAAATCCATAGATTATGGCCTAATGGATTAATTTTAATTGACTGATTTCCTCATATGAACTTTAACTTTTTTTTACAATTGTTTCGCTACACCCGCAATAACATCTGCTAAATATGTGTATTCGACCAATACAATTTGATTTGATGTGATTTGAAACTCAGTAAAATCTTTGAAATTGTTGATTGTTGCATTTATATTTTTGTTCAGTATAGTTAGCTTAGTAAATATTTACCATGTACTGTCAACTTGAGGAGATTTCAGAATGCATGGAGACAGATATGTATACCCATGCAGGCACATTAGAGCTGGGTAGTATGGAGAAAAAAAATCCATATCGCAATAAATATAATTTTTTTTGCGCTAACTATAAATCCGTGATAAATTATTTTTGGGGGAGGTGCTAGAGCTGGCTGATATGGACAAAAAGTTATATAGTGATATATGTTACTCTTTTGCTTGATAAAAACCAAAACAACCATTTTTTTATGTGCAGTTGCTTTACATTAATGGCAGGGCTCTAGATAATATTTTCCAGTGCTAAGTAAGACAATAGAGATGGTTCAAAATGTAAGCTATTTCATTTAACATATTCAGGAAATGATTGATTGATATTTTGATGTGCAACCTGTCCAAATAGGATCCAGAATTATCAGATGTATTTTTGGCTCTTCAGAGAATTTGCAGACATCTTTGTGCATATTGGGCTATAGGCTATATTAGTCACCACCTGAGGAAGAGGGAACTCAAAACACTTAGCTAGATTGCTAACTCTAAATATTATATTGTTGCTAGATTGCCATGTAGGCTTATTGATTAATCTATCACTAAATGTAGGCTAATGTCATACAAAAACTTCCCAGCGCTAGGCCTAGGCTACTTGTTGTACGACTATTCACTGCAACTGGCTCCATGCATCATACTAACTACAGCCTACTCTGCTTGTAAAATGGTGCCATGAACTCAATATTAAAAGGTGAGAAATACATGATCTACTCCCAGAAAGCTGTGACTCTCCTCTCTGTAACTAGAACAACAGTAGTTTCTTTGAAAACCCTATTTTTCCCACAATAGCATTTTGAGCAACGGTAATGCTTTGTGCTTCCCAGAATGCATCTCTCCATCCTCCTTGCGCACAGTGGGGAGAGGGAGTGAGAGTCAGCAGCCGACAGCAAAACAGGGACAGGCAGATACTTTCAGAGCAGGGATCAACATAATGCATAGGCTATTACTGTTGACCAAATAATAGTTTTAGAAACAATCTACAGGAATGTTGTGTGGGAAAATCACCGAAAATTTCAGACTTAAGCAAAATGCTTCGGTAAGAGGAAGGCAATGTCGGTGTCGGAAATCTTTGGTTTATCGTCCCAGCTCTAAGGCACATGCACACCACAAACAAATGAGTACCCATACCCACCGTCTCACTATCCCTTGGTAACTAAACCTAACAACACGATCTACAGTTTAAAGAACAAACCCCGGTGCTGTACCATACTGTATCTCGGCCTACTAGACTACGCCCAACAGACAAGAGAGAGAGAGATGTAACATGTCACCCTGATCAATGGCTGCCATTGTCTCCCCACCGTCTGGCTGAGGTTTAACACCTCTCCATGCACTTAAGCCGTGACCACTGCAGTGCGCTAAGGGAGCACGGGGGTATGGATTGCCTCGTGTCCCCGATGCGATCGGTGCTATCGATCGTGCTAATGCTGGACTGCGGAGGAAGGCAAGAGATAGCCTGTGAGAGACGAGAGGAGGGAGAGTGCTGCAGGAATGTGTCTCCAGAGACTGTCTTGGGCTGGGGCAGGGCTGTAGGAATGCTCCCCCGGAGGTAGACTTCCACTGTTCGAGTACAGGCTGGGGTGGAAGACAAGGCAGGGCTGGAAGAATGCTTCTCTGGAGAACCGAGAGTGGAGAGGGTTGGAGAGGCTGGGGCTGGTCTGGAGGAGTGCTCCCCCAAAGTGGCCATCTAACTCTGGGGCAGGACTGGAGGGGCTCCAGGGGCTCCGAAGGGCAAGGGGGCTGGGTGTGGGGGTAGATGGGGGAGGCGGGCGCGGCCCCCCTCCAGGCTCCAGGATGGCTGCGGATCAGGTTTCCGTGTTGGGATCAGCATCCTGCCGTCAGGGCTTTAGGCTGCCCAGGGGAGGAGGCAGGAGAGAGAGGAGTTAGGAGGCAGCCTTTTATTCCGTAGGCCTCTCTCTTTCCGCTAGCTTTGTCTCTCCACAGTCTCAGTCTTCCATTGTCTGCTCCGGCTTTTATTGTTAGCGATTATGTTGCGGGAAAGAGACACCTATGGTTGGTCCTCAGTGTGGCATGGGTTTTCTTTTGGGCCGCACACACATGTTAATAGTTGAGATACATGACAGTGTAATGGCATGTAAGAAAATGTACACTTATAGTAGCCCTTACTGTCTTTTAATGTAAATAAGGACAATGGCACCAGTACTGAGTTTAATTCAAGGCAGTTTGGTTTCACAACGGCTTACCTTGCCAGTGTCAATTTTATTCTCGTATACTGCTGCTGTGCTGGAGGCATTTGAATAGCACAGTGCACACAGTGCTGTCATCCTAGTGGTCATACTTTCATTACTGGCCCGCTCCCTAGAGAAACACCTTTTCTTGTGTCCTTCACTAGAGGAGAAGCACAGCTCGTCCCTCAGGAGAGATATGTGGCCTGCTATTTTAACCCTCTGTGAGATGACCTTTTTAATAAGTGTCTTTCTCTGTTTTCTTGCCGGCCACTGTGAGAGCAAACAGAGCATGTCTTCTGCTTCCCTCAGATAAAGAAATCAATCAGAAAGAGAGAGAGAGAGAACTGGGCCATATATGGATTTATATTATGTAAATTCTTCCCTTTTTCTGCTCTTGCCTGTGGAGATTTAGCGATGCATTCAACATCCGATAAAATACATTTTAGATTTATGAGAAAAATACAAATGAGGTATATTCATGTACTATGAAACAATGAGTTGCACTATTTCCTAGCAAGACATTGCAGGCAATACTGCAGCGATTTGATGTGATTTGGTAGGGACATGGGAACACAGAGGCATACTGTTCAGTTCTCTCTGTTAATGATTTAGCTCTGTTTATTGTCAAGCCTTTAGAAAGAATTTCATTACAGTAAGGCTCTCTGAATATGTTCTCGTTGTCTGAATTCGTACACCAACATGTTGGTTCAAAGTAAAACAAGTCTTTGGGTCAGCGGCATGGAAACGTTCAGTAATACCCACAACTATCATTAACTAGTTGCTGGCGGACCGTGTTTTGTAATAACTGTTTCCAGTAGGATCTCATTGGCAGACCTGGAGCTTTTTTTCCACACAGAAAAGAAGGATGAATTGATCCAACGGCTGCTTTGTGGCGACCAAAAAGAACACTCCTACAAAACCACAAAGACTTGATTTGCTTCAAAAGCCTTTAGCAGTAGACACCGACAGAGAGGAGACATGAGCAGCCCTGAATAGCCCAACTCTGAGCATTCTGCCGGTCATCAGAAATTATGCCTTGTTTTTGCCTGGGCGTCTTGCGACAGCGCGGTACAAAGTGTGGCACAGTGATTGCAAGGCTTTGAACGGGGGAGAGGTGGTCAGGGGAGAATAGCAGCGACTTCTGGCACAACGTAGGCACTGAAAAGAGAATTAGGTTGGAGTCTTTCCAGAGTTTGTGTGTGTGTGTGTGTGTGTGTGTGTGTGTGTGTGTGTGTGTGTGTGTGTGTGTGTGTGTGTGTGTGTGTGTGTGTGTGTGTGTGTGTGTGTGTGTGTGTGTGTGTGTGTGTGTGTGTGTGTGTGCCTGTGAGAATGTGTGTGTATAAAGTAGTAGATCTGACTCCTCAATGTAGCAGCCCCTTGTGCTTGCTCTCTGTATGACTGAGCCGGTAACATTAACAGGAGTGTCATTAGGATTTCAAAGCATATTATGCCCTCATGAGGGTGCCCTCTTCTTCTTTCCCCTGTGCTTCACACAGCACACGTTATGCACCGTATAAAGTATTTATTGGTCTTTGTCAGCCGAGCTTGGCAATTTCTACAGTAACACAATCAAAATAGTAATGGAGGAGTCTGTTTGTTTGTGGATGTGGATGTGTATGAGACAGACGTAATCTGATGGCCAACTCAGACCAGCTCGGCAGCTCGGCAGCTCGGCTTCTCTCTGTCTCTGCCCCTTTTTTTTGTACCCACTTCACTTGTCTCTTTATCTATTGTTATCTCTCTGTCTCTCTCTGTCTCTCTCTTAATTCAATTTCAATTTAACAGGTTTTATTGCCATGGGAAACATATGTTTACATTGCCAAAGCAAGTGAAATAGATCATAAACAAAAGTGAAATAAACATTAAAGAAATTAACAGCTAACATTATACTCACAAAAGTTCCAAAAGAATAAAGACATTTCAAATGTAATTTTATGTCAAAATACAGTGTTGTAATGATGTGCAAATAGTTAAAGTACAAAAGGGAAAATAAATAAACATAAATATTGCTTGTATTTACAGTTCTGTTTGTTCTTCACTGGTTGCCCTTTTCTTGTGGCAACAGGTCACAAATCTTGCTGCTGTGATTGCAAACTGTGGTATTTCACCCAATAGATATGGAAGTTTATCAACATTGGATTTGTTTTCGAATTCTTTGTGGGTCTGAGTAATCTGAGGAAAATATGTGTCTCTAATATGGTCATACATTTGGCAGGAGGTTAGGAAGTGCAGCTCAGTTTCCACCTCATTTTGTGGCCAGTGTGCACATAGCCTCTTGTCTTGAGAGCCAAGTCTGCCTTCGGTGGCCTTTCTCAAAAGCAAGGAAATGCTCACTGAGTCTGTACATAGTCAAAGATTTCCTTAATTTTGTCTCAGTCACGGTGGTCAGGTATTCTGCCACTGTGTACTCTGTCCAAATAGCATTCTAGTTTGCTCAGTTTTTTTGTTAATTCTTTCCAATGTGTCAAGTAATTATCTTTTTGTTTTCTCATTATTTGGTTGGGTCTAATTGTGTTGCTGCTCTCGCTCTCTGTCTTTCTCTGTCTCTCTCTCTGTCTCTCTCTGTCTCTGTCTCTCTCTCTGTCGCTCTCTCTCTCTCTCTCTGTCGGTCTCTCTCTCTCTCTGTTTCTCTCTCTCTCTCTGTCTCCCTCCCTGTCTCTCTGTCTGTCTCTCTCCGTCTCTCTGTCTCTCTCTGTCTCTCTCGCACACACGCACCAATACACACACATACAACCATTGTGCGCGCACACACACACACACACACACACACACACACACACACACACACACACACACACACACACACACACACACACACACACACACAACTGCGCGCTTGCACTTTCCACCTGAGACTAAACATAATTTGTAGCTGGAGGGGCTAAACAACATGCTGTGTCTTTAACATTCATCCAGACAACCTCCTTTGAGATCGGATGGAGACAGAGGAGCAAGGTTGATAGGCTAATGTAATGGGAAGGATACAGATAATATCATGTAAGTATCCGTGAAATGACGTATTTGTATTTGCAACACTGTTGTGGTTTGCCCTTTTTTTTTAACCTATGGTCCGTTTGTCGTGTGCAGACACGTCACTAGGATTGTTTGACGGTGGCTTGGTCATGGTGTAGCAGGCTGACTCTCCATCTCTCTCTCCCTGGCCCTGGCTCTGCTTGCTCTTTGTTCACTCTCCTACTCAGCCTCCAAGTCTTTTTCAGTGGGGCAGGCAGAAGAATGGCACATTAAATTTTAATAGGACTGCGTCTGGCCTTGTTGAATTGCAGAACGTGTTAAGCCGGTGCTTTCCTCCCCCTTGGCACATGCTCGTGGAAGTGGAAAACAATTGAATAAAAGAAACCGCTCCCTCGCTCTGTAGCACCAAGTGACTCTGGCTTCTAGTCTGAAGCAATGAGACGACCGAGAGAGAGTGCTACACAAATGACTTAAGCCCCTGTAAAGACACTGTAACACAAATTACTTAATTGCTCACAGCACATACAGTGCCTTCAGAAAGTATTCACACCTCTTGACTTATTACACATTTTTTTGTTACAGCCTGAATTAAAAATTGATTAAATATTTTTTCTCACCCATCTACACACCCCATCATGACAAAGTGAAAACATGTTTTTAGAAATGTTTGCAAATTTATTGAAAATGTAATACAGAAATATCAAATTTACATAACTATTTATAGCCTATTTTCTATACTTTGTAGAAGCGCCTTTGGCAGCGATTACAGCTGTAAGTCTTTCTGGGTAAGTCTCTAAGAGTTTTCCACACTTGGATTGTGCAACATTTGCCCATTAATCACAATTCTTCAAGCTCTGTCAAATTGGTTGTTGATCATTGCTAGACAACCATTTTTAGGTCTTGCCATAGATTGTAAATTAGTCAAAACTGTAACTCTACAACTCAGGAACATTCACTGTCTTCTTGGTAAGCAACTCCAGTGTAGATTTTGCCTTGTGTTTTAGGTTATTATCCTGCTGAAAGGTGAATTCACCTCCCAGTATATGGTGGAAAGCAGACTGAAACAGTTTTTCCTCTAGGATTTTGCCTGTGCTTAGCTCCATTCTGTTTATTTTTTTATCATGGAAAACTCCCCAGTCCTTAACTATTACAAGCATACCCATAACAAGATGCAGCCACCACTACTTGCTTAGTTAATTGCTTTGCCACATTTTTTTGCAAACAGGCTGCATGTTTTATAATATTTTTTATTTTGTACAGGCTTCCTTCTTTTCACTCTGTCAATTAGTATTATGGAGTAACTACAATGTTGTTGATCCATCCTCAGTTTTCTCCTGTCACAGCCATTAAACTCTGTAACTGTTTTAATGTCACCATTGGCCTCATGGTAAAATCCGTGAGTGGTTTCCTTCTACGGCAACTATATTAGGAAGGACGCCTGTATCTTTGTAGTGACTGGGTGTATTGATGCACCATCCAAAGAGTAATTAATAACTTGCTTAAAGGGATATTCAATGTCAGATATATTTTTTACCCATCTACCAATAGGTGCCCTTCTTTGCGAAGCATTGGAAAACCTCCCTGGTCTTTGTGGTTGAATCTGTGTTTGAAATTCACTACTCTACTGAGGAACCTTACAGATAATTGTATATTTGGGGTACAAAGATGAGGTAGTCATTCAAAAATCATGTTAAACACTATTATTGCACACGGAATGAGTCCATGCAACTTATTATGTGACTTGTTAATACTCCTGATCTTATTTAGACTTTCCATAACAAAGGGACTGATTACTTTTGACATTTTTAAAAACATAATTCCACTTTGACATTATAGGGTATTGTGTGTAGGCCAGTGGCAAAAACAATCTCAATTTAATCCATTTTAAATTCAGGCTGTAACACAACAATATGTGGAAAAAGTCAAGGGGTGTGAATACTTTCTGAAGGCACTGTAGACATACAGTATGATTCAGGTAGGTACAGGATTTACCGTGCCACCTATATAGACACCACTACACAGAGTTCCCTGCCTGGAGACTGAACCAAAAATGGCATCAGTCCTCACATAAACGCAGAGATGCTATCATGAAACGAATAGATACTAGAGAAATAGGGAACCGCAGACCGACAGCATTTGCAGCAGCCCAATGTATGATAGGACTAGAGAGAGACAGACAGACAGACAAGGAGATTGAGACAGACAACACTAGCAGGCTGCATGGTGAATGCAGGCAGGGCATGGCATCTTTGTTGGAACGTAAGAGGTGGTAATTACCTAGTGATGAGTTGACTGGTTGTGTGTCCAGTGCACGGTGCTGCTGGGTGGGGCTGCGGGAGGCAGATAAGACCCCCATGCTGGAGCTTATCTCTGAAAACCGAGAGGCACCAGGCCCCGCCAGGCAAATCCACTGTACGGCCCACCGTCTGCGTCTAGCCCCCTGATTTATTAACGACATCATTAATGCCAGACAAGTTACGTGCATTGACTCTCCGTTGAGAGGGGAAATGTGATAAAACAAATAAAGTCTAGATTCCTGGATGCTCGAACCGGTCGACCGACCCCTGTGCCTAAGAGGCATCGGTGGGTTGATGTGTTTTGAAAGTGAGGAGATTCTGTGGAGATGTGATGTTTACCAGGTAGTGTTTCAGCCTATGGAAAGGCACGGAGAGTGAGCTCAGATCTTACCTCTGGGGGGCTTCACTCGTTCTACTCAGGGTCCCAGGAATTCAAATGATTTTATTTTTTTTCACTGAAATGTGCTGCTGCTCACCAGAATAATGATAAACCAGATACAAAAAAACACAACTAGACCAGTGGGGAAAAAAGCAGGATAATGAATCTTGAAGGTTCTATCTGTTAAAAGACGATTCTGAGATAATTGGCATTAATGTTCCAAACCCTCATTGGTTTGAATGGTGTCAACACTTTTTTATCTGGTATTTATTGAACTTAACAACATTGACATACTTCAAAAATCACGTTGTTGTCATGCCTCCCTTGGAGTTCTGGAGAAGTTTGTATTGCAAAAACGGTTGTAATGGTCCGCATGCTCCAAGTGGCAAATTTTTTATTGGAGGTCACATTTCAAGAACCCTTCCCCACAAGCCCACAGAAGGGGGATGTGGTTATATGTGTCACTGTTTTCCGTCCTGGAAAGACACATTTTGTAGAGAGTTGTTGCGTATGCTAGTTTCAAGTGTGGCCGACAGTCTGCGATCTATATTTATTGAAATTGAAAGTCGATTATGCTGGTAAAGTCAAATGTCACAACACATTCTAAACCGTTGTGGTGACAAACACTTTTTGCCTTGTCTTCATTCGTTCACATAGCTGCTGGCTGCGCTTTGCTACCACCCAAAAAATTGGGAAGATTGCCCATTATTTCGTTTTTGGAACGACCCAAAAAACGGAGGCATTGGGAGAACCTATTCAAGTAAGCAAATACATTGTAGGCTAACTCAACTGAGCTGCTAGCTAGCTAATTTTACACACTGTTTAGCGAAGTTAATTAAATGTCATCTAGCTACTTCTTGTCCGTCATGCTAGCCTTTACAGCCAAATATCACTTCAGAAAGATAAATATATATATATATTGACGTGGCCAGCATTGGGGCGGCAGGTAGCCTAGTGGTTAGAGCGTTGGACTAGTAACCGTAAAGGTTGCAAGATTGAATCCCCAAGCTGACAATGTCAAAATCTGTTGTTCTGCCCCTGAACACGGCAGTTAACCCACTGTTCCTAGGCCATCATTGAACATAATAATTTGTTCTTAACTGACTTGCCTAGTTAAATAAAGGTAAAATAAAAAACACATATAAAAATTGTAGACCAATTTCTCCCTTTGAAATAACAGAGAAGTGTTGTGAAAATCAGTGTGCTGCAAACGTTCTAAAATGTTTTGGTGGCAGTGCTTGTTGAATTTTTTTGTACTCGCGCACTGTTGCTCCTAAGGCACTAATCTGGTGAACACCTTTGGAGCTCTGCCCATTTGATTAGTTTGATGTGTTGCGAGAATTTTTATTTTTTTTGTCAAAGACTCCAGTCACCTAAGTCATAGACTGTTCTCACTGCTACCTGTACCGAAGCTCCAAGCATAGGTCCAAAAGGCTCCTTTACAGCTTCTACCCCCAAGCCATAAGACTGCTGAACAATTAATCAAATGCCCCCCCCCCCCAACTCGGTACCCTCTGTATATAGCCTCATTATTGTTCTTTTATTGTGTTTTAGTTTATTCAGTAAATCTTTTCTTAACTCTATTTTCTTAAAACTGCATTGTTGGTTAAGGGCTTGTAAGTAAGCATTTCACGGTTGTATTCGGCGCATGTGACAAATACAATTTGATTTGATTTGATTCCGACCCCTCTTTAGCTGATTTCTGCCATGGAACTTCCCCAGGCTTTCTGTTTTAGGGAAGCCTGGTTCGCTATGAGGCTATTCCACTACAGACTCCACCTGTAGTGTTATCTCTTCAAGATGTTTATGAACTTGTGTGTTTGTTAGAATGTATCTTCATCAATAACAACACTTTCAATTAAGCTATAACTGTACATGTGGTTGTTCGATGAATAGATAAGTTAAAATTCTGACCAGAAACCTTAACGTTATCTCAAGATGACTTCTTTGACTTTATAATATTGTGTTTGCGGTCATCATGTTTCCTTTCATCAGTAGGCATCCTAGCAGGTGTCTGGCGTGCCTGCGACAAATGAACGCTCGCTAGCTTGCTCTGGTTAGAATTAATAAACAATCACGTGAAGTGTGAAACATGAACAAACATAATTAAAACTCGGTATTAGCATATCAAATGCCAAGGAGCTTTTCAGGGCTGATGTACTTATTTAAGATAATGTGTGTCTCTGTGTCTTGAGTTTGTATGGGACTAAATGGGGATTTTGGAAACAGGTTAGTTCGCTGTATAGCACTATACACAGAACATGGCACTTAGTCCTAAAAAAGCCCTAGCAATGGCTTTTGGACATTAATAGCTGTTAATGCTTACTAATGAAAAGGTCACTGGATTTTTTTTGCCTACGTCTGCGTGGAAATGTACTGCACATTGATACCCTAAGGGCTTGTTCCTGAGACGCATACGGCTTTGCCAAACTGGCCAGCAGTGCGGTGGGATGGAAGGATGGATGGAGGGAGGGCGGGCGGTGGAAAGAGTGACTGGTCCGACAGGTTTATATGTCCCCACAGGCTGTATTCTGTGGACCGGGCTGGACCCAAAGGAAGGAACAGAGCCAGCTGTGTGACGGCATTCTGCTGGCCTGCTGGCCCCTGAGCTTCAGGAACTCTGGGCCTGAATTCACAAAGTAATGTCTCAGAGTGCTGATCTAGGATCAGGTCCCTCCTATCTATATAATCGTACACTCTTAGAAAAAAAGGCGCTATCTAGAACATAAAAACTGTCTTCAGCTGTCCCCATAGGAGAACCCTTTTTGGTTCCAGGTAGACCCATTTGGGTTCCATGTAAAACCCTTCCCACAGAGGGTTCTACATTTTAGTAATTAAGCAGATGCTTTTATCCAGAGCGACTATAAGTAGCATACATTTTCATACTTTAATTCCCCATACTGGTCCCCCATGGGAAATGAACCCACAACTCTGGCATTGCAAGTGCCATGCTCTACCAACTGAGCCACACAGGACCCTGTAAGGTTCTGTGTTTATTTTCTTAGTCAACCTTGTGTTCTGTTTTGTTGTGTTCTTGAACGTAGCCCTGTTTCTTTGTGTTCTTGAGCGTAGACCTGTCTCTCATTTTTGTTCATTGATTTCACCTGTGTTAGTTACTCACCTGGTCTCATCAGCTCCTTATTTAGTTCAGTTCATTCTGTGTGTGCCTTTGTGAGGTATTGTTCGTTTTGACTCTACTAAGCCCGTTCCTAGCTCGTTTGTGAGAACCAGTTATAGCCTTCAGTCCTAGTCTTGATTCACCTGCCTGTTTGCCTACCTGTGTAGTGTCTGCCTGTGACCACGATTCCTGCCTTCTGTGAATGTGAAATATACACCTTTTTCTCCCTGAGTTTAATTACAGACCCAAAAAGGTTATACCTGGAACCAGAAAGGATTCTCCTATGGGGACAGACGAAGAACCCTTTTGGGACCCTTTTTGCTAAGAGTGTGTTCATTATGGCAAAACCTAGATCAGTAGTACTACTCTATCACAGTCTCAGTGTTTCCCCTCCAACTCCTCCACCTCCCCTCCCATGGGTTGCTGCTTTTTGCCAGGCCAGGGGGATGGTGTCTGGGGTGGGGCGGTGAGGGCCAGAGCATCCCCCCTTTTGCCAGGATGGGGAGTCCATTACCCACCCACAAGACAGATTTCCTCTAACGTCAACTTGCAGTATAACACACTTGTTCCTCTGCACTAATTGCCCATTTTTCGAAGCTGGAAGGTGGTGGTATCATAAAAAAATGTTTATGTGCAGGATGGGCGTCGTTCGCAGGATCTCTTAGGGTACCGGCTGGACTGTGCTTTGGCAGGACAAACACTATGGTGTGTGTGTGTCCATATGTACTGTAATAGTATGGACTCTAACCCATAGATCTCCTCTCATGCTTCAGAGAGACGGGGGGGGGATGTTGCTCTACTGCTGTGAATGTAAAGGTTATCCAATCTATACATCTCACACCTTCCTACTTGATGGAACGGCTGGGGGGGGGGGGCCGGGACTGCCAATTGATTTGATCAGAGATAGAGCTTCTCTTAATTAAAGCCACGGTTGGTTGGAATTCTGCGGAGGGCTGCACAATGACTAGCTTTGGCCGTGACTCTGCTTTAAACTGAGGCATTAAAACCCCTGATTGAATAGTAAACCACCTGTGGTACTCTAGCCGAGCCCTGAATCAGTCGCTGTTTTAAAGAGAGAAGAACCCCCTGCAGTCGTCATTTCTACCAACCTCTACAGCCACAATAACATCCAGCCATTTAAATCAGCTTCATTCTATATTCACTGGATGTACACAAAAAAAAACAAATCACATTTTCAAAAATAGCTCAAAGGAATTATGTCAGCCAAGAGGGACTGGGTTTTAGTAAACAGAGAAGCAATCTTTATGATTAGGACATCATGTGCCCTCAGTCAACGCATGAGGCATCCTGCTTTCTCCACATCGTAGGACAGGGTTTGTTCAACATACCCCACAAATAGAGTCAACACACCAAAACCCTAACTTGTGATTGGATTTTAATCCGATAGCATTATTATTCCGGTCTCCCATTGGCCATTCATTACTCTCACATGGCGTCTGTGTGGGCTGTGATCACCCAATCAGCATCCAGACCGTATTCCAGAGAGCATGCTTCCGTTTGCATCCCTTAAACCCTGTGAGATCCTCTCTCTCTCCGGGCCCCACCGACGGAATGCCTAATTCCAAAGTAAACTGATTGCTCTCTCCGACAAGATTACACTGTGATGATGTTATCCAAACGAGACGGTGCTAATCCGCCATGGATGCAACCAAGGTGGGCTAGAAGGAGGATGCTTACCCCAAGATGACTGATCAGCATGTTAAGAGAAATGAGGGAGGTGGAAAAGAATAAAGAAAAAAAAACACAAGTGAGTTAGATTGATCGAAAGAGTGCGAGAGAGAGTTGTCGGTGTGGGGGTATGTAGAGGAAACTTAATTTGCTTCTCACCTCAGGCAACTGGGCTCTGAGGCCAGTAAATATGCAAACATGGCCGAGTCTGGCCATCAATATGCACACCCTGGATGATTACTAATCTCCACTGCAGAACACCAGACAGTACTAAGGTCTGCTCAGGAGCACTATGCAATGTGAGGAGGAGGAAGAGGAGGGGGAAGGGGGGGGGGCTAGAGCAACTAGATCATGATCAGATCATGGGTGGTTTAGGCAGCAGTTTAGGATATGCATGAGATTAGGAGTTCCATACTGCCTGGGCTCTTAGCTGCATTCAAGATTGCAACCTTTTTGCAACGTTTCAAAATATGTTGGGCTTCAAGGCCATTCTCACTGTCTTGTCTGGATTTTATTCAAGCCCTCTTCAACAATTAACTTTTACAATGAAGACAATTATCAATCTAGTGCATAGGATTCTAGAAACAGTGAGCAACAGTTAGGTAAATCCAGACCTAATCACAATTGAGATATTGTTGCCGGATTTGATAACGAGCAGTTCATGCTTGAAAAGCCACAAATGTTGCTGAGTTAAAGCAGTTCTGCATGGAAGAGTGGGACAAAACTCCTCCACAACATGAGAGACTGATCAACAGCTACAGGAAGCGTTTGTTTGGAGTCATTGCAGCTAAAGGTGGAACAACCAGTTATAAAATAACTTATAAAAATAAGTATGTAATTGTTGTGTTATTTGTTCACTCAGGTTCCCTTTATCTAAGCACTGTACACCCCCCCCCACACACACACACACACACACACACACACACATTGCAGGTAGAGGGCTGCAGTCATTAGGTGTGTGCGAGGCTTACCCAGACAGCCAGATAAACCAGATGCCTCGGGATGGCCAGGGGTCATCTCTCTCTCTACCAGAACATGCTGTTGATGTCCTTGGTTCCCTCTCTCTCTACATCTCTCTGTAACACTCTCTTTCTCTCTCTCTCTCTCTCTCTCTCTCTCTCTCTCTCTCTCTCTCTCTCTCTCGGTCTCTCTCTCACCCTCGCTCTCTTTCTCACTTTCTCTCTGCTCTCCCTCTCTTGCTTTCCATCTCCCCCCTCTCTCTAGCTCAGTGCTATACAGTCATCACACACATGCATTTGTGCTCAGTACTAAAGAACCTGTCAGTTATCAGGAAGGAAGGGAGGAGACAGGGGAGTTGTCTGTGGCCCTAGTCTTAATGCCTGAGGGGGTGCTACGTGTGGAGGATAGTTAGTGCCGGCTGTAGCTACCTCAGTTTGCAGGTGAACACTTTCTCATTTGTGAGACTTAACTGTGTTTGAATCACGGCTCCTGTGGGGAAATATGATGACTTTCTATGATAGAATGAGCAGTGATAAATGCCCCAAAATGTGTAATATCTGTAGTCTGAGTAACTCTGTGGGAGAATCCTGTAAAACACACACAACCTAAACTCAGTGTATGGTCTCTTTCAACATTATTGACTACTTTCCGAGGTTGGAGCATCAGAGTGAGCTGTGTTTCCTCTCTCTCTGCAGTGAGCACCTACAGCTTGAGGATGTTTATCTGGCATGGTTCCTGTTGTAGAGGAGAGCCAGGCTAGTGTGTGTGTGTGGGGTGTGTGTGTGATGGAGATCATTAGTCAGAGGTCAGATAGCATACTCCATCTTGTCTGGATGAGATCTGTCTCCAATGTTAGCTTTTATTTTCAAGAATCGAGGGGTGTGTGTGTGTGCACGCTACTATGCTCTCAGTCCTGAACTGAACTATCCATCTCTTCACCCATCCATCTTCCCTCCTTCCTTCCCTCCTTTCATTTACTCATCTATCCATTTATCCATCTCTGGCTGGTGGCTGAAGGGCTGTGTCTCTTTGTGGCCCAGGTAATCTGGACCAATTTCCTCTGCAATTTATTTCCCAGCCACCCTGTTCAAGCAGCAGCTACTAGAGCTACTCAGCTTTACACCCCCCCCCCCCCCCCCCCCCCCCAATCCCCATCACATTCTTTATCCATTCCCATTGTTTTCATCTCTCTTTCTTAGCTAGTGTTTTATCCCTCCATCTCTTATATCCTCCCCTTTTCTTCCTTTCTCCCACCCCTTTCCCTCTCCGTTTTCCCACTGAAGCTGTCTCTGCCTCCATCCTTTCTCTCTCTTTCCCTCCCTCCATCCTGTCATTCTCTCTCGCTGCCTGCTTCCTTTCTCTCCCTCCATTTCGCTCTCTTTCCCCCGTTCTCTTTCTCCCGGTCTCCCTCCCTCCATCCTGTCGTTCTCTCTCTCCCTCTCTCTCCCTGCTTGGCTCCTCAGTATTCCACTGCTGTCTTGTGTGGAGTGATTTTGCCCAGACACGTCTGGCTCTGGGTAAAGTGCAGTCCCCAGAGAGCCCGCTCCGCAGCCCCCAGGTCGCCGGCACCATGAATACATTATGATCCCCATTTCCATCCTGTTGCCACGGCAGCACTTTCGAAGCCGCAGGGCGATTAAGACGTACGCACACCTTCGATACCCTGCCTGATACGAGCAGAAGTTGGATGCAAATGTTTTGGCCTTTGATCAGCTTCAATCCCTAGACTGGGTCTGGGTGGTTAGGACAGGAGGAGAGGAGACAAAGAGGAAGAGTAGACGTTGTGTTCTTGTTGTCGAGTTGACTACCTGACAAACACTTACATAAAAGCACCCATACACACATACCCTCATCTCTTATTCCTCCTCTATTTCATTCCCTGCCTGAAACCATTTCCCTCCCTTACCCTCTGTACTTCCGTTCCACCTCCTCGCCTCAAGTTCCTCCTCTTCATCAAACCCTACCTCCCCTACTCTTCAGTTCAGCTAAAGCAGAATTATACACATGCTCTTTATTTTCTGGTCTCCAATATTTTCCTTTCCTCACAAAGGAAGCGACTCCCTTACCTTTTTTATTGTTTTCTTTTTTCCCTTGGTGGGGAGGATGGAGGGGTGATGTATAAAACATGGAGCCTCAGGTAGAGGATGTTGGGTAGGAAGCCATGTCCCCCTAAATGGCCAGCCGTGTGCATGCGCCTAACACTTCACTGAGCAATCTGTCAACATGTCAGCAACACATGTTTTGTAAAAAGCCTCTGGTGGGAGTCAGGGGACAAAATGCACTCCTGCCAGACCAGAAAGGAAATGTGCTCGTGCTCGTTCTCTCTCTCTCTCTCTCTCTCTCTCTCTCTCTCTCTCTCTCTCTCTCTCTCTCTCTCTCTCTCTCTCTCTCTCTCTCTCTCTCTCTCTCTTTCTCTCTGCAGTGGATTTTCTATAGCTGGTGCACACGCTCCCACAGGCCCTCCCTCCCCCACATATCCACCCCCTGCCTGCACTTCAGAAATGTGAACTGGAAACCCTCAAGGGAGTTTGGGGGGCGGGGAGGGGTGGTGGTGGTGGGGGGGTAGGTTTTGGGGGGGCTTCCCTCCTTCCCCTCCTTTTTCAGAGCGGCTCTGAAATTGTGAAGGTATATTGTGGCAGGTCCCCAAGCGGTCTTTTCTAATACCTGAGTTTCTGGCGAAGCTGGAAATTACTGGCAGCTTCCCCAAGGGACGGCTTTATCCACACCAGGAAGGGGAGCACAACTCAGTGGGGAGGTTGCTTAATGCATGGCTGAAATAAAATCATTTCTGAGAGACAGGGGGCTGTAAAGCTAGTCTTTCTTCACCCCCCACCCACCCACCCCCCTCTCCCTCTCTTCTTTCTCTCTCTCTTCTCCTCCCCAGTAGTGTAGTTTACTGCTCTCTGCCTTCTCTTGAAGGGTTCTAGTTTAATAAAGTTTCAGAGGCTGCTGGAGCAGACAGCTAGACAAATACCCTTGTGTGTTCTTCTTTGTCTGAGACACAGCTTTTTGTTATGTTCTTGCAAATTTGATTTCTCCCTCTGTCTTTCGTTTTCTCTCTCTCCCTCCCTCTGTCTCTTTCCCTCTCTGCATTTGTCTTCATATCCCTACTCTCCTTCTCTCACTCCCTTGATTTCTCCTTCTGTCTCTCTCTATCCCTCTCTCTCACTCATACACACACAAACGCACACACAAACACACACTCATATACACACATACTCACAAACTCTCTCTCTTGTGGTTGAGTTCGGTCTGTCTCTATGCTTTCCGTCAGTGCTCGCTTGCTTTCTCTATGTTTTGTTCTAAGTCGAGGCAAAGATGCTGAGATGCAGGTAGACTGTGCTCTGGATGGAGTGCAGATGATGGGCGCATCACACTTATCTATTCATGGGTTGCATGTTTCGTCACAATATTGTTTTGAACGTTCGTTTTGGACTGATGCCCGACTGAGCATTCTACTCAATGCATCGTCAAGGAGCGCTGATGAAGATTTCATCAAAAGTGCATTACAGGGGCTTGGAAATGCAATGACATTTAGATGGAGGCAAATATAACTAGTAAGAAAACCTTTTGTCGTCATTTTGATGTCGCCAGATTGACTTTAGATGCAGTATAAGGTTTGCTAGCTAGCTAAGATTGAGGAGAGGCCACCGCATTTTAGCTAGCTGACATTAGCATTGCTAGCTATTTTGACAAACTTTACTAGCTAATGACAACATTGCCATCTGTCTAATAATGCTGACAAAGTTGTTTCCTACTAAATTTTTGACTACTTTAGCAATGTCATCGTATTTCCAGGCACTATAGTGTAATTTAGACGAAACAGTAGTTAGCCTCCGTCCAAAATGACTGGATGTTACAACACTTTAGGGCACCACTATGGCACCGCCGGTAGAGGGTGGCTTGAGAACGTTCAAAGCAATGGCATGACGCAACCGAGTGACGGAGGTGCAACCTATGAATTGGACAATGACCTATCTATCTATGACAACATATCCAAGCAATGCCTTTTGATTGCTTTAAAAACGTATTTAGTCTTGCTGCTGAACATGTTACCATATTATGTAATACTATGATGTACGACTATCGAGTTGTGCTATACATTTAATCAGATTTATCATCCGTTGAGGTTATAGGTAAGCTGATTTGGACTTGTCATTCGAACATCATAGCTTGTACTTGAAGTGCCACCTTTCTCCAACAATTAGATGTTTACTCAAATGTTCTGTATTTCTAACACTCTATGAAGGTCTATATTGTTGTTTTGATAAGGAGTATTCTGCATTGTGTTGCCAGAACAGCAAATTACCTAGCTCTAAATGTCCTATTTCATAATTACACAAGTCTGCCCTTTCCACTGGGAAGCCATGCACACTTCTATTTAATGTCTACGGGTGATTTATCTTGTCTTTGTCGTAACCTCAAAAACAACATCAAACCCCAGCTACATGCACCATGCAGCCTCTCTCTTTCTTCTCTCTCCCTCTCTATCCTCCTCTCCCTCTCTCACCATCCATACCTCCTCCTCTCCCTTACTCACCATCCCTACCTCCTCCTCTCCCTCTCTCACCATCCCTACCTCCTCCTCTCCCTCTCTCACCATCCCTACCTCCTCCTCTCCCTCTCTCACCATCCCTACCTCCTCCTCTCCCTCTCTCACCATCCCTACCTCCTCCTCTCCCTCTCTCACCATCCCTACCTCCTCCTCTCCCTCTCTCACCATCCCTACCTCCTCCTCTCCCTCTCTCACCATCCCTACCTCCTCCTATCCCTCTCTCACCATCCCTACCTCCTCCTCTCCCTCTCTCACCATCCCTACCTCCTCCTCTCCCTCTCCCACCATCCCTACCTGCTCCTCTCCCTCTCTCACCATCCCTACCTCCTCCTCTCCCTCTCTCACCATCCCTACCTCCTCCTCTCCCTCTCCCACCATCCCTACCTGCTCCTCTCCCTCTCTCACCATCCCTACCTCCTCCTCTCCCTCTCTCACCATCCCTACCTCCTCCTCTCCCTCTCCCACCATCCCTACCTGCTCCTCTCCCTCTCTCACCATCCCTACCTCCTCCTCTCCCTCTCTCACCATCCCTACCTCCTCCTCTCCCTCTCCCACCATCCCTACCTGCTCCTCTCCCTCTCTCACCATCCCTACCTCCTCCTCTCCCTCTCTCACCATCCCTACCTCCTCCTCTCCCTCTCTCACCATCCCTACCTCCTCCTCTCCCTCTCTCACCATCCCTACCTCCTCCTCTCCCTCTCTCACCATCCCTACCTGCTCCTATCCCTCTCTCACCATTCCTACCTCCTCCTCTCCCTCTCTCACCATCCCTACCTGCTCCTATCCCTCTCTCACCATCCCTACCTCCTCCTCTCCCTCTCTCACCATCCCTACCTCCTTCTCTCCCTCTCCCACCATCCCTACCTCCTCCTCTCCCTCTCTCACCATCCCTACCTCCTCCTCTCCCTCTCTCACCATCCCTACCTCCTCCTCTCCCTCTCTCACCATCCCTACCTCCTCCTCTCCCTCTCTCACCATCCCTACCTCCTCCTCTCCCTCTCTCACCATCCCTACCTCCTTCTCTCCATCTCTCCACTATTGGTAAATAATTCACCCTTTTCCCTGTAACAAGCCGTGGCCTTAAGAGGACAGCCGTAGCATACCTGTAGTTGGGATAAACAAAGCTGCCAGTCTGCCCCCACAAGGGAAACAGAGGGATTTGGTACAGAGGAGGGGGGGGGGGGGATAAGTCATTTCCTTGTGAAAGGCTAACACCAGACTAGCTGACAGTAATTAAACCCTATAGGATCAAGGTTATCTGAGGCCTAGCAAAGCGTACACCCTGGCCGTGCTTGCAGGATGCTGTGTCCGCCAACTCGTACAATTGCGTCTCTCTGCAACTGCATACTCTGCAGAGTGAATGAAAGCCCATTCAACCAACCAACCAACCACGTTAAAGCTGCACAATGTATAGTTTGAGTTATTTTTCCATCCCTTTTGACATAATGGTGGGTGTTGCGAAGATTTTGCGAATATGAGGCAATATAGGCTTAAACCCAAATATATTTGCAATAATGTGAATGACCTTTGGACAGTTCACTCCATTGTAGTAGAAGGTAGTAGCTACCTCATTTAAATGTATATATACCACATATGTACCCCATCTTTATATCTGAATTATAAAATAAGTTTAATACGAGTATTCAACGACTCAACTCAAAGGGTTATATATGACTCCAACTTAACATTTGGAGTCTCCTCCGTCTGCTCACTGGAGATTTCTCCCATGCTGTACCTGTGACTGAGTCACCTGACCCGGGCCTCAGCAGGGCGTTGAGGTGGCTTGACTCATGTTTGACAAATTACCCAGGGGGACGTGCATTCACCACCTCTTTGCCCACATTTCCTCCCCGCTGTATGCACAGTACGCAGTATTCTATTCCCCTCGCCAAGCTCCTCATTGAGACAATGAAGAGTCGGCACGGCAACAGGGACACTCACCTTACTAACCCAGCGACTCACAGGAAAATACAAACTGAGGAAGGGATCCGGCACGGCTCTGACCTATCTGCTACTTCCTGTGTTTCTGTTGGTGCTGGATGTATGGTGGTGAAGTGACGACCCAGCATGGATCCTGTGACCAGTAGGAGAGGCTTCTTCTGTGTGTTGTCATGACGGGTACTCCAGTGGTAATCTCATTCTTTCTACTTTATAGCTCTCTACCTCTATCTCTATATTGCTATCTCTTGATAACTCTATCTCTCTTTCTTTGACATGGTCTCTCTCTCTCTCTCTGTCACTCTCTCTCTCTTTCTCTCTTACTCTATCTTTCTCTTATTATCTCTTACTTATTTGCATGCTAAATCTAATTAAATGTAACTTTTTTTTACAAAGTAAAATACATATGCATTGGGGCATGACTGTGCCTTAAACAGGCAAACCACGGTAATCACATTGTGTATGTATACTACAGTAGACTACTATTAAAATAGTTTGTACTAGAGCCAGATACGTGCTAGTGTTGTTCTGTCCTGTAAGGATGTTAATAGCCTGGTGTAGAAAAAAGTAATTAGCTGATATGGATGTAGCTGTCAGTGATAACTGATAGTGGGGGACTATACACTCATTCCCTGGAATGATGATCCTTGAAATGGCTTCATCACGCTAAGCTGCTCATTGGTGATGGACGTGAGATTACGGACTGACTCCACACCATAACGAAACAGTACTATACTGTCAGCAAGTTGGATGAAATGAATATTATCTAGCAGACTGTGCTACTCCATTTAGCCTACTGTTTAGCCTACTGTTCATATAGTAGCCCACCTAGAACTTCAGATTGTAGTAAATATGTGCTACTATGCTAGTGACATCTGTGAGAGTCAATGTGATGTTTATGTGTTGATTTGAATGTGATCTTCCTTCAGATCTTAATTCCGTATTGCATGGGTGATGACGATAATTCATCCGGGGGCGTTGTTTGGCAGTCAAACTGAGTTCCTCTCTGGAGAACAGACAAAATATTGTCTCGCAGGTGGTGGAGATGGGAGAGAGCTTATGTTAAGTAAATAAGAATCTGTGAGGGAGAGAGGGACCCAGAAGAGGGGCATCATGGGTAAGAATAGAGGACCACAGTTGTTTGGCTGTAATGCTGATGATTCAGACCCAGAGACCCTGGAATTTTACAAAAGAAAAGTGTCCACCAACTACGCAGGTAGCCATGTAAACTTTTCAGCATAGGCTACACCAGGTCAAGATAACTGTTTTTGTCCAGCTGATAAATAGATAAACAGGAATATATCAATGCGTAGTGATGGATGAATAAATAAAATGCCCTGTAGTCATTTGTCTGATGTGATTCAGGCCTAACACACACTCACACACCCTGTTCGACACATGAGTGTGAGGAGTTAGAGGAGAAGGAGGCGTTGTAATCTTCCACAGTGATCTGTCCGTAAAATACACAACAACGTTCTTCGAGCACGTTGTCATTGTGATGCGATGAGTCGCCTGAATACCAGCAGAAAGAAAACAATAGGAGGGAAAACAAAGCCACAAAGCCAACCCGCCTAAATGTGTCTGCCATTTGACGACTCCATACTGTTCACATTGTATGGGACTCCTGGCACGATTCCTCGGTCGGGAGCGGGGAGAGAGACAGAGAGAGAGGGAAGTGTTGGGCAGGAGCCTGGCCCATCCTCTGGAGACCTTCCTCGCTTCCTGCCTCTCTGTTGTAATGTGGACAGTCTGAGACTACCGACCAGGTTTAACGACAGCCCAGAAATCCGCTTTAGGAACACAAACATAAAAACTGAGCCGACCCACCATTAGCAATTAGTAAAAAAATATAATTAGAGGGACTGTGATAATTGTGTCAGGGGGAGATAGATCGGATGAGTTAGCGAGGGGAGAAGAAGCAGGAAAATCTTGCCATTGTGGTCGTGGCGGCTTTGTTACTTTTTGGTGTTGATTTAGTTTCTCCCATTGATCCACCCATCCATCTGTCATTTTCTCCTTCGCTCCTTCCTTCTCTCTCTTCCTTGGATTGGGAGGGGAGAGGCGCCTGCTGGCTTTGGAGGAGCAGTGATGAAGATGTTTATTCATCTGGAGGGTATTAGAGCCATGATTAAGGAGAAGAATAGGAGGAGGAGGAGAGGAGGACGGCGACGTCTGCAGCCTTCGCTCAGAAACCAGCTACTCAGATGGATCCTGGCACAGATGCCAAAGAAACAGAAAGAAAAGAAAATACAAAAATAACACATCTAAAAACATTATATCAGCTAGGGAAGGGGTTGGAGTTTACCTGGATCTCTCTATCTCGCTCTCACTCTCTCTCTCTCTGCCTGTCCTCTCATCTAATTATTAATGAATGCGGTTTCTGTTGAACCTTGGAGAAGTGTCAGTGCTCCAGTGATCTGAGTTTTAGGAAATCTTGACATTTAAGACAGGGATGCATAAAAATACATGGGCTGTTTGCTTGGTTTGCTTGTTTTCCTCCCTCCCTCCCTCTATCCCTCCATCCCTCTCTTCTCCTCAGTGGTGCATGTTTTCCACTCCCTCCTGGACTGTCTGGAGTTGTTATAGTGCTGACAAGACCACATGGCATTGCGAGATATCAAACGGAGAGCCAGAGTGGATTAATCAGGGGAAGGCAGGGTCAGGGCTTAGAGGTCAAGGTTCAGGGTGTTCTGGTGCGTGCATTCTAAGACTAGTAGGCTACCTAGCATCTGTCTAGCTGTCTGTTGTTAGCCTCTCCTCGGTTCCATGCTTGATCTGGCTCAGTACTGTAGCTAGCTCAGTGCCCTGAGACACCGGAGGTCTTTGAAACAGACGATTGTCTAAACATCAGCCGTGTTCTCAGTGGTAGGAGGTTGAAAGGTTCACTGACCTCCGCTTTCCCCTGAATGGAACATGCTGCTGAGAGGTAGATTACTCAAGTGGTTCAAGAAGTAAACATCCACACATTTTCCATAGATTCATTTTTTTTCATTAGGGTGTCTAATTCTTCAAATTGTATAATTAGGCTGAGTGGGTCACCATGACAGTATGCATATGAAAATATGATTTATTTTGCACTTTGAGTCCAGCACTTGGTTCATAAGTAATAGATAGCACCTCTAGGAAGTTGCTGAGCCAACCCGATTTTAATGAAGCAGCAAACCATTGAGTAACAGCATATTTCCATGGCTGTATATATTTATTTTAAAAAGTTTTATCACATAAATCACGTTCTCTGTGAGTAAATTAACAGGGAAAATAAAACACTACTGTCCATGTAAATTCCCCCTCTGTGATATGTGGAAGAAGGTGAAACCAGGTGTAAGAGGATGGTAGAACGTAGCGGAATGCTGTGTTTCTCCAGCTGGCTAGTTGTCCACTGGGTCTCCAGCCTGCCTGCCTACATGCTACCTGCCTTCCTGCCTACCTAGCCTGCCTGCCTACATGCTACCTGCCTACATGCTACCTGCCTTCCTGCCTACCTAGTCTGCCTGCCTACATGCTACCTGCCTTCCTGCCTACCTAGCCTGCCTGCCTACATGCTACCTGCCTTCCTGCCTACCTAGCCTGCCTGCCTAGCCTGCCGCATTGGTGAGGGAAAGGGGCCAGTACACACTGCCCCCTGTAGTACCCAGATCCAACCCAGCACCCCCTCCCTCACTCCCTCAGAGCCAGTTCAGTGAGGCAGGAGTGATGGGCCGTGCTGGGGGACAGATTGTCACCCCTCCTCCACCCTGCATCCCCTCCTTCTCCCCCTGGGAGGCCCACGGGGGCTAGTGGTCCGGCCAAGGCCTGGGGCGGGGCAGAGCCTCCTTTCTGTTAGTGTGTTCTCTCCTCTCCTGCAGTACCTGCCATGGTCAACTATCTGTTCTTCCTCTAGCTTCCATCAGCAGCCACAATCACACTCGTATACTGTTAAGTTAGTTAACAATGCTTTATGGCGGGGCTGATCTTGTAACAGTGAATAGCCGGGGTGAGGAAAATTACCAGATCTCATTATTCTTGGTGGCCACAGTGTGTCTTCTCTGGCATGGTTTCATCATTGACTCCAGGAGAACACTAAGGTTAATCTTCATGATGATATTGTACATGGGGCTATAAGAGACACATCATATGCATCTTGCTCTCATGTCCCTTTACCATGTTCTGTCACATTCAGTGGTTTCTGCTCTCACACGTCTCGTCTGTCTTCAAGACGTCAGAACAGTGGGATCAAGACCCATGATAAGTAATGGAATCCCTCTCCTCCTCTCCTCGCTCTGTCTCACTCTCCCCTTCCATGTCCTCATGGAAAGAAAAAGGCCCCAGCTCGTAAAAGATGACTGGCCGCCCTACTTTCCCTCCGCTGGCCCTCCATTTGTCTATGTTTCCTGGGACGCCACTGGGGCACTGTGATTTCTGGGACAGTGACCAAGTGCTACTCTCTGTGCTGGGGGACATGGGTAATGTGGACAAAGTAGTTGACAGTTTTCTGCTTCCCCGTGGTTGGGGCAGACAGAGCCGTGAAGGCCGGTATAATGGACCCCAGGCCACTGAGACAGCTAGGCAGCAGTTTAATGTTCCAGCTTCTAGTGTCAGGCCCTGTGTAAAAGCCTCCCCTTGACTGCCATTTTGGTGTGTGTTGTGTTGTGACAAGGCGTGTCATTGTGAGCATGACGTTACAGGAAGCGACACGTTGCTAAGGTGCCGCTGAAACCCTGGGAAGCGCATCCTTCTATCATTCTCGACCCCTCCCCCCTCTCTCCCTCTCTCTCTCTGTCCTCCAGTAATGCACCCATCCCTCTCTCCCTCCTGCCCCTCTTTTTTCCTCCTTTAGTAGTGTTGCTGTAGTCCCCTCTTCCCTCTCTTCCCGTAGCATGTCAGATTTGATTGTTCTTTGGCAGGGGGAAAGCAGGGCCTGACATTTCTCACTGATGTTTAAAAAACATATTGTGTTTGCTAAGAGAGAGTGGGAGAGAGAGCGCAAGATAGGGAAAGAGGGAGAGAGAGGGGGAGGAGAGAGAGGGGGAGAGAGAGAGAGATGGAGAACTAAAGAAAGAGATGGTGGGAAGGCAAGGACATGCAAAGCTTGGCATTAAATCCATCTCCAATGGGCAAGAGAGGACACTCAATATTCTAGTTCTACTTGTGTATGTATGTATGTTTGTGTGTGTGTGTGTGTGTGTTTATGTTTGTGTGTAGTGTCAGTGGTAGTATGTGTGAGACTGGTGCAATAAGCCATGTCTGGCTACCTGGCACTTCTCTTTGAGTGCTGCTGGGAATGTTCAGCACTCCATTTTGACTGGATGTGATTTCTTTTTAACCAGGGCTGTCGCAGTGTAGCAGTGGCACTGTATGTCAAGCCTTGGGGCTGGGCTCGCTCCAATAGCTCTGTGTGGGGTCCTGAGTCGGCTCAATGATCCAGTCATCTGAGGAGAACTGGAATTAGCCTGTAAATTGAAACCATTGAAACCTCTTTTTTCATGTGAGGGAAACGGGGTCTCTTTAGCTAGCTAAGTTGAAGCCTCTCGCAGCTTTCTAGCCTCCGCTTATTAGATCTTAAGTGGTTGTGTCACATAAAGCACTGAAGATGATATTGTGTTGTTCAAACATGATATCATGTTTGATATGAGCTTCAGAATGTGCTTTGAGATGACACATCAACAATGACACATTAACAGTCTTGAGGGGATTGTCAGACTACTTTTACCAGTAGCCATAAAGGATGCCTTGTTCTTCTTCTCTCTGAATATGAAGTAGGGTCATAGCGTTATATCAGACGCTTTGGCAGTTCTTTGTTTATTCAATGAATCGCCAATCCTTGCTGTGCGAAACACAAAGACACGCAAGCTTGTGCACTCACACTCAAGCACATACGCACGACCACACACACATCCGTGCATGACCACGCACGCACACATACACTCACGCACCCTCACTCATGTACGTGCGCACTGATACAGTTCCTAGGAAAATCCCTATAAAGATTTCTGGTATGATATAAAGTTGTTTTTTTGATTTGGGAAAGGTGTGTTGACGGTTCTCTCTATCATAAGAATATGCAGTGTTGGGGAAGCTTCCAATTACTTCACAGTGGAAGAAGTTAAGCAACACTAATGGTACCCTTAAGAAAAATATAGTTTACTTAACTGAAGTTACTTTGAAAAAGTAGTTCACTTCATCCGAACTACTTAAAACTATCTGAATCTGAAATGTCATAGAATACAAATTGCAAGAACAGATCACTCTAGAGTCAGATGTTAACAGAATGTGTAATTTAGCCAAATTTAAATTAAACACAACAAGTGAGAATTAGGCATACAAAATGTGTTTCAAGTGAGAATTAGGCAGGTCTCATGTCGAAAAAGAAAGGACTACTTCACCCATATTTTAGCAAAAAACTTGTGTGTAGTTCCAAAAGTTAGCTACACCATGACATGGTAAAACAATAATTAACTACTGAAAACACTACCGAGATGTGAATTTAGTTCAACTACCACCAAGCTACTACTAAATTAAATTACTAGTTGAACTAAATGTAGTTGATTACTCCCCAACACTGAGAATATGGAACAGGTGTTTGACAAAAGTCTAGCGGTAGAATTGACAGAAGATCTCCTAAAGCCTTTGTCTGATAAGATAAGGTAGTGGATTTGGATAAAAGTCGTCTGTCTCTGGAATAAGAGACGAGGTGCTCTAGCCACCCCTGTTTAGTTCTGTCAGGCAGAGATAAGACTCCTTGAACTGCTCCCAGGAACCCAGACAGGAAGTCACAGGTGCCAACAGTGAGTCATTCCCTAAGCATGGCCCTTAAAGCTTAATGCTGTCTGTGCGTTATGACTGGATAAAAAAACAATCACTAGCAGCTTGTCGTCAGTCGTTAAAGTTGATGTCCATAGCGGTGATTTAGGGGTAGAGGCCATAGACTGACACAGAGGCTTGTCTGGTCTAATTTATCATGCTATGCAAGCTGGGAGGGGAAACATGCTTTCACCTCTTCTGTCAAATTGTCCTAGTTCAGTGATGACAGGGCAGAGAGAGGTGGAGTTACACTATACTGCACTGCACAGTCCTGCACTATAGAAGTATAGAGTATGAGATGCTAGAACGTATTCATATTCTCACCCACCTAAACCATAATGACCACACCTGTGACTTCGCTGCATTCCTGCTCATTTCTCAACATGTTTTATAGTGAAGACATGAGGAAGAATGGGGTCACAGAAACAAACCAATTTGAACTAACAGATACTGTACTGTAGCTATATTTTTGCACTAAACGCTTGAAGTGAAGCGCATATCAGCTTACGGGTCGTTAAGAGCAGTGTCTGTGTGTGTGCAGGAGCAGTAATGGCAGCAGGTCCCTGGCTGAAGGGCTTATTTGAACAGCCATATTTACTCAGTGAGAGAGAGCTAAAAATGAACATGGAAGAGAGGTGGCACACAGAGAGAGTGTAGACTGGCTTGGAAGCTCAGGGTGATTGTGTATGTGCATGTGTGTGTGTGTGCGCGCGCGTGTGTGTTCGTTTGTCAGTGACTGTGTTTGTGGTGGGTAGTTTTGTTAGGTTGTGATTATTGTTATATATTTTTTTTATTTAACCTTTATTTAACTAGGCAAGTCAGTTAAGAACACATTCTTATTTACAATGACGGCCTATCAAAAGGCAAAAGGTCTACTGCGGGGAAGGGGGCTGGGATTAAAAATGAAAAATAAATAAAAATATAGGACAAAACACACATCACGACAAGAGAGAGACCACAACACTACATAAAGAGCTAAGACAACAACATAGCATGGCAGCAACACATGACAACTAATAGAGGAAGGACATGCTGTGCTGTTACGTGTCCTATAAGGAGCATTGGTGGCAAATCTGATCATTGATGCCCCACGAGGTGAGATCTTGCATGGAGCCCCAGACCAAGGGTGATTGACCGTCATCTTGAACTTCTTCCATTTTCTAATAATTGCGCCAACAGTTGTTGCCTTCTCATCAAGCTGCTTGCCTATTGTCCTGTAGCCCATCCCAGCCTTGTGCAGGTCTACAATTTTATCCCTGATGTCCTTACACAGCTCTCTGGTCTTGGCCATTGTGGAGAGGTTGGAGTCTGTTTGATTGAGTGTGTGGACAGGTGTCTTTTATACAGGTAACGCGTTCAAACAGGTGCAATTAATACAGGTAATGAGTGGAGAACAGGAGGGCTTCTTAAAGAAAAACTAACAGGTCTGTGAGAGCCGGAATTCTTACTGGTTGGTAGGTGATCAAATACTTATGTCATGCAATAAAATGCAAATTAATTACTTAAAAATCATACAATGTGATTTTCTGGATTTTTGTTTTAGATTCCGTCTCTCACAGTTGAAGTGTACCTATGATAAAAAATTACAGACCTCTACATGCTTTGTAAGTAGGAAAACCTGCAAAATTGGCAGTGTATCAAATACTTGTTCTCCCTACTGTAAATGGATGAGAGAGCTTCCTACTGCCTGAGCTATGTTGTTGATGTAAATTGAAAAGAGTGTGGGGCCTAAGATCGAGCCTTGGGGTACTCCCTTGGTGACAGGCAGTGGCTGAGACAGCAGATGTTCTGACTTTATACACTGCAGTCTTTGAAAGAGGTAGTTAGCAAACCATGCCAAAGTGCCCTCAGAGACACCAATACTCCTTAGCCGGCCCACAATAATGGAATGGTCTACTGTATCAAAAGCTTTGTCCAAGTCAATAAAAATAGCATTACTGTCACGTTCCTGACCTGTTTTCTGTTGTTTGGTATGTGTTTATTGGTCAGGGCGTGAGTTTTGGGTGGGCAGTCTATGTTTTCTGTTTCTATGTTGGTTTTGGGTTGCCTGGTATGGCTCTCAATTAGAGGCAGGTGTTTGACGTTTCCTCTGATTGAGAGTCATATTAAGGTAGGTTGTTCTCACTGTTTGTTTGTGGGTGATTGTCGTCCGTGTCTGTGTCTGCGCACCACACGGGACTGTAGCGTTCGTTTGTAATAGTCTGTTCCTGTTCGTGCGTTCTTCATGTTTTATGTAAGTTCTCTCGTTCAGGTCTGTCTACTTCGTTTTGTTGTTTTGTAAAATTATCAAGTGTTCTTCGTGTGTTTAGTTTCGTCTTGTTAATAAAGTATCATTATGTATTCACAACCCGCTGCACGTTGGTCCAATCCTTGCTACTCCTCTTCGGATGAAGAGAAGGAGGAGGCCCGTTACAATTACAACATTGCTTAGAGTCAAGGGCAATGGGGACATAATTTAGGACCTTTAAGGTTGCAGTAACATATCCATAACTTGAGCAGAAACCAGATTGCATACCAGAGAGAATACTATAGACATCAAGAAAGCTAGTAGGTTGATTATTAACAAGTTTTTCCAACACTTTGATGAACAGGGCAAAATAGAAATTGGCCTATAAAAGTTTGGATCAGCTTGATCTCCCCCTTTAAATAAAGGATGCACCGTAGCTGCCTTCCAAGCAATGGGAACCTCCCCAGAGAGAAGAGACAGGTTAAAAAGGTCAGAGATCGGCTTGGCAATGATAGGGGCAGCAACCTTAAAGAAGAAAGGGTGTAAACCATCTGACCCAGCTGTTTTTTGGGGGTCAAGTTTAAGGAGCTCCTGTAGCACCTCAGTGACCTTCTGCAGGGAGAAACTTTGTAGTGGGACAGGGGAAAAAGAGGGAGGAGCATCGTGGGCTAGTCGCATTGGAAAGGGTGGGAGATGAGGAAATGTTGGATGAGCAAGGAGGCATGGCTGATTCAAATAGGAATCCTGACTTAATGAAATGGTGATTAAAGAGCTCAGCCGTGTGCTCCTTGTCAATAACAACCACATCATCAACATTAAGGGGCATGGGCAGCTATGAGGAGGAGGGTTTATTCTCCAGGTCTTTAACCATTTTCCAGAACTTCTTGGGATTAGACCCACAGAGAGAGAACTGCTCCTTAAATGAACTAACTTTGGCCTTCCGGATAGCCTGAGTGCACTTATTTCTCATTTGCCTGAACGAGAGCCAGTAAGACTAAGTATGCGTGTGCCGAGCCTTTCACCAAATTGAATTCTTGAGGTGGAGTAACTCTGTAAGATCACAGTCGAACCAGGGACTGAACCTGTTTTTAATTCTAATTTTCTTTATGGGGGCATGTTTGTTAACAATACCACTGAAAATATAAAAAAGAAGGTCCAAGCGTCTTCGACAGAGGGGATCAAGATGATTCTATACCAATTTACAGAGGCCAAGTCATGAAGGAAGGCTTGCTCATTAAAGTTTTTTAGCAAGCGTCTTTGACACTTCAGGACAGGTCGTTTCACTGAGAAGCCATTACAAACACAGGCTGTAAAACAGTGATCACTAAGGTCATTACAGAAAACACCAGACTGATACCTTTCAGGATTATTTGTAAGGATAACATCAAGGAGAGTAGCATTTTCTGTGTGTTTGTAGTCATACCTTGTTGGATAATAATCTGATAAAGATTTAGGGAGTCCCATTGCTTTAGGACTTGGTCAGGTGGTTTTAGCATGTCCCAGTTTAGGTCACCTAGCAGGACAAATTCAGTGTAAGAGGTGTAAGATTCTTAGTGTAAGAGGCCAGGAGAGAGCTTAGGGCAGGTAGGGTACAGGCCGGTGCTGATGATGGATGATATCATCCAGCAACAGTCAACAAATCAAATCAAATCACATACACATGGTTATCATATGTTATTGCGAGTGTAGCGAAATGCTTGTGCTTCTAGTTCCGACAGGGCAGCAATATCTAACATGTAATCAAACAATTCCACAACAACTACCTAATACACACAAATCTAAGTAAAGGAATGGAATAAGAATATACATTTATGGATGAGTAATGACAGAGCAGCAAAGAGCTATTTGAAGTTTAATGCTTAAAACAAGCAAATCAAATTGTTTGGGAACAGACTTGGTAGAGACAACTGAGCACTGAAGGTGTTCCTTGGTAAAGATTGCCACTCCACCACCTTTGGAAGATCTGTCTTGCCGAAAATGCTATAACCAGAAAGGTTAACATCGTGTTCAAAACACTCTTTCTTAACCACGTCTCAGTAATGACACATTTGGATTGGAGCTGTGAACCCCACACTTTCAATTGATCCATTTTAGTGTTAACGTGCAAAAAAACAGGCTTTTTCGAGAGCAGAAATCAGTGAAGCAGATATCAGAGCAGAATTGGGGCTAGCAACAGTAGATGGGCCAGGGTGTACATGCACATTTCCAGATATCCTCAGCAGTAAAACAATCAGGGCACGGCAGAGGACAGGGAGAGCTCTGCAGTGTTGATTTATGACATTTGAATGTGCATTAGATGGCAACGTTGTACTACAATTTCATCAGGGTTGAGTGTTTCACTGAAGCCTCGATGAAGGTTAGAAGTTATTGTAGTTATAGTAGTTATACATTTAAGTGAAAGCTGATATGCCAAGATTCTTTTGTAATAAGTAGTGAACAGAGCCAAAAAAGATTTTGTTTTTAAGTGCCACCATTCCCTGTGGACCTCCAACTCAGAACAAACCAAGAAAGATAACATATTTAAATTTAGCTTAAAAAAACGATATTTGTAATGCACCAGTCTTAGCTAGAAAACGAGCACACTCTTACTTAACAGATGTCAAATGAGTTTCCAGCTGTCCCCTGTATCAGCCCCGCAACCAAGTTGTTTTGTTCTGTGTAGCAGACATTTAAAGGAAAGAGAGAGAGAGGTGCAGAGAGAAAGAGTCCAGAGTAAGAGAGAGAGCCCAGAGAGAAGGTGAGAGGAAAGTGCCCAGAGAGAGCGAGAGAGAGAGAGAGAGAGGGAGAGCGCATCTCTTTCTGGTCTGGCAGGAGTGCATTTTGAGAGAGAGAGAGAGAGGGGAAAGAACCCAGAGAGAGACCATAAAGAGAGAGAGATTAAAGACTCCAGAGCCCAGAGAGAGAGAGAGAAGAGCAAGGGAGAGGGACCTAAGATGGAGGTCTTCCTCCCAGGATGTGACAGGCTGTTGGCTGGAGGATGCTCAGGAAGGCCTTGGCAGGCCAACAAAGACAGCCCTTCAGCTCCAGGGTGTACTTTTTCAGGCCTCAGAATACCCTTTGGCAGCGGCGCAGAGAGCTCTGGCGTGCACAGGCCCCAGAGACGGACGGACGGGGAAGTATAGGCCTGCTCGCCTCGCTTTTATTTACTCAGGCTGATGAGGCCTGGGCATTTCTTGTCTGGGTGAAGTAGGGAAAAAACAGAGCCGCTCTCTCTCTCTCTCTCTCTTTCCTCTTAGGTCTCCTGGGGTTGAACGGTACTTTCCATCTGCCGTTGTTCACACACTTGTCTTGGCGGTGTGTGTGGGTGTGTGTTGGGGAGGGGGTTGTGTGTGTGTGGGTTACCTGAGCTCTTGTCCTCAAGTGCTACCACCATGGTGATATATGAAAAACATATAAAATATATCTTGACGATGATAGGGGCAGCAAAACATATAAAATATGCCTTGGTGATGATAGGGGCAGCAAAACATATAAAATATGTTGTATAGTGAACACAAGTTATCTCAGTAGTACTAGCTACGAGGGCTCAGTAACCACCTGTTTGCCAAAAGCCATATCAGTGCGTCTTTTGAATTGTACACCGACATCCTTTCAAAACAATGTCAAGTGTTAGTGGGAATAGCAACAGTTCAGAGAAAGCAGCGTAGATATCATTCAGAAGACATTAGGTTACACAGGTATGATTAACAAACAGTAAAGTTCCTGGAATACTGTACTCACAGGTCCAATGTCAACACAGCTATAAGGTCTACATACATATATCATCAATTCACTTGTGTTAATCAACAATGTGGCACCATGGAGCATGTTAAGTCAATTAAGCATCTGACAGTTCAACTCAAATGATGGCCCACGTGTACCTTACTCATGACTCCCACTCCCCACTCTTGGGTTTGTATGTTAACTAATGTATGCAGCTCAATGTAATAAAGACATGATATAAATAATATAAATCAGTCAACAAAGAAGGGAGGAGGCAGCCTTGACAGCATCGCAATGTCTGCCGGCGATGCCATCATCATTTAAGACAGGCGGAATTAGATTTTGCCTTGTATATATCTTGTTATATATGTGTTTGTTTGTTTTGGTCTCGTCTCCTATCTAACATGCTTGACTATAAGGCATTGGTTAGGGTCAATCCTCTCTGCTCCGCTGTCTACTCCAACCCTGGGAGAGTGTGTGTGTGTGTGTGTGTGTGTGTGTGTGTGTGTGTGTGTGTGTGTGTGTGTGTGTGTGTGTGTGTGTGTGTGTGTGTGTGTGTGTGTGTGTGTGTGTGTGTGTGTGTGTGTGTGTGTGTGTGTGTGTGTGTGTGTGTGTGTGCATGCGCAGATCCTCCCACTCTGTGGGGGAGGGCATTCCACTGACTCACCCATCCTCCCTCAAAGCAGAATAAAACAACATGGATGAACTGGATAAAGAAAGTCAGTAGATGCTTTGGTTTTCTGCCTGCTCCTTGAGTGAGAGCTTGTGTAAAGTGGGCTGTGGGGGGCAGTGGGGGGGCAGGGGAATAACCTCCGACCCCATCTGTTTCCTGAAGATAGGCCCTGATGACGGCTGTAAGTGCTCAGTGATGGTATGTTATCCTGACGAAAGGCAGATCTCTCTCACCATCAAAAACAACAGAACGAGAGAGGGAGAGAGAGACTTACAGTATGTGTCAGCTGAAAGATAACGTGGTGAAGGGGAAGGTTGGATGCTGGAATGATGGAGGCTTTATGCTTTTCCCCCAGCCGTCCCATAAATAAATAAGTAAAATAAATCTGTGCAGTTTCCTCTTGTTTTTCCCATTCCAATGCAAGTTTTGGCCTTTTGACTTGGGCTTTTTTTCTGAAGGGGTGATATTACATGGTTTTATTCAAGTAAAGAAGTTCACAGCACTTAGAATTGGGCGGAGGGAAGAAGTGGTCCGTCACCTTTTGAACATCCTGGAAACTGGTGTTTATATCACACTGCTGTGTTACGCACCATTGGAATCTCACGAATAACCAATTGTGATAACGATAAAAGCGAGGGCACATTGGCAGTTGTTCTGATGTCCCCAGGTCATTCACTGCACCTGCTTGTCCTTGGGTGAGGTATTTATCCTCCCCCACGCCCCCCCCATCACTCTCTCTCTGACCTCACCTTAACCCTTCACAGTGCCCCCTGGCACACCTTATCTATCCAGCACCGGCTGCCTTATGTCTCGGTTTAGCCAGCACTCACTCTGCTCAGCCAATATTCTATAATCTAATATCTAGAACAGATTAATGGTCAGAACAAACCGCGTTTCTCTTAAAAAGTTGCTCATTTTGCAGTCGAGACGAGAGTGTTGTTTTTGCATATTTATGTACAGTCTGTTTCAATTTCTGTCTTTGTTTCAAATCTCCCTTTTGACTTTTGTTTTCTTGTCTCCGTTGACGTAAGGTCATTTTAAAGCTTATTATTTCATAGAAACTATTCAGGTAATTGCTAAAGAATAATAAACATGTCCTAATTTACCTCATGTGGGGCTTACATCTTGAAGCCCCCCATTGCCTTGTGTTGGGGTTTAAATGTCAGAGAGTTTGCATTGTGAGTCACGGTGGGCTAAGCCATTACATGGCCCCATACAAGGTTAATTGTGGTAAAAGCGTTTTCATTTTTCTTTCCTTACCTGTAATTATACTTTAAATAGCAGTTTGAAATGTACGATTTTAGATGAGGCATTGTTTCCTGTGAGAGGCAAGCATAATGCAGTAACAAGAGAAAAAATGTCAAAGTAACAAAGGAATGTAAACTCATACTTAGCTACCTTGCAATTACCATAATGACTAATGCCACAGCAGCCAACCTTTACTATTTAACAGAGCTGAGACAAATGAGTTCCTAATGCAATCTGACAAAACACCTCTCTCTTCCTCTCCCTCTTGTTCCCCACTTTCTCTTACCTCTCTCTCCCTCTCTCTCCCCCCTCCACTCTCTCTCTCTCTTCTCTCTCTCTTCTCTCTCTATGTACCTGTATCTATGTACAGACGGTGTTGATCTCGATGATGACCCATCCTGTTCTTGGACTGCATCATCTCCATCCAGTAAAGACCAGACTTCCCCCGGCCACTGCGAAGACTATGATTTTGGCGAGGATGAAGGGGGCCCTGGCCTACCGTACCCGTGCCAGTTCTGCGACAAGTCCTTCAGCCGTCTGAGCTTCCTCAAGCGCCACGAGCAGAGCCACGGTGACAAGCTCCCCTTCAGTTGCACCTTCTGCAGCCGCCTGTTCAAGCACAAGCGCAGCCGCGACCGGCATGTCAAGCTGCACACCGGCGACAAGAAATATCATTGTGGCGAATGCGACTCGGCCTTCTCACGCAGCGACCACCTCAAGATCCATATGAAGACCCACGCCTCCAACAAGCCCCACAAGTGCCCTGTGTGCCGCCGGGGCTTCCTCTCCTCCAGCTCCCTCCACGGACACATGCAGGTCCACGAGCGGGGCAAAGACAGCAGCAGCAGGGGGTCAGGCAGTGGATTCTCCAAGGAGGAATGGAAGCTGAAGGAGACAAGGAAATGCAGCCGCTGCGAGGAGGGCTTTGACGTCCCTGAGGAGTTGCAGAGGCACATCGCTGAGTGCCACCCTGAGTGCTCTCCATCAGAGGACGGGGGCCTGGGTGGTGCCCTGCAGTGCATCTACTGCCACGAGCCCTTCAGCGATGAGGGCGTCCTGCTGACACACATTGACCAGGCCCACAGCCACGACCGCAAAGGTCACTGCTGCGCCGTCTGCTCCGAGCACTTCCTCTCCGTGGAGGACCTCTATGCCCACATGGACATCCACCAACTCCCTGAGTCCAGTAACCACAGCAACAGCCCTTCCCTGCTCACTGTGGGCTACACCTCCGTCTCCAGCACCACCCCGGACTCCAACCTCTCCGTCGACAGCTCCACCATGGTGGAGGCCGCCCCGCCTGTGCCCAAGACCCGGGGGAGGAGGAAGAGGGCTGCCCAGCACACCTCACATGACGTCGGGGGACGCTCCTCCAAGCAGCCCAAGATCTCCTACAGCTGCATCTACTGCAACAAGCAGGTGTTCAATAGCCTGGCCGTACTTCAGATACACCTGCGGACCATGCACCTTGACAAACCTGAGCAGGCACACACCTGTCAGTTCTGCCTGGAGTTGCTGCCCTCCCTGTTCAACCTGAGCGAGCACCTAAAGCAGGTGCACAACGCCGAGGACCATGCCGCCCTGGTGGCCAGCCTGCCTGATTCCTTGCTCCAGTGTAACTTCTGCACTGAGGTGCTGAGCAACCTCAACGCTCTTCAAGAACACATCCGCTGCTCCCATAGCTTCCCCAGCCCCGTGGCCAAGGAGAGCAATGCCTTCTTCTGTCCCCAGTGCTTTATGGGGTTCCTGACCGAAGCCACGCTGGAGGAGCACGTCCGTCAGACCCACTGTGAGGCAGGCAGCCTGCGTTTCGACTCCCCCCTGGCGGTGACCCCCAAGGAGCCCGTCGTGGAGGTGTACTCCTGCTCCTACTGCACCAACTCACCAATCTTCAACAGCGTTCTGAAGCTGAACAAGCACATCAAAGAAAACCACAAGAACATTCCGCTGGCGCTGAACTACATCAACAATGGGAAGAAGTCTCTGCGGACCCTCAGCCCTTCCTCACCCATATCGATTGATCAATCTTTCCTTCATGGTTCCTCCTCTCGTGGCAATCGTGGCATTAGCGAGTTCATCTGCAACCAGTGTGGGGCCAAGTACACCAGCCTGGACCTGTTCCAGACCCACCTGAAAACTCACCTGGACGGAATACAACCCCAGCTCACCTGCCCCCAGTGCAGCAAGGACTTCCCCAACCAGGAGTCCCTGCTTAAGCATGTGACGGTCCACTTCACCATCACCTCTACCTACTACATCTGCGAGAGCTGCGACAAGCAGTTCACCTCAGTGGACGACCTGCAGAAACACCTGCTGGAAATGCACACGTTCGTGTTCTTCCGCTGCACTCTCTGCCAGGAAGTGTTTGATTCCAAGGTGTCCACTCAGCTCCACCTGGCCGTCAAGCACAGCAACGAGAAAAAGGTGTACCGCTGTACCTCATGTAACTGGGACTTCAGGCACGAGGCCGACCTGCAGCTGCATGTCAAGCACAGCCACCTGGAGAACCAGGGCCGGGCCCACCGCTGCATCTTCTGCGGGGAGTCCTTCGGCACTGAGGTGGAGCTGCAGTGCCACATCACCACCCACAGCAAGAAGTATAACTGCCGCTTCTGCAGCAAAGCATTCCAAGCCATCGTACTTCTGGAGAAGCACCTGAGGGAGAAGCACTGTGTGTTCGAGGGAAAGGCCCAGAACTGTGGCGCCAATGGATCCACCACCGGAGGAGTGGACCACCACCCAGCGGCCAAGGACGACGCAGAGCTACAGGGTCTGTTGACCAACAGCCATGGTGTAGGGGTGACAGGATCAGGGGGCGTGTTGGAGTCCCCAAACAACCATGATGGGAGTGAGGAGGAAGTGGACACCGCTGACCCCTTGTTCGGGTGCGACATCTGCGGGGCATCGTACACAATGGACTCCCTCCTCACCAACCACCAACTCCGAGACCACAACATCCGCCCGGGCGAGAGCGCCATGGCGAAGAGGAAGTCCGACCTGATCAAGGGCACCCACAAGTGTAACGTTTGCCAACGCACCTTCTTCTCAGAGGCAGGTCTGAGGGAACACATGCAAACCCACCTGGGTCCCGTCAAGCACTACATGTGTCCCATCTGCGGAGAGCGTTTCCCCTCGCTGCTCACACTGACCGAGCACAAGGTCACCCACAGCAAGAGCCTAGACACAGGCAGCTGCCGAATCTGCAAGATGCCCCTGCAGAGCGAGGAGGACTTCATGGAGCACTGCCAGATGCACCCAGACCTGAGGAACTCCCTGACGGGCTTCCGCTGTGTGGTGTGCATGCAGACCGTCACCTCCACCCTGGAGCTCAAGATTCACGGCACCTTCCACATGCAGAAGACTGGCACAATGTCCACCAACCACCCCATCGGCCGCACCACCAATCTGGCTTCCCACAACCACCATCATCACCAACAACACCACCAGGTCAACCAGAAGCTCTTCAAGTGTGCCTCGTGCCTGAAGGAGTTCCGGTCCAAATCTGACCTGGTGAAGCTAGACATCAACGGGCTGCCGTACGGGCTGTGTGCCGCGTGTGTCAGCGCCGCTGGCTCAAAGAGCTCTAGCCCCAAGGTAATGAACGGAGGTAGGCAGCAGCAGGGAGGGGGAGGAGCCACGACCCCAGCCATGCCTGCAGCAGCATGGACCGCTCATATGGAGAGTCTCAGCCCCGGGGAGGGGAAAGGCAAGCTGGCCCATTCATCGTCATCGTCCTCCTCCTCTATCTCCTCAAGCGCCGCCAAGACTCGATGTACCAGCTGCAATGTGAAGTTTGAGTCAGAGGCGGAGCTGCAGAACCACGCCCAGACGGTGCACAGGGAACAGGCAGGGGACAGCAACAGCGGGCAGCTCAGGACCCCACAGATCTCCCCCATGCCCAGGGCAAGCCCCTCACAGACTGAGGAGGTAAGGGACTTTAATATAATGTAAATAAACAAAAGGTGCCGGTTTCCCTGAGAGAGATTCAACCTAGTCCTACACTAAAAAGCTATTTTAATGGAGATTTTTTATTGACCATGCTTTTTATTCCTGGACTAGGCTTCATCTGTTTCAGGGAAACCGTCCCTATATGATAAAACGTATCTTATAAAATTACCAAATTAGAAAAGAATCAGAGTTTTTTGGTTGTCCAGTGAGCTTGTTAATTAATCACAGAGTATACACATTAGTTTCAGATTTGTAGCCAAAGAACTGCTCAGAACTACTCAGAGTGCTCAGTAAGAATGTGACATTGACATAGTATAAAACCCTGTGTCCTTGTGTTGTCTTTTCCTCCTGGTCTTTTGCTCAGAAGAAGACCTACCAGTGCATCAAGTGTCAGATGGTCTTCTACAGCGAATGGGACATCCAGGTCCACGTGGCCAATCACATGCTAGGTAGGAGAGGTGACTCATTTCATATTTCTCTCCATGTTTATGGTCACTTGTTTTGAGGTACTGTCTAATGTAGTCATACAAAGGAATATCTGTTGATATATTGTTTAATTATTCAACATATTTCCCAAAGATATTCCATTTACATTCCATTTTGTTCATTTTGCAGACGCTCTTATCCAGAGCATATTGTTTCATATTTGGCTTTAAATCTTTCACATTCTCCCCAGATTGCAGTACACCCTTTGTAGTAACAAAAATAATTACTGTAAGCAGAACTATAGAATATAAAATCTTCTATTTTTATACCTTGTGAATTTGTGATGAAAGCCTCTGGGATGCACAAGCATGAACATTATGTGTGAGCCTGCTTTTGATTTTCAGACATTCTTGTCTGTCAATGCTGAAATGCCTGATCCTGTATGAAATGTAGGAAAACAACAATGTAGTACAATTTGATGCATGTAGACTAAGTTCATCAGACAAGATTCTAGATAATACCCTTTATTCAAATGTCATTCAACACATTCATATTCTGAATGCTTAATTAATACACAAAGAGCATACCCTCTCCTGTTCTATAATTCTCAAATGTCTTTACTTTTGGCTTTCATTTGTATGCAGGTAGAATCATTTGCAGAGAAAACACAATTCACTACCCAGGCTTCTTTCTTTCTTGCCTGCAGTAAGTAGGCGTCTGAATTCCAGTCTCACCTTCCTTTATTCATTCATTTATTCAACTCGTTTGGCGTCTCTTTCATTACACTGCATTATCTGTTGTCTTCAGTGGGAGAGAGACTCATTGATCTGGAACCAACCCGCCTCTCTGTTTGGGACGCGCTTCTAGGCGCAGGTGAATTTAAACACGGTGGGCAATTCTATAAGGACCGGTGGGCAATTCTATCAGGAACACACTGTTTGTGCATAAACAATCACAGGCATGTGATTTCTGATTTTGAGCTGTATGCTGTGTGTGTGTGTGTGTGTGTGTGTGTGAGAGAGAGAGAGAGAGAGAGAGAGAGAGAGAGAGAGAGAGAGAGAGAGAGAGAGAGAGAGAGAGAGAGAGAGAGAGAGAGAAAGTGTGTAGCTATGTGTGTGGCTGGTTTGTATTCATCTGATCTGCTCTCTCTACACTTTACTGGGGGTGCCTAATACATCACCATGCTAGCGCTAGTCCTCTCAAAACACCTCCCCCTACTGGTTACTTTAAGTCTTTTAGCCACACAGACAGGCATGCTATTCCCCCATAATGTTAGAATCCAAACAGTTTCAGAAAAACAAATCTGAAATTACTTTATTTGGAATAAATACAAATGTGCAATGGATCAAAATCAAATATTGATTGATCGAATGCATTTTGTTAAAGAACGTATATACTTCAAATAGATAACAGGGAAATAGATATAATCAATAAAAAGTAATTGTAATTTTTTTGTAATTTTTGGTTAATTGCCTATAGTTATGTTATTACACTAACATTGTTCAGAGTTGACATTGGTTGGTTTTATATGCTGAGGCATTTCTCTTTCTGCTCTCCCTCACCGACAATGGGAGGGTTAAACCTGGAGCAGGCTGTAATTACCACAAACCCAATTTAGCCCCCCAAAAAACTGAAATACCCTCATTTGGAAAAAGCTCCAAATAACGTCTCTTTCTCCCTGAAAAAGGGACACTTTCTCACTTTAATGGCCATCTGCACAAGAGAGGGGAAACGGGGCTCGGGTCATCTCTGCTCAGCTCTCAGCGTTATTAGCCTAGGTAATGGAGCAGGAGCTGGATTCATAGGGGTGTTATTTTCAACCCATGCCCTGCTCCACTCCTACCCCACTCCACACTGGTTTTGCTTCACACTGATAACTATATATAGTGATGTGGCGTGACATAACGCTGTCGCTAAGTGTATGGAACAAGTCCTTCTCAGCTGTCTGTCTTTGTAATACAATCATTTCTGACCGTAAACCAAGTGCACTCTGTCTCCCCTTCCTCCCCGCTTTCCTAACCAAAGAGCTAGCTAGCTTGTGGCCTTGTTTGTACGTTTGCCAGCACATTTTGATACATGGATATTATGCTCGCATGACGACAGAAAGCACAGCTCTGGTGCATTGCTTCTCAACATTTAGCATGATCATTTGGAAGTGGAAGGGAGGGAGGGAAGGAGGGAGGTGGCTATGGGTGTGAATGAAGGAGGACAGTACACTGCATACCAGCCCTAGCCTGGTTGAACCAGACTCAACACTGTGTTCACAATGTTGACTCTGTGTTCAGTCTGGTTTAACCAGGCTAGACCAGCTCTGGCCAAGCACTGGAAACAGACCCAAGTGTCTTAAGATGGAGGCTGCAACCTGCTAGGGCCCAGATGGATCAGTACACATTTGCTGTACAGCTGGTCGCTCTGTTTGGGGACCTGGTGTGATACTCCTATGGAGAAAAAAATGATATTGCCACCATCCAAGGAGCAATTTAATAGCAGGCCAGAAGACAGCTGGCCACTCTTTGGTTTACAGTTTTTTTTGGCATGGCACACTTACAGAATTGAGGGTGCCCGACAAAACAGATTTATACTGCTTTCAGTTGTTGTGGTTGTCGACTATCAAATCCCTAATTCGTGTCTTTCTTTGTGCAGGATGTTGATTAAGGCATTCTAAATTCTTCATCCTCCACACGGATACAACACATTTGTGTCAATCATCATCTGTTTGGGTTGTATGAGACAAGCACTCTAGATCAGGGATGGGTAACTGGCGGCCGGCGCGTGGCCCCCCTTTTGTAGGCCCGCAGTTAAGAGGCCGATAAAATGTGTTGCTCAGGCCCCCCAAAAGGCTAGAGCCAGCTCTGACTACGTGTGTGTATGGATGTGGGTATGCAGACCTGCGAGACACCGCGGCCCTTCATGATGAGTTAGGATTTTTCTTGGGCCCCACCACCATCAGAATTGCCCATCCCTCCTCTAGATGGGTTGTTTGTTTGCTCAAGTTATTGTTTGTTTTTAACTGTTTGCCTTTGAAGCTCCTTCATATGTCAGTTAAGCCTGTTGGGTTTAAACCAATGGGACATAACCTCTCCACAGCGCTTTACTTTGACCTCACCGTGAACTCATGGGGGGTGACTTTTGACCCATTTATCCTACTGTCTCAAATATCCCTCTGTGGATTTCAGTGACCAATGACACCTTTTAAAAGCATGGGCAGTGAGCATGGTGCTTAAAAAGTGAAGAAGGGTCTCACATTTTCACAATTTTGGTGTCCACTCTGATCCTATATTTTTATACTAGTCCAGTCCAAGCTACTCCAGCCAAGGTGGCAAGGCTCAGAAGGACAATCATAAACAAATAAACCCTAGGCAGCAGGGCAGGACATTCCAGAAAGTGGTTTTGGGGTCACCTCTACCGTTTTTTGGGCTGGTGACAGGACAACGCTGAGCCTGCAGCCAATTCAGGGAGGAGCCTTCTCCCTCTCACAGAGCGGAGCCAGTGGCCTGGTCAGCTTGGGCGAGGGGGGGCACAGGAGGGGGGGGGGGGAGGGGCAGGAGGGGTAGGGTACGAGGTTCGTGGGCGGAGAGGGAAAGGCACATTTGGTGTACAGCTGGCCGCTCTGTGTGAAGCAGGTCACTGTGGGCCGTTACAGAGCTGGAGAGAGGAGGGTGAGGAGCATGAGGCCTCTAGCCCTCCTCCAGATTCAACCTCTGTCTCTGTTATCTCTCCCTCCCTGACTCTCTCTGACACCGTTTTTCATACTAACCACCAATCTGGCAACCCTAACTGTGTTCCGCTTTTAGTGATGTAGTAAAACAGGAAGAATAGCTGTTTTCAGAGGTTAAAAGGCTTGTTGTTTAGTTTTTTATATGAACCACCAATCTGGCAACCCTTACTGTGTTTGGGTTTTAGTGATGATAGAGTAAATAGAGAAGTATAGCTGTAGTTGAGGCTAAAAGGCTCGTTTCATTGCCTTCTAAAGGGCTTCAAATTATCCCTTTCCTCCTGGTTGTGGGTCCCTGGAGCAGTTTGGACAATGGTGTGTTGATTAGGCCGTCTCTGTCATTCTCTTCACTAGTGGCGACACACTCACTCACTACTCCATTAAAGAACATTTATTTTCGTGTTGCGTAAAGAAATTTGATGGTTCTAGTGTTTTGTTGTTACTAGCACCAGACAGTATAACAATAACCTGTGCGCTGCAATGAATTAATCTCATTCATAAAGCACATACACATGTCATCTGTTAACAAACATATTGGAACAGGCTTCTCATTTCAATCCTAGGGGGTTGGATCAGACTCTAAAACCCAATAGTCAACACAACATACCACAGCAACAGGAACTCGATTAAATGTTATGAAATAAATAAGAGAACAGACCAGCCTCACTCTGACCAGCCCAGATCAGCCATTGGAAACAAAAGGAAGCCATGCGTACTGTAGACTGAGTGCGATTTCTAGCCTGATTTGTATTAATTGGTGATTAATAATAACTCCTCTCGATTCGTTAGCGCAGTCACCTCCCGCGCAGTCGAGTGTGCTGCTGCTAATATGCAATTACGCTCACCTTCCTTCCCGTTACATTATACCTCTCTGCCTGACTAATGTGGAGTCCATGAGGAGAATAGAGAAACAGAGATGGGCTGCAAAGAAAAATACTATCTGTAGTTTCGACACATTCAATTGCACAGTTTGTACCTGACTGGATTCTAGCTTCTTCCTTAAAAAAAAGTTAAAGTTCTCCTTTAACTCATAGACTGTCTCTATTAAAAGCTTTTACAGCATTGCGGTGAATGTACTCTTCTTGGAAAGGTATTTCTGTTATGATGGTCTGTTGCTAGGCCAGACAAGCTCAGTCTGATATGGTCCTTATATAGTGATTTTCTTGATATTTCCCCAAACCTCACAGACTAGGCCAACATGTGAGACAATATGTGATCCTCCCACAGTTCATACGGTGTGTTTGCACAAGGTTTTGAGCGAACAATGTCTGGACTCTGTTGTGATTGGTAGGCTGATGTCATGTGACCATGGTGATTTTATTTTGGCAAATCCTTTTGAGGAGATACTGTTGTAGTACTCTACCTAATGACGAATTTGTCTGTTGTAGCTCTAGCCCAGCTACCATGTCAGACTGCTTGGTTTCTCGGCAGACCTGGAATGAGCTTGAGGTAGAAGGCTAATCCTTCCTGTGCTCCAGTCCTGGCTCTTCTATGTTTTATTGATATACAGGAGGGATGTCTCCTTTAGAGTGTTAATGCCAACCCTTGTTCTGAATTGGCCTATAAATACTGTATGATCAGAATTAACCCTTCCATTCCTGTCCCTCCCCGGAGGTTCCTAGATGTCACGGAGGCCATCGGAGCATGCGCACCGCGGCCCGCCCCGGTCCGAGGGGGTTGCTAAGCAGTCAGGCGGGGAGGTGGCTTATGGGAGCAGTGCAAACAGACAGCTCTGCCTTAGTAAAGGTCAATGCTGCAACCCACACCTCTCAAATCGCAGAACGACCTCTCATTGTGTGACCCAGACTGAGTGTGCCTGGAGAGAGATGCCTCCCTCTGCCCTGGGGAGAATTACAGGGCTAGCGTTGTGTTGTGGTAGACATGACGTGGCATGGCGGTGTGGTGTGGTAGACTGGCGTGGCATGGTGGTGTGGTATGGTAGACTGATGTGGCATGGCGGTGTGGTGTGGTAGACTGATGTGGCATGGCGGTGTGGTGTGGTAGACTGACGTGGCATGGCGGTGTGGTGTGGTAGACTGATGTGGCATGAAGGTGTGGTGTGGTAGACTGACGTGGCATGGCGGTGTGGTGTGGTAAACTGACGTGGCATGGCGGTGTGGTGTGGTAGACTGACGTAGCATGGCGGTGTGGTGTGGTAGACTGATGTGGCATAGCGGTGTGGTGTGGTAGACTGACGTGGCATGGCGGTGTGGTGTGGTAGACTGATGTGGCATGGCGGTGTGGTGTGGTAGACTGACGTGTCGTGGCGGTGTGGTGTGGTAGACTGACGTGGCGTGGCGGTGTGGTGTGGTAGACTGACGTGGCGTGGCAGACTGACACGGTGTGGTTGTGTGATAGACTGACGTGGCGTGGTGGTGTGATAGACTGACGTGGCGTGGTGGTCTGGCTTTAGAAGTTGTCACCTATATACAGTAGCTTCATCTGATGAAACTTTAGTCCTGACATAGTCCTTCCGTGTTGGTGTCAGCTGGGAGGAATTACAGCAGTACATCCGGTTGTGATATAAGACAACTATTCTACTTAAAAGCAATAAAGATTCCAGTGGCATAACTTATCATAAGCAGATTCTATGGCTACGAACCAACAACAAACAGCTAAAGAGATGTACCCAAGGATTGGAACACTCTAAATGGCGCACAATTGGTGTTTCCAAAGTGCTGTGTAACGATTGACTGTTCTCATCAACGCTCGGTGTGTGAACGACAGACATGGGAGGAGAAGGGAGGGGAGAAGAGAGGTGAGGGGGGTAGAGCGTGAGCCCCTCAAAAGGCCCCCCAGCGCCAAAGCCTTAATAATCATGTGAGCTGCACTGGACTTCATTACCCTCCTGTTCGACAGGCGGAGTGCCAACCTGGATTGCTGGCTGGCTGCGGCAAGGTCAACGTCGGAGGAAAAAACAGTTACTGTGTTACTCCGGAGTGGGAGCAGAGAACGGGAGTGGAGGAGAGGGGCTGCCATCTGTCAGCTCGGGCCTGCCATACCCGCAGAGCAAATGGACACGGGCGGCCAGAGGAGAGGCCACAGACACCCATCGAGCTAAACCCACCGAGCATAACACTGAGGCTTGGACAGACAGAGAGCCAGCCAATGCAGAGCAGAGCACAGAGATGGACCTTGATGCTGCAGCTAAACACAGGGACAGTGCAGGGACAGTGGTGTGTACATAGATAGAGCTAGCTAGCGTGGTAAAGTTGGCATTGGGTTCTGTGTGCTTGTTTCTTAGTGTGAGTGCACTATTGGGGTCTGGCTGTTATGAGTCCAGATGGCAAAGTATTGAACACAAACATGATCTGTTAGAGTATGTTGTTAGATTAAAGTCATTCTTGACATTTTAGTTATATTTTGATAAACACCTCCGTTTTCGTATTTCATTTTTATATTTTCAGAAGAGCTCTTCACGCTGTCCTTAGTTTCAAGTTTCATTAGTCATATGTAAGGGATACGCATGGTATACATCGTCCAACAAAATGCTTACTTGCAGGTTCCTTCTGGACAACAACAATAAGAAATAGTAAAAAATAAGAATACGAACATAAAGTAAATGGCAGTAGAATAGAATAAACATTTTAGCATAAGTACAATACAGGAAGGCTCAATTTATAATCCAATATTTATACGTGTATTGGGGAAGGAGGGGCTGGGGGGCAGTGTATGAACTGAGCAGTGTAATAAGAGTCCGGTAGCAGCAGTTGTGATGTGTGTAGCATGAACGTATATTTGTGTGTGTATGTCTGTGTGGGTGTGTGCATGAGTGAGTGAATGTTTGCTAAGGTGCGGAGAATCAGAGCAGGTGGTCAGTCCAGTTCAAGTGTTAATCAGTCTGATGGCCTGTAGATATAAACTGTCTCTGAGCCTGTTAGTATCAGACCTCATGCTCCAATACCGTCTGCCCAACAGTAAGTGAGAGAACAGCTCATGGCTGGGGTGTGTGGGGTCCTTGATGATGCTGCGTGCTCAGGCACCGTTTTGAGTAGATGTCCTGGATGGGTGGTAGCACGATCCAAGTGATGTACTGGGCCATCTTCACCATCCACTGGAGGGCTGATGCGGTCGTGCACGGTCGTGCACAATTTCCGTTCCAGACCGTAATGCAACTAGTCAGGAAACTCTCGATGGTGCAGCGGTAATATCTGGAGAGGATCTGGGGTGGCATGCTACATTTCTTCAGCTGCCTTAGGAAGTAGAGGTGCTGTTGCGCCCTCTTGACAAGAGTGGTGGTGTTTTTGGTCCATGAAAAGTCCTTGGTGATGTGGACAACGAGGAACTTAAAACTCGTGACTCTCTCTACTGCAGTCCTGTTCATGTGGTTCAGGGCACGCTCCCTCCTCTACTTCCTGAAGTCAACAATCAACTCATTTCTCTTGCTGACGTTGAGGGAGAGGTTGTTGTCATGACACCACAATGCCAGTTCACTTACCTCCTCCATAGCTGACTTGTCGTTGTTGGTTATCAGGCCTACAACCGTGGTGTCATGAGCAAACTTGATGATGGAGTTGGTGTCGTGTAAAGCCATACAGTTGTGGGTGAACAGAGAGTACAGCAGAAGACTGAGGACACACCCCTCTGGGGCCCTTACACTGCTCTAGTAGTCATATTTCCCTTTGCCATGCTGTATTGCCCGACTTGAACACCAACAACAAGAGCCAGATTGTCTTAACTCTTGTTGGACATTTTAGAAGCCCTATCTATCCCTTCTCTCTCACGCAGTGGTGGTTGTATTGTTGTTTCAACTTGCCTGTCCCAGCTGTACAATACACTGGGTCTGTGGACGAAAAATTACCGGGCATCTGATTTAGTGAGCAACCCTCTCAGTGAAGACCTTTATGATGCCCTCTGGCCAATGTGAAGCGGAGTGGAGGAACCCTGTGGAATGTTCTGAAGCGCTCTCTAATAGGTTTCAGGTGCTGTGGGCCACCGGCCAGCCCCCCCGTCCCGTCCCCGTCCCGTCCCGTGTGATAGCAGCACTGCCATTTCTCCTCTCAAGGAGACGGGCAGACACATGACAACGGACACCAGTCATTTCTAGAGGAAAATACTCAGTAAAAAATGAATTGTCATGTAGACCCCTCCCATTCCCCCAGTGTGGTATTCCTGTTGTTTGTCTCAGTGTAACATTTCTTTAGCTTTTTGTTTACTGTACTCAGAATTGTACTATAGGGTAAAAACAATTGCAATGTCCCTTTTAGATCAATAAAAAGACAGTAGACTCAGTAGACTCTCCTCACTTGACCTCTTAACCTTAACAAGATGAGGAGAAAACAGATCTGCACTTTATCCCTCCACCTCTCCACAACTCTTCCCGTCCTCATCTTAGAAAGTTACTGCTTGTTTTCCCTGTTCCATTCCGTGACTGCAGCCCCCTCTGGCTCCATCGTCAACACACTCCGGAACACTGGGAGAGGAGATGGTCCTGGGCGATTCTTCCTCATTAATGGAACTCCCACAGGAACTCCCAGGATGAAAGCTGCAGTACATACAGTATTACTCCCACAGGAACTCCCAGGATGAAAGCTGCAGTACATACAGTATTACTCCCACAGGAACTCCCAGGATGAAAGCTACAGTACATATTAAGCATTAATGTTGATGTATCAGTGTTAATACAGTTCCTCGACTCTGCTGAGGTGGAATTGTCGGTGTGGCGCAGATCTAGTCTGTATCACGGTTTTAATTGAGAGGATCCATTTCAATCTTGTTATGTGGAGGATAATGTGAGTTATGTTGTTGTTTAATGTGTGTTATGTGGAGGATAATGTGTGTCCTGCATGCATCATCTGTTACCATTATTATACGTTGCATTTTGTTACAACATTATCCCCGCTACAGTAGGTGATGAGCATGACAAGACTGCTGGAGCGTACTGTATAGTGGTTTTGCCTAATCAACAGTAAAAGAAAGTAAAATACTGTACCAAATTCAGTGTTTTTTGGTTTATGAGCTTAGATGTATGGTTTTGTTCTAAAAATGTAATATAATTTATCGGGTATAGTTTTTGTTGCATTAACATATTTAATTGACACATTTTCTATGCAGATTTTTTGAAAGACAATACATTTAACTCAGACATAGACAGGCATTAGTTTGGCGTTAGTGGTAGAATGTTCAGAGTTGTTCTTCTCTGTTCATTCCGTAAGGGTTCAGAGTGAACATTGTGGCGACGCAGCCCTTTGTCTTTCCATTTGTCCCACTGGAGACGCAAACCTTAAGCCACTCTCCCTCTGATTAATCTTTAACATTTATAATTACTAATTAAGTTAGTAAGAGACTTTTAATGTAGTCCTCCTTCAATGGGGAACAGAGAGGACAACATATCATTAGCTTCAATAATGAACGTGGATGAGACAGATAATAGCCTATGATAGGTGAACAGTGACAGTTATATTAAATGAGGTGGATGGAGGGTATATGGGAAAGACTGTGAGGATGTGGTAGCTTCATGGATTGGGAAGCTCTGGAAGATAGTACTTTGGTTGAGTGGTCCCACAAAGTCTAGTGTGGTGAATAAACAACACTGAAGTGGAGGGGTTTGGAGAGAAAATGTGTTATTCTAGTTGGTAGACAAAATGTAGGCTGTGGTTGGTTGGCATTCCTTCATGGTGTAATATATTCCATGTGTCTGTTGTTCATATACAGTGATAAATGTTGATCATAGATGTCAAGCGTTTTTCCGAGACTATGTTCTTTAAAAAAAATCACATTATCACTTAAGTGCTTTAGCGTTGGCTGTCATTATCATGGCGTCTGTGCTGTGAGATATACTGCTCATTATTTCATCATTTTTTTTTACCTTAAAGACGACAATGATGCTAACCTGGCACTTCCCACAATCCGGCCCACTTTGGGGAAGGTGCTTATGCCATAATGATTATTATCATTAAGAAGATATTAATGTGCTTAGTGTTTGTGACCCAGCTGCTCATCATGCCCGGTCGTTGCCAAAACGGACCCTGCTCAGGGGCCATAGGGGCCGACCGCCCACCTGTCCAGGGGCTCTCAGGGTCACCAAAGGTGACGCCTACAACCCAGGCTTCTGATTGGACAAGTTTGGTTATTAGTCGAAACCTACTCTATCTAGCTACATTTCCAGTGCAGAGGTGTTGGGGAAAGTTATGGATTTGTGTTTACATGAAAAAAAGTAGTGTGTTTATACTGTATGTGGGTGTAATAAATAAAAAAGTAAACAAAAAAATTGGTTGAAAGATTACCAACGTCTATAATGAAACTAAGTGATTATTATAATAACCAACCCAATTCTTAAACATCTCCCTCTTATACAATATTGGCGTACATATTAATTCTAACTATGTTATTCCGATGCAAGGGGAAATGTATGTTTTCCCTTCAGAGATTTATTCCACATTATTATACAGTACATTTCCATGTTACTGTTAACACACGCTGTTCCAACAGTTGAGCAGTAATACTACATTTTGGGCGAAATTAGACTTTTTGTGCAAATAATTTGTTTAATTTCTTGTAATAGATTTAAAAACTAAAAAATCAGACAACGTGACAGTACCATATAATAGCTTTCTCTTTTACTCATTTCCACAATGACAGTTGTGACATCATAGTTACAGTAACCTAGGATTAGAAGAACATGTTCTATGACAACTGTGAGGCAGTCATGATTTACATATTGCTGTAGTTGGGGAGGTTGGAGGACTACTCTGTTAGAGTAGCTCAATACAGTGTGATGTGGTCGTCACGGAGACAGTGTGTGTGGAGCTAGCTATAGGCTGTCTGGCTCACTCTCCTCCTTTCCCAGTTTTCAAATTGCTGCTTCATTAGGACTTGGAAGAGGATCCTGTGGTTACATTTAATCAAACGAATCGCTATGGAAGACTCACACAATCAATCACAATCCTTATCCAATATGTTACATTCTGTAACTACCATGCTGGCTTGGAGAAAAGTCAATTACAACACTCTCCCCTTTCTCTTTCTGCTGTTCTCTTTCTGCAGCTTTTCTGTGATATTATGCATTTTTTGCTGTTGTTACAGTTTGCATACGTTAGCATCTAGCTTATGTAGTTTCATAAACTAGATGTCGAATCTTAACTGACCCATTTCGTCATAGGAGGAAAATAATCCTGCAGTAGGAGATTTTCCTCCTGGTCTAACGGTGTAAAATGTTGGTCTCTACCGTGGAAGACCCGGGTACACACCTGTACTGTACCTTATGTAGGCTACTTGCAGGCTACAGCATCGTGTGGATTCTTATGTGGATTGTATTTGTAGGGGGTATATGTATTTTTCATTTGGGGATTTTTTTTTTTTTAGATCATTTGATTTATTATATGTTGAAGGCAAGCAATAGACAGAATCAATTATTGGTTACCTCAGTGCTTGTGTGGTCCAGCGGTTTACCCTGGCACACATATGCTACAGCCCTTTGACTCATGAATTAATGTATATTTTTGACGCATTCATTCCGTGTGGTTACTGGGTTCATTCTGCATGGTTACTGGGTTAAAACAGAAACAACTCCAATGTCAACAGTTTAGGCATTCATTCCGAGTGGTTAAGGTTATGGCTATGGTTTTGGGAAGGCTTAAAACGAAATACTTTAAAACAACGCGCCTGTGTATCATCAGTATTTATAACATTCTTAGAGCTTGCATTGTAACCTGCCGTAGTGCAGTGGAGTCATGAGTTTGTGCCCAGTGCTGAGCGATCTAGTGACGAGCCTGAGCCTGCATTAGGCCCACAAGTTAATTGCACTTATTTAAATGTTTTCAACAAGTAAAACAAATAGTCTGATAATTAACACATCAGAGAAAAGTGTCTCAGCTCAACGAAATCGTCTTTGGATTGGCTCAAATGCAGCTTGACAGCTTTATGAAATTAAATATTAAAGCCACACAATACAGGCGTTCACTCTACACCAAAGACCATAACTAAATTGACAAATTATACATAGCTGAACAGTAAAACGTGGGCTAGCATCCACACTGGAGGAAAGTTTATCGTTATACAGTAGGCCTACGTCTGTCAATATACTGATGGCCCAGATCAGCTCATCAACTCAGCTAGGAAAACATGAACACTGTTATCGGTTTTCACACCTTTTATTATGTGACAATGGATAGGCTAACGGGTATCCTACAGAATGTAGCTTATTGGAATATAATCAAATAACAAGGGGCCTACATTGTTGGCACTAGATTATCACCAGTTGATGTCTCGTTAAACCATCAATACGTGCTAAATTCACCCGCACAGCTGATCTTAATTACTGGTCATCTCATTACCGTGCCCTAAAAGATGGTGATGCGTGACATTACACATTCAATACCACCTTGCACACTCTTGCCTGCATCTAGCTGATCTAGGGTGTTAATCATTAGTCCAGCAGCTGCAAACAAGAGTTTCTGTTGGACAAATTCAGGTATGATTATCCCCGTTTCGTTCGGTTTGCTTCTATTTAAGAAACGGCGGAATGAATACACCAATGATCACAGGTAAACACAGTTCACTTTCATAGCAGCCACATACAAACAGCATGATTATTTTGCTTGTTGTAGAATTCCTTCTCGCATCTAAGCACTCTCTCACCATTTCCCTTCGCTTGTGGACTTCAGTGCACAACACATCAGCTGTCTGTGACCAGGCGAAAAAACCTTTCCATGCCATACCTTCATATCATAACTGCTAACTGCTACAGAAAGCATACATCGTGGTCACCATATTAGCTAACGTCATAGCAAGTCAACATAGCTACTAGAATTAACACGTTAGTAAACTATAGTAAAATCATGAAGTACAGTGTACAGTCAGCAAGCAGTTTAGCAGTTAAACCGGCCAGCCCGGTGGCAATAAATGTCTAAAACAAAAAGCTTACCTTGACTTGGAAGAGTTCCAGTGTTGGAAAGCCATAGCCAGCCATCTAACATAGCATCCCTCTCTGTTTGAGCTGGGTGTTTGAGTAGGCTAAACTAGCTAGCTGTATTCGCTATCTAAGTGAAAGTAAAAAAATATACGAAATCTCTCTCTCTCTCTCTCTTGCTTCTCCTTCATTAACAGTTCAAAACTGTTTAACTGTTGTCTTTCTCTCTCTTTGAGTCAACTACTCACCACATTTTATGCATGAATATGTTTAGTATGGTTTTATCTAAAAACGTTTATAATGTTACACTATTTTTATGAATTTCACTGAGGAGGATGGTCCTCCCCTTCCTCCTCTGAGGAGCCTCCACTGTAATCAAGGGGATTGAGTTATTTGTACCGGAAGGAAATCAAACCCACACGGACACAATAGTCTTATATGGCCGCCAGTCTACCCCAGGCCACGATTGAACTACATTTTGACAATTCATTCCTTAACCTCAGGATACACTTAACACTTGTACAGTTGAAGTCGGAAGTTAACATACACTTAGATTGGAGTCATTAAAACTCGTTTTTTAACCACTCCACAAATTTCTTCTTAACAAACTATAGTTCTGGCTTGTTGTTTAGGACATCTACTTTGTGCATGACACAAGTCATTTTTCCAACAATTGTTTATAGACAGATTATATCACTTAAAATTCACTGTTTCACAATTCCAGTGGGTCAGAAGTTTACATACACGAAGTTGACTGTGCCTTTAAACAGCTTGGAAAATTCCAGAAAATTATGTCATGGCTTTAGAAGCTTCTGATAGGCATATTGACATCATTTGAGTCAATTGGAGGTGTACCTGTGGATGTATTTCAAGGCCTACCTTCAAATTCAGTGCCTCTTTGCTTGACATCATGGGGAAATCAAAAGAAATCTGCCAAGACCTCAGAAAAAAATTGTAGACCTCCACAAGTCTGGTTCATCCTTGGGAGCAATTTCCAAATGCCTGAAAGTACCACGTTCAACAATAATACGCAAGTATAAACACAATGTGACCATGCAGCCGTCATACCGCTCAGGAAGGAGACGCGTTTTGTCTCCTAGAAATGAATGTACTTTGGTGCGAAGAGTGCATATCAATCCCAGAACAACAGCAAAGGACTCTGTGAAGATGCTGTTGGAAACAGGTACAAAAGTATCTATATCCACAGTAAAACGAGTCCTATATCGACATAACCTGAAAGGCCGCTCAGCAAGGAAGAAGCCACTGCTCCAAAACCGCCATAAAAAAGCCAGACTACGGTTTGCAACTGCACATGGGGACAAAGATCGTACTTTTTGGAGAAATGTCCTCGGGTCTGATGAAACAAAAACATAACTGTTTGGCCATAATGTCCATTGTCATGTTTGGAGGGAAATGGGGGAGTCTTGCAAGCCGAAGAACACCATCCCAACCGTGAAGCATGGGGATGGCAGCATCGTGTTGTGGGTGTGCTTTGCTGCAGTAGGGACTGGTGCACTTCACAAAATAGATGGCATCATGAGGAAGGAAAAGTATGTGGATATATTGAAGCAACATCTCAAGACATCAGTCAGGAAGTTAAAGCTTGGTCACAAATGGGTCTTCCAAATGGATAATGACCCCAAGCATACTTCCAAAGTTGTGGCAAAATGGCTTAAGGACAACAAAGTCAAGGTATTGGAGTGGCCATCACAAAGCCCTGACCTCAATCCCATAGAAAATTTGTGGGCAGAACTGAAAAAGTGTGTGCGAGCAAGGAGGGCTACAAACCTGATTCAGTTACACCTGCTCTGTCAGGAGGAATTGGTCAAAATTCACCCAACTTATTGTGGGAAGCTTGTGGAAGGCTACCTGAAACGTTTATTCTGACATTATTCTGACATTTCACATTCTTAAAATCAAGTGGTGATAATAACTGACCTACGACAGGGAATTTTTACCAGGATTAAATGTCAGGAATTGTGAAAAAACTGAGTTTAAATGTATTTGGCTAAGGTGTATGTAAACTTCCGACTTCAACTGTATGTCGTAGCCTAGTGGAGACCAATATCTATATTATGTTAGTTTGATTGCAAGCTCTCATTCCAATGACTCAACTGCCCCCCGCATGGAGAGAAAGAGAACTGCTCGTTTTAGGGACTCACAAGGCTCATGTGAATTTCCTGATGCAGCAGGAGAAGTTAAGATCCGACATCTGTATTGGTACCATGGTTATTGTATAATACACACACACTGACTTGTTGGAGGGTTTGATATGATATGCCCTACTTATAAGAATAAAATGAACTATTAACGGACATTTTCTAATTAACGTTTGTGCCACTCAATACAGTCAGTAGTGTGTCTCTGTCTCAGAGTAGTGGTGAATTCTAGGATCCTTCATATTTTCTCTCTTTATGATATTATTTGCTTTTTTAGTTTGTCTCCCTGGATGTTCTAGTCACCCTATAGCAGCCCTTTAGCACACGCACGCACGCACGCACGCATGCACGCACGCACGCACGCACGCACACACACACACACACACACACACACACACACACACACACACACACACACACTAGGTTGGGTAGGGCCACGGCCGCTGTTCTTCCTTCCTCTCACGGTGCAGTGTAGAGCGGTGCGGTCCCAGAGTGGCTCCCTGGGCTCGGCTGCCGGTTGTTTGCCAGCGTCTCCGGGTGGAATTCATTCAAATTAAAGCGTCGGAATGAGGCCCGGGTCCCAGAATGCCTGGTCCCTCTCCTTCATCAGCATTCCGCCGATGAGAGTAATTAAAGCCAAAATTAATTCTGCTGTAAGCAGAGGAGCCACAGAATAACTGATATTAGAGGCTGGATGATGAATGCTTGGCATCAAGGGAGGTCTCAGGGGATAGAAGGGGGAAATTCACAGATCTCTCTTTCTTCCTCTCTCTCTCTCTTTCTTTCTCCCTTCTCTCTCTGTCTTGTTCTCTACCCTTTTTTCGATAGTTTCTCCCAATCGCTCTCTTTTTCCTACGTTTCCATTCCTATCTCTCTCTCTCTGTGTGTGTTGGCCCTGACTACTTTACTCTCCACTCTCTTCCTCTCTCTCTCTCTTTTCATCTCTGACTCTATAGGTTTCTGTGTTCATTCCCTCTCTTATTGTATTCCTTTCTCATTCTTCCCCTCTCCTTTTATCCTCTGGATCACTGTTTTGTCATGACAAGGCTATGCTAAAGATTGCTACATGCGTACTGCTACCCATAGAGCCCTCCTCATTAGGTTGCCTCTGCCTGCACTGATGAAAAATAAATGTCATGGAGAGGTTTCGTTTCCTGGTCTCTTGGCATTGTGACATGACATTGTACCCTCGTAGCATTTGTCACCTTGAATGTTAGTGTTAAGTGAAGCTGCAAAGGCTGGCAGTTTGTAACAGGTGACACCAGGAGCCAAAATGGAGGATGTGTACTGGTAAGGCTGTAGCCATAATGTTATAAGTAGAGCCCAAATGGAGAATGTGCTCTACTTTATCATGTATCTGTTTTCTTCTTATTTGTACAACAATTATAATCCAGGTTAGGACTCTTTTTTTATGATTAAAATTGTATTTGGAACAGTCCATAAATATAGAATAACAATATTTATACCGTAGAAAAATCCACCCTCTTCTTGAAGATCTTATTTTCGAGACACAGTTTGATATTGAAGACAGACGCTTTCCAGATGATGTGATATTCTAGCCAGTATGATTCAATGATCCCCCATGTCCCCTGATGCTTTATTCTTGGAATAGCACGTCTTTAGCAAGAGCAGTCACAAGACTGAAAGACAAACAACAACTCTACTCATGAAACACAGACACAGATTGGACGAGGCTGTCAGCTCAGCGTTGTGATTGTTTTTATAACTCTCTTAGAATCAAATGAATTTGAACGAAAGGTTAGCCCTTATGGGGATTATTTTAATGTGATATATATATATATATATATGATGCTGCCATGGAATTTGCCTATGCATGTCTTTGCAGTGTCTGACTCCGAGGGATGAGTGAATGGTGATGATGCTGACCTCTGCACTGTCTCTTAGTCCGCCCCAATGGGTATAGCACTTTAAAAAGAAGATAAACAATAGATACTATATCTGTATTGGATTTATGTTGTGCTGTCCTGTCTTAATTGTAACAGAATATTGGTATACATTGGAACACGTGTATGGATTGTGTGGCTTGTAGTGTTACTGCTACTGTAATTAATATGTTACTGGTTTTAATTGGTTCATTCAATAATTTTAAGGAATATTTATTGTAAATTAGAAAAGAAGCTCAACTTGAGAATTACTGACCACCATTAAGAATTAAAGGCCTGGTGTGGTTTGGCGGCAGGCAGTGGAAACCAGGAGTGAAAGATTAGAATCCATAAGGGAGCCAAATGCAGGGATGCGACTGGGGCCCCTAGAGACTGGCTGAACCCACACACATAGATGGGGGCCGGGGTGGGGGGAGTTGGAATGAAGCCTTCCCTGGCAATGCACTGTCCTGATTAGACTTAAAGGGGCAGTGGTCCTTTTATTTTTCTCATTTATGACTATTTTGTCACTCTGTTTGTCTTGTTAGACTGGCTCTAGTAGTTCCTGTATTTGTATTTGTTACAGTACTGTATGTGGCCTTTGAAGTTATATGGAGTGTGCTGGTTCCCCACTGGGCACAGACGTCAATTCAACGTCTATTCCACGTTGGTTCAACATAATTTATTTGAAATGACGTGGAAACAATGTTGATTCAACCAGTGTGTGCACAGTGGGTTGTGTGTGTTTTTCAATCTCTTAATCTTATCTCTTTCTCTCTCACAAATGCACAATTAAGGCTGGTTTATAGTTGGTCCATCTACATGTCTGTAGACAGTTGTCGCAGTGACATCATCAACATTCTATTGTCGTCCGACATCAACCTCCTTGTTGTAGTTATGGAAAGGACAGTCTCTGCATGATATCAGCAGCTCAGTGCTCCGAATAGCATATTTGCTCTATTTTAAAACTGAATTTAGCCAGGCAGCTAAAAGCAACTTTCTAAACAATGTTTTGGTTCGTTGCTAGCTTGGTAGCTAGCTAACTAGCTGGCTAGATAGTTCAAATAATGACCAGAGTATAGCTGACAACGTCTTAACTTTAGCAACATTTTATTCATTATTACATGAAAAATAACCCACAGCAACATAGTTATTTACAAGGTAATGATGGCTAGCTTACAGAAAATAGGTTACGGTTGTGATTGTGACTAAATATAAGTAGGTAATTCTATCTGAGAATTTAAAAAAATCCTGCACATCTGGTCACTGATGGATTTGGACTTGTTGCTGTAGCAGCCACGACAACGGATGTTGCGACAGTCGCAGACACATTAACTTTTTTATGTCTGTGCAACAAGGAAACCACCAGTCACAGCGACGGTCTACAGGCATTTCACCAGAGTATAAATTACATTTTGAGCTGCTACACTTTTCGCATTCTAATTGTCTACAGACATGTCGTTAGACCAAGTATAAACTGATCTTTACCCACTTTCTCTATCTCTCTATTTGAAATGGTGCAGTAAAAGTAATGATAAAGGCATTTATATGAATTATTTAGTGATCTTGTATTTTTATATTTCTGGGGTTTACCTATGCACCTTACTAAAAGCTTGGCCTTTAATGCTTGTTTTTAGCATGCAGGCCTACAAATATGGCCTAAAAATTGGGACTAAAATATGTTTGCTACTGTACAGGGAATTGTTATTTATCCCTTCAAATTATGTAGTGTTATCAACTTGGTATTTGTTATATAGATTCTGTATCAGTAGCAATAGTAGCTTTGTTTGTGTAACCACTTTGTTTTAAAGGCCGATTAAAAAAACACTCAAGATGAAACCTTGATGTAACGATGACCTTAAACGCAGTGATACTCTTTCCCATAACACTGTCCTATCCAAAAGTCCAGAACTCCCCCAAGAAACCTTACAGAGAGAGAGCGAGAGAGAGAGAGAGAGAGAGAGAGAGAGAGAGAGAGAGAGAGTAGTTTCCTCCCTCCACTGTCTCTGCCCTGGCTGAATTACTGAAACAAGATGCTGCACTTAGAGAAGTCTTTGGAGAGAGTGAAGATAGAGAGAGAAGTGAGGGAGAAGAGGGAAAGAGAAACACTTTTAGGGACATGGGTGCCATTTGGGCTAGGACCATCTCCTCACTAAAAGCAGTGTATGGTCGTCTTCCGGAGGGCCGTCCCTCAGAGGGCCTCAGTGGTTTAGTTTAGCCTGCTGGTGTGGTTAAGTGAATACAGAACAAACACTCAGGTTTGAGGTGAAGCCAAGATCATTAAAATGAGCATCCATTCCAACCCTCAAAGTATTGTGTTTTTACACACGGTACTGTACTGCGAAGAGTGAAATGTCAGGGGTCTTCATAGGCCAATATGTCCACCAGAGGAGGCTGGTGGGGTGAGCTATAGGAGGACAGGCTCATTGTAATGTCTGGAATAAATGGAACGGTATCACGTCCACGGCCATGCCTGCATTTTATTGTCTGATATTGTGTAGATAGAAAATGAATCGGGCTCGTTTGGTAGACACAACGTGGCGCTTAAGGGACCCAATCCCTGTAAGTGCCATTAGGTGGAAATTGCTGTTCACATATTCCAGTGGTTTGATTAATTACTTTCACTCTCATATGCTTCCGTAAAGGCACAATGAAATATGGTGAACAAATCCTGTTATGTAAAAGCAGTTTAATTATTGACACATGTTTCACCACCTGGCAGAGGGAGAGGGGATGGTTGGACATGAACAATATATATTATGACACTGGTATACAGATGTAGGATCTTATGGCCAGTATTGTCGCAGCAAAATAATCCTACAGCAACAGGATTTGAACATTTAGTCCATTTACACTTCTCTGCCAATGTAATGTTTCTTGATTGGTGGTTAGGCTATTAGCTGGCCAACATTAGGCTATATGAAAAGTGCAATACTGGTTAATAAAACATGTGTTAATGCAGGTGAATTCATGTAAATTCTGCAGCGCAGGAAAATTCTCAGCGACAACAGAGTGATCAAATTAAGATCCCACACCTGTAGAGAGAGCTATAACTCTGGAGAGTCTAGAGCAGGGGTGTCAAACATAAGGCCCGCTAGCCAGATCAGGAGTCCAATTCGGCCCATGGGTGGTTTGAGTAAAAAAAATCTAAAATAATAATGAATTCCATCTCTCTCTCTCTCTCTCTCTCTCTCTCTCTCTCTCTCTCTCTCTCTCTCTCTCTCTCTCTCTCTCTCTCTCTTTTCATTATCTGTGTCACATTTTCTTTCACTGTCTGTGCCATTCTTTGGATTCTAGTGCTGAATATAAGAGGTATAAGAGTGTGAATGAAACGATGGATATGTCATTCCTGTGAGTGATGTATTTTGAAGAGTGTATTGTATTTTTAACCCAATTTGACGACATACAGCAGGGCTGCTTTTTTGACAGTTGTAGTCTGATAAATATGTAGTTAAGATATTTTTCTGAAGGCTTTACACGCTCCTGGGGGGTTTAAAAGATAATTTGAAGCTTTGTGTGATATCTTAAGGTAGCTTTTTTTGATCAGAGAGCCGGCTTAGGCATTCAGCTGCTCTCTTTGACTGAGGAGGGGATTATGTACGGAGCCAACCAGCAAATCCTCGCTTTTCTGTGAACTGTCACTATTCTAAAACCCAGGCATCAACGTTTCTTATTTTCCTCTCTCCTTTTAGTATTTATTTCCTCCTAACGCTGTGTGTTATGAGGATAGCACCCCCTTCTGCCAGGGAGACTTAATAGCATGAATATGCTCTATTCTGTATTCTATACTGTACAGTACCTATTCTACAGTGTATGCAAAGATAGCTATAATTCCATACCCTCATATGGCCATACTGAGCCTCACTCCCCTCCTCCCATGTCCCTGAGCTCTATATGAACAGCAGGTGATGCTTGGTTCCTCGTAGCTCCCTCCTGTTCTGTTTGCCCAAAACTATCCCATCCGATCTGGCCCTTGTTCCCCTTCCTGATCTAGTTGACTGGGCTGGGTAAGTTAGGTAGGCAGTCCCTCCCCTCCACCCCTCAATCCCATCCTCCCTCCCTCCCAATATCCACTTGGACCAGGGCTCAGGCTGCACCTTTTGTGTTCCACAGGGATAGGGGGGCCAGATGGAGGAATTTGATTAACCAGCAGTGGAGGACCAAATGTTCATTTGGATACAGAACCAGTTGGAGGGAGGGAGGGAGGGAGAGAGATAGGGAGGGAGGCGGGTATAGAGAGGGAGAAATCTAAAATGGCTGGTGGTGGTGAGCGCCGGCCAACACTTTCCAAAGGGGAGCCGAAACAGGCACTGAGGTGTAGTAATGCAGAAGCCGTTTTCCAAGTACCAGCTGGGCCTTTTAGGATCCTCTATCCCCACAGCAGACACTCAGCAGCCTCCGAGCAGCTTGACTTTACCATATGTGGAACTTTTTTTATGCTCCACCTGGTTTTCCCTGGGGACCCGTGCCGCTGGGACGCCGGAGGCAGGTGAATTGCTCTTAATGCAAGGCACTGAATCACTGGGCCAACAACACGAGGGAGAGGGAGGGTGGCGCCTAGGGAGAGGAAATGGATTTGAAGAAAGAAAGACTGGCGCGACCTTGGAACCGGGCGCCCGTCATCCTGCTCACCCGCCTGCGGAACAGAAACGGGGCGGCGTGATGTGCCATTGTGCCTTCCACTCTAGATCTGCACGCCACTGCTACTTAAAAAATATCCACAGTCAACAGATTTGTTTTATGTAACAGTGTGTATAATTTTTCAAAATGCTTTTTAAAATGGAACTTAATACATTTGTAAACTGGCTATGTCTGTCTTCCTCCTGTTCCATTTAGCTAGTTCCCCCTCCTCTGCTCTGCTGATGGTCAATTTTTGTCTTCCACTCCACGTATATCCTGGTTAGCATTTTAGCATAACTACTGTTAGTTCAGTGTTATATGTAGCAAATTGAAACAAATACCATCACCCGTATTACTTGCATCACACCTTGATGGAACATTGGAATGTTCTGTATGGTAATAGTTTGGGGGTGTACAGTACCAATATCAGGAGCACGCTAGCTCTAGCCTGCGCCAGGGGTTACATTGACTCCTGTCTGAGATTGGGGAGGGTCTCTGTGCAGATAGGTCAGGCAAGCATAGTTTTAGGATTTAGGCAAGACAGCGGGATAGAGTACAGCCAGTCGGCCACTCTTATGCCTGAACCTGTCTCACAGTGAGGAGGGTCTGGCAGAGGGCCAGAGGTCAGGGAGGTCAACAGTCCCACTGGGGACTGTTAAGGTCAAGAGGTTTAACACTCTTTGATGGTCTCTGAACCATTCCTCTCTGAATCATCCCTACTATACACTATGCAGTACACTATCACTATGAAGCCCCAGTGTGCTGTGCTTTACTTTTCTTCTCCTTCTTTTTCTAATCCTTCCAAATGGCTCGGACGGACTAAGACTCTGACAGACACACAGACACACAGCAGTGAGAGAAACTGTAGCTAGCTAACTGTGGGGTGTGTGTGTGGGGGCTATAAGCCATCAGCTGGAGATTTCACTTTGAAAAACAACCTGTTTCATTTTCTCTCTCTCTGTGCTGCCCGTTTAACCAATCAGGGCCACCGCCAGAGTCCAGGCACCCAGAGCAGCTGCCCTCTGACCCCACTAGCAGTTGTTGGGTTGTTTTGTTTGATGGTTTTAGTGAGGTGGGGTGAGAGGGCTGTATTTTGACAGGTCAGACAGCAGGAACTTGGATGAGGTCTTTAGCGGAGAGAGAGAGACAACCAGACAGTGAGAAAGAGAGAAACAGCCAGTAAGGGAGAGGAAGAGGGAGAGAGAGACAGCTAGGGAGGGAGAGAGAAACAGAGGGAGGGAGATGAACCGTCAGTGAGTTGGTTTCAGCAGTGGCAGAAACAAGGCACTAGCTACCCACTAGCTACCCTGTGTTTCAGCTCCAGTGTTAACAGTCTGATTACTGCAAAGAAAAAAAGAGAAGCTGTCTGGATCGTTACACTCCCACTCATTAAGACGTGAAAAACGGCCCGTTTTGGTGGGAAAGTGGGGACATTCATGCAAAGTCCATTCCTTCAGTAGACAGACATTCCTTGATACCCCTGTTTGCGCAGCTGTGCTCCACGATTAAATTACACCCAACCCTTTCTCTGCACCCCCCGGCTCCCATCTGCACCCCCTCACTCGTCCCCCCATACCTCCTCTGAGCGTGCTAGGAGCTGGGCTGTGTGGGATCCCAGTCGCTGGGGACAGAGGGAGAGGTGGGGAGAAAGGAGGGGGGAATGTAACCTGTGGCTCCCCCTACTGGCAGTCGTAATCGGGGTGAGGCCGTGGAGCCTCTATGGGTCAGAGGAGGGGCCTGTCATATGAAGGGTGTGGACGGGGGCAGGGAGTAGCGAGGGGCAGAGGTTGTAGGCCTATGAGGCATGTCCCTGGAGATAAAGCAACTAACCGTCACGCTGTAGAGCGAGCTCTGACAGGCCGTGGGGGACGGGGCTGCCGGGGCCAACGGTCGGATAGAGCCTGTCAGCTGTTCCAGCAGCTAGCGCCCGCTGCTCTGCTTCGAGCTGAGCTGAGCCCCGACGATCGAGGAGCCCTCCGCCGGGACTGTATTACTGAAGGCTTTTCTTCTCTGCCTCTCTCTTAGTTTTTGGGCGGGGAGGGCTGGGGTTGTGTGTGTGTGTGTGTTGTGTGTGTGTGTGTGTTGTGTGTGTGCATGCACGTGAGGGGGTGTTGAGGGGTATAATTGAGAACACAGAGGGAGCTTCATCTCTCCATCTTATGATTTGCAGGTGAAGACAAGTGCCCGCGGGGGCCCCCTGTCAGAGCTTTTGGGCCCACTCGGCACAGGCTTCAATAAAAACACACAGAAAGTAATTCCCCCATAAGGGCGCCTGGCTGAATTGCTGACGCCAATGTAAAAGATTCAGTTTTCAGTTAATCATTTAGGGCACGATCCTGCCTGCGTTCTCTACACAACGTGACAACGACAGGTACCCCCCCATCCTTTCCTCCTTAAAACACAACAAACTCAGAATACTAAATTATATTTTCTCAGATACTATTTCACACATTGATCACATTCTCTCTCTCACTCTCACTCTCTCTCTCTCTCTCTCTCCCTCTCTCTCTCCCCCTCATCTTGTCATGACAAATGGCAAGTGTAGTCAGTGAGGAGTGTGTGATGTTTTTCTGGGTAACCAGAGCTTGCCAGAGTTGCCAAGTCGGTTGTACGGTGGTACAGTGGGACTACGAGACTGCTGCATGAGGAAGCAACACACACCACACCACATCACATCGGAGCCGCGGCATCAGACATGTTCTGAGAAAGTAACAGAAATGTTTGAAAGTGTTACAATCCCACAGGCTCCTGCTGTTGGTGTGCACCAGAGGGAGATGGCGCCTTCTCAGCCCTTTTGTCTCTCTCCTCCCTATTGTTATTCATCTAAACTCTGTTGGGGGGGGGGGGGGGGGGTTATTATTTTGTGGGTTTTGACAGAGGGGTTGGTTCTCGGTTGGTGTTGTAGTCAGAGGTAAAATTGGACTAGTTGCCTTTTTGTGTGATTTAGAGAGCTGTCATCTTCCTAGAAGCTGTGCTGAGCCTGTCAGTCAGACACAGAGTGTTTTAATCTTCTCTGTCCCACCAAGGATGTGCTGATGGATAGACCAAGGGTTCCCTCCCCTGGACAATACCATTCTGTTACATTCTCATGCACTCTGATGTCACATGTAGCAACTGGTTAAGGAAAATGAAAAGTTTCTCTGTCGACTTCCTTAATCCTGCCGCAAAGCAATGGGGGAATCAAGCAATGGCTGCCAATGGGTTTTGAAGACATATCAGATATTATATCAGAAGTCTGTTTGAAGGTGTTTTGTGATCTTGTACAGTACATCTTCTGACAGCTGGAAGGAAATAGTAAAAAAGCTCAACCGAACTGATAGAATCATTGTAAATCCTCGACTTCATAGCAGTGTAATGAACAAGGGTACCCCCGTGCGTGATATCAATAGTGTTTTGTAATTCTATAGCCTTTCTAATAATACTCTAAGGAATTGAACACTAGCAAGAGATCCTTTGTAAACCAAAGCACGCTAGATAGTAAATGCTATTTCACAGAATGCAGTGTTACCCAATAGAGTCTGTTTATAGGAACTCTATGACTAGAGAACGATAGGAGATGGGCTTTTCCTCCAAGCAAAGTTATAGTAGCCAGACTATCTATCTGACTGAGATAAGCCAGAGAGCAGATTCAGCTTGACCCTGTGCACAGTATGGTTGGCTAGTAGCTTCTTATAGTGCTCCCCTCTCCTCTAACCCCCAGCAGCCCCAGACTGAGTGTGCTCTCTGAAGACCTCTTCAGAGATATGGCCTATTGTATTCAAGGAGCATCCTCTGACAGTCTTAATGGACAAGTGGTCTCTCTCCAAGGCTATGGACTGTCTCTCTGTCTCTCTTTGCTCTCTCACTCTCGCTGAAAAGACCACTCTGGGCATGTCTGGGATAAGAGCCGTTTCTCTCCTATCCTCTTATCCTCCTCTCAGGCCCTACCAAGGCTGTTGTGTTTACTGGGAGGAACTAAACAAAGCGATCAGAGAACAGTGAACACAGAGAGCAAAGCTGAGAAGAAGAGGCTGGGGAGTGAACAAGAGGAGGTGTGGGGATAAGATGCTTGGCAGAGGTGCTGAACAGGGCTGAGGAGGTTGGATGAGGAGTGGACTAGGCTGGGGATGAGGAGAGGGGCTGGGGAGTAGAGTTAAGGGGCTTGGATGAGGAGTGTGGATGGGGAGCTTGGATGAGGAGGTTGGATGAGGAGCAGGGCTGAGGAAGTTGGATGAGGAGCAGGGCTGAGGGGGTTGGATGAGGAAGTTGGATGAGGAGCAGGGCTGAGGAGGTTGGACGAGGTGCGGGGCTGAGGAGGTTGGACGAGGAGCAGGGCTGAGGAGGTTGGACAAGGAGCAGGGCTGAGGAAGTTGGATGAGGAGCAGGGCTGATGAATGAGGAGTGTGGATGGGGAGGTTGGCTAGGGAGTATAGATGAGGAGGGTCTCTAGGCTCCTTTGGGCTCCTGATGGGAGGTCTCTTTCAGAATGGGTGGAAATGGTCAAGAGTAGAGCTTTCTTAAAGTATTATACTGTACATGGTGGTATGAGAGTGGATATAAAAAATGGCGATATTGAAATGTAGTGCACTGCGCCATATCATATATGCTGATCATAGGAATGCTTTTCATTGATCTTCAAAATGGATATAAACAACATGACCAAAGGTATGTGGACACCTGTTTGTCAAACATCTCATTCCAAAATCATGGACATTAATATGGAGTTGGTCCCACCATTGCTGCTTTAGTATAACAGCCTCCACTCTTCTGGGAAGGCCTTCCACTAGATGTTGGAATAATGCTGTGGGGACTTGTTTCCATTCAGCCGCAAGAGCATTAGTGAGGTTGAGCATTGATGTTGGGCGATTAGGCCTGGCTCACAGTTCCAATTCATCCCAAAGGTGTTCGATGGGGTTGAGGTCAGGGCTCTGTGCAGGCTAGTCAAGTTCTTCCACACTAATCTCGACAAACCATTTCTGTATGGACCTCGCTTTGTGCACGGGGCATTGTCATGCTGAAACAGGAAAGAGCTTTCCCCAAACTGTTGCCACAAAGTTGGAAGCACAGAATAGCCTAGAATGCCATTGTATGCTGTAGCGTTAAGATTTCCCTTCACTTGAACTAAGGGGCCTAGCCCGAACCATGAAAAACAGCCCCAGACCATTATTCCTCCTCCACCAAAGTTGACCATTGGCAATATGCATTGGGGCAGATAGCATTCTCCTGGCATCCACCAAACCCAGATTCGTCCGTCGGACTTCCAGATGGTGAAGCTTGATTCATCACTCCAGAGAACGCTTTTCCACTGTTCCAGAGTCCAATGGCGATGAGCTTTAGACCACTCCAGCCGACGCTTGGCATTTGTGCATGGTGATCTGAGGCTTGTGTGCGGCTGCTCGGCCATGGAAACCCATTTCATGAAGCTACCGACGAACAGTTCTTGTGCTAACGTTGCTTCCAGAGGCAGTTTGGAACTCGTTTGGGATTATTACAACAGAGGACAGACGATTTTTATATGCTACAGGCTTCTGCACTCGGCGGTCCCGTTCTGTGCGCTTGTGTGGCCTATCACTTCGAGGTTGAGCCATGGTTGCTCCTAGACATTTCCACTTCACAATAACAGCACTTACAGTTGGCAAACTGACTTATGACAGTGCCACGTTGAAAGCCACTGACCTCTTTAATAAGGCCATTCTACTGCCAATGTTTGTCTATGGAGATTGCATGGATGTGTGCTCGATTTTAGCACACAGCAACGGGTGTGGCTGAAATAGCCGAATCCACTAATTTAAAGGGGCGTCCACATACTTTTGTATATTTAGAATATCTTCATCTCAATAGGCACAAGCCATGAGCTTTAAACAAAATAACTTAGCACAACAAATATTCAGACAAACCCCCTAAGCAATTAGTCCACTGCCTCCTTTCTCTTTGTCCACATCACCATTGTGATCTTTTTAAAAGTCACTCCTCCCACCTCCACTTACTCCATACTTTTTCCTCTGAGACTCCAATGCAAGTCCAAGGTTTCTGAGTTGAACCCACAGTTGGTTTAAGTGTAATAAAATGTATGTCATGTCTGTGGCTCTGAGGCTCTCTGGCTCTCCCCCCCTGGCTTCGCTCACCCCCCTCACCCCATCACCCCTGGCCCTGAAAAAGCCCTGAGTCTGTTCTGACAAGAAGGCCTCTGTGGCTTCCTCTGCAGTGATCTTTAGCCCCTCCGGGTCCTGTCAACTATTTCAGGACGTCTGTGTGATTTGAGAGCGGACTCAATCGTTTACAGCTCCACGTATGCTTCAGAGAATCGACCGAGGAGGAAAAATAGACAGAAATATGGTATGGGTATGGAGGGATGGAAGACTTGGACAGATAGACTAGTAGGCCTCTGGGAAATCCTACTCTGATGCCGGACTGGAGAGAAAAAAACAGGCCGGATCTGGTTTAATCATGTTTATTAATATATGGAGTCTCTTCATATGGAACAATGCTATGGTGCAACGGTGCTATTCTTGGGGTTATGACATCTAGTAGGCACCCTTTTATTTATTGGATTAGTGAGTCATCTTCTTGTGTGTCCTTTTCTGTCGTTTCATTTGATTCCGATGGGTTCAGATAATGGAAACTATGGCAACGGAAGTCAGGTGCAGTCAGTGGCTGCAGAGGAGACCAGAGGCACACGAGCTGAGCCGTGTCCCAGATGATGCACATTTGAATTTCAACATATATTGACTCAATTCCTGGTATCTGTTTGTTTATTATATATTAAATCTTTATGTAGATGAGTGAGAATATAAATTATGTGTGAAGTGCTTTCCTTCAATGGCTTGTCGACTTGTGTATGTGTGTCTGTGTGATTTTATGTGTGTGGGTGCATGAGTATGTGTGTGTGTGCGTGCACATGTTATTGCCACTCCGAGAGACTGTGTATTAGACAAGGGATGGCAAAGGGGGGTGCCCCAGCTCAGAGCTCTCGAGCTCTCCAGGGGCACAGCTTGGGGGAGGGAGACCTGGTGGGGGGGGGGGGGGGGGGGGGGGGGGGGGGGGGGCGTAGCGAGAGTAACTGCCATTCCAAGTGCCACATCTGCTTGACACCAGTCAACAGGCACAGTGATGACACAGTGGATGCCAGTCAGGCCCTACTGGCCTCATCCACGTCTCTTGTGTTGTGTTGATTCTGGTGAACTGCAGTGGTGGATGGTGTGTGTCAAACGCAACACAGGCTTATAGAACTGTATGATATTGTTGGGGTTTTGGGACAAAATGTGACAGGATTCCACTTTCACCCAAAAACACAGACATAGTGGCTATCAATTTTTCTTCTCTATATCTCTCTCTCATGTGTACGTGGCCTTGTAGACTATTAGTTCATTTTTGAAAAAACCGACTGAGTCCACTGTCTGTTCTGTATTTGAGTGTCCGCCAACCAACCCAGCCATACTGTAGTCGTTCAGCCCCAGAGGCTCCAAGGTCTGTTGGGGAGACGGGACGTTTCAAACAGCATAACTCCCTCTCTCTTTACACCCTCTCTGCTCCCATTACTTCATTATATGCAGGTGTTTTCCTAACTCAAGTTCCTCTCTCAGGTTCTTGCTCTTGATCTAATAAAAATGTAAGTGTAAATGCATAAGGCAAGGTAGAAGGGGGGAGAGGGAAAAGGAAAGGAGGAGGAAACAGGAGGCTGGTGGGAGAAGCTATATGTGTACAGGCTCATTGTAATGGCTGAAATGGAATCAATGGAACGGAGTCAAACACCTTGTTTCCATTTGTTTGATGTGTTTGGTACCATTCAATTGATTCCATTAGAGCTATTACAATGAGCCTGTCCTCCTATAGCTCCTTCCACCAGCCTCCTCTGACTAGGAAGTAGCTGAATATGCTGTCTGAAGCAAATTATGGGCCCCATGTAGATTCATCAGTCTTCCCGGCTGGATTAAGGAAGGGCCTTTCTAATGAAGTTCGCCCTGTCAAAATGAAGGGACTAATTCTGATTTAGCTGCGGTAATGAACTTCTCTTCTCCTAGTGAGATCAGCACCATGGGGTGAGAACGGGGGAGAGAGGGAGCAAGGGAGAGAGAGAGAAAAACAGGACAGGAGAGCGACGAGGAGAGGAGGGACAAGGAGAGACTAGAGAATAAACTGGACTACACTCTTAGAAAAAAGGTTTCCAAAAGGTGACTGTCCCCATAAGAGAACCCTTTTGGGTTCCATGTTGAACCTTTTCTGGAGAGGGTTCTACATTGAACCCAAAAGGGTTCTACCGACAATCAAAAAGGGTTCTTGAAAGGGTTCTCCTATGAGGACAGCCGATAGCACCTTTTTTTCTAAGAGTGTATAGACAGGTAGGTATGTCGCTCACAGAAAATAATTAAAAACATTATGCAAAATGCCTGTCTCATATTTGCTGAGATGTATTAAATTTCCAGCGTGGCTGTGTTATATAAAATTATGCTAATGTCTGGCTGACCCGCTGCGAACGGTGGCTTGCTGGTCTTGAGCATGCGTGGCTGGCCGCTACAAGGAGCGCGCTCAGTGGGACTCGGCTTTTCTATTAAGGAAAACCTCTAGATACCTGATGATGAATTCTCTCTCACCAAATGTTCCCCTCTCTTTTTTGTGTTGAAAATATGAGCGCTTTTATAAATGACTTTGGAGAGCCCGGCGTGGTGCTCGATGCTCCGTGGTCTGCGCTGAGCGGAGGGGTGTGGGGGGGGTTGTATTGGAGGGAGGAGGTTGTGGGGTCCCTCTGCACCAGGCTAAGGGAGTCAATTAAAGAGAGCACTGATAATTATAAGCCAGCAGAACGCAGGGGCTGGCTAATTGTACAGTGCTCCATGCCGCGAGACCAGCCAAGGGACCTTTCTCCATCTCTCCCCGCTCTCCAGCCATCTATCCTCCCTCCTGCTTCTTTGTGTGGATGGGCTGCGGACAGACACCATAGAGTCATGCGATCCTCAGCCTGCACAACGCAGCTGCCACCATGTGAATAGCGAAGAAAGGCCCTTGCAAGTGTGTCATAATTAACTTTTTACATTTAGGCCACTTACTCTTTTCATGGGCAGAAACACAGATTCTTGTTAGAGTTGTCCCTGCTCTACCTCCCTTACTTGTGCTTCTTTGCCTGTTAGCTTTTTTGTCTGATTCACTTCTGTCTTTTTCTCTCTTTCTTTCGGCCGCAGGTTGCATTGAGTGCCAGTCAGAGTCTTCTTGTGCTGTGAAATAGCAGGGCTATAGTCATTTGACCTTTATTTTCCCCAAACAAGAAAAGGCCCCATTAGTTTAGAATGGGGCATGGATGAAGTAAATGAGAGCAGTTGACTGCAGAATTGTGTTTGTATGGCTGCAGGGGGTCTAATGCTCCAATACCATCCATCTCAGCAGCCAGCCTGCACTGTTTGGCCCCGATGGACCTCCATACCTGGCCTCAAGCTGCAGTGCCTACACATAATTCGTTAACAAGTCTTCTGCTCTGCTCTCCCCTTTGCTATGGTGGGGGTTTTGTGTGTGCATTTTGGTGAACTGCAGCCCCAAAGACCTACCAACTATTAATTTGAGTTATAACCAGTGTGTCTTCTTGCTTTAACTGTAGCTATTAAGCAACAAAATGGCAGACAGTCAGAAGATCGTATACTACCTAAGTAGTGTGTAAACACCAGCTCTTCTCTGGTTTCACTGTTTGAGTGTAGTGCACACTTCCCTACAGCAGCATCCTTAACTTCAGCTGAGTACTGATTAGCTAGAGAGAAAAATGCCACGTCCATTGTTTTGATGTTCTTTTTACTTACCTCATATTAGCCATCTTGATGGCAGACAGTGACTATTAGCTCATACTGTATGTGCTTTACCATGTTGATAAGTTTGTCTTTTAGTGACTATTTAGCAACACCTTTTATGCATTGTATAGGTCTACTGTCTACTGTGCATAACCCATAAAGAGGCTATGAAATAGAACATACACCTTATAGCTCACAAATAACCCAGATATTACAGTGTGTTGTCCTCTTCAAGGTGTTCTAGTTGGCTACGCCTTTTATACTGTCTTCAGGCCTTACACTTGTTTATCTCAATACCAGTTTGGCAGTTAGAAGGTGCCTGTGACCTAGCCAACCTGGCCGCTTAGGGGATGGTGTGAGACGGATAATGCCGGCGGTGTAGAGAGAGAAAGAGAGCGGGAAAGTGGCTAGCATAAGACTAGCTGTGCTCTGATTAGCACTTACACCCTGAGGTGTGCACTGTGCACCACTGTGCGTCCAGGTTCAAGTTAAGCCATGCATCAGGCCTGACAATCTCCCAGAGACTTAGGCTGCGTCCCAAATCACACCCTATTCCCATTTGGGACGTAGAACTATATCCCGCCCACCCCCAGTCGCCAGCGGCAACTCGCTTGTAAGGTCGTCGCCACCACTGTCACCCGACAACCTCACCCCTTAGTTCAGTTCACTCTGGAGGTTTGAAGTAAAAGTCACACAGTCATGGCACAAGCATGGGACCCTGACATTGGGGTTTTTCTTTCTGTCTGTCTGTGGCACATTGGTTTTCACTTCCTGTTCTCTCCTTGTGATTGTCCCGATTCCCTTATACTCTCACTTCAATTCATGTCTTCTCTCTGTTTTGACATGGGTACACTTCTCTGCTACACATCTCTCCTCTATTCTTCTTGTATATAGCTGCTATAAAGGTAGTTTTATCAGTCTTAATGAGGATATTAGCTAGCATTTGACCATACTAGAGCATCATTATCATCATACCTGTATAGTAATGAGGGTGATGTTCAGGACGTTTAAATAGAGTTTTATTCTACAATGTTGTTCATAATGGCATGTCCTCCTCTTTAAACTGAGAAGGCAGGATATAAATATTAGGTATATTCCCCTCCAGGTGCCAGTTCTCCAATCAGCCTAGGTTCACGGGGAGCCAATCAGCCTTGGTCCAGGGGGAGCCTGGTCCCCGTGCGCTAGCTACAGTAGCTCCCATCTACCAGCTACATCCATATCCCGCCCCCTTTCTCTTCTCAACGCACTAATGGGCCTTCTAGTATCTCTAAAATGAACCGAGTTCCACATGAGAAGTGGTTCTATATCTCCAGAGAACACATATACACACTCACTCCACCGCACGGAAATGTATTTGTATTCACCCATAATTCCCCGGGCCTTAATCACTCAGATTTTCCCCCATTATCTGTTAATGGATAGTTCCCATGGAGATGTAGAGCCAAGTAAACCCACCTACTGTTTACAGCCCCAGAGCTGTCTACTCAACTCTGCCACCGTACACACAACACCATAGCTTTACTCTATATACTAGTATGTCCTCTAAAAACCCAAATGATATCCTTCTCTCGCCTTCTCACAATTTCAAAAAGTATTGCAGTCACAAGTAGCATTTCAGAGAGTGTGTAAGTTGAAAGATGCCTGAATGCAGGATATGTAACTGAGTCTTTCAGAAACAGCTGTGGACTACTCTGGGTTTTTATGCCTGGCAATTTCCTCGGATGTTTCTTGGTGTGTTTTCTGTGACCTATAGTTCACCATATTGCAGTCTGAAGCCTATCATCTTTAGACCTGATTGAGCACAAATAATACCTTGTTGAGAGACTGCATTCTGAGTGTGACCTCAACCTTGACTTGACCCCGATTGTAGTTTGTTTAGTCTACCGTGTTTCCTATTCCTTTTCTATGACTACTGTTTTCTAATTATTCTCACCTGATGAAAATGGCCTTCTTTAACGTCTTTGGTTGACATCTTTTGTTTTGTCTCCACAAATTTGTTAGAGGTTGCTGCCTGATTTTGAGAAGTGGGCGGACTTGGTTCCTTTAAGAGGGAGCTTGTGAGTAAGATTCACAGTGTGACAGAGAAGTGTAAATCTAACTATCAGATTACTATGAAGTGATCCTGAATTCCCCTTTTCACTGGACCTGCTCTGAAGCAGAATTGTTAATATAGGGTAGTGGGTAGTATGTAAGGGGTAGGGGATGAGGAGGGGACTTGGCTAGGATACATATTTTAATTAAGCCCTGTAGTGCAACATACTTAATTTTGGTCAAATTTTTGAGAATACCCAATACCTGAGATTATTTGAGAAATATTAGTAGCGTCTTTCAGTAACTGTATTCACTGGTGTGCACTATAGCCACACTAAATCCTCACACATACTGTACTGCACACACACAGAGATTCACACTCTTACTCAAATCTACTCTACACACATACTCTACTATATACTGAGTTTACAAAACATTAACAACACCTGCTCTTTCCATGACATAGACTGACCAGTGAAAGCTATAATCCCTTATTGATATCACTTGTTATATCCACTTCAGTCAGTGAAGGGAAGGAGACAGGAAAAATAAGGAATTTTAAGCCTTGAGACAATTGAGACATGGATTGTGTATGTGTGTCATTCAGAGGGTGAATGGGCAAGACAAAAGATTTAAGTACCTTTGAACGGGGTATGGTAGTAGGTGCCAGGCACACCGGTTTGTGTGAAGAACTGCAACGCTTCTGGGTTTTTCACGTTTAACAGTTTCCTGTGTGTATCAAGAATGGTCCACCACCCAAAGGACATCCAGCCAACTTGACACAACAATGGGAAGCATTGGAGTCAACATTGGGCCAGCATCCCTGTGGAACGCTTTTGACACTTTGTAGAGCCCATGCCCCGACTAATTGAGGCTGTTCTGAGGGCAACTCAATATTAGGAAGATGTTATTAATGTTTTGTACTCTCAGTGTATACAAAGCTGTACTTGAACATCCAGACGAAACCGAAAGGAAAACAAACCCCAGTGTCCCAAACAACCTTCAACAGAACATTAACTTCAGCCTGGTTGCTGAAGAGTAAACACAAGAAGAAATAATAAAGGCTGTCCTTTTGAAAGAGTTTTCCTACTCGGTCTCTCCTTACACATGGGAAAGATATTAGATGTTTGTGTTTTTCAGGAGCTGTGAAATACATAAACCATGAACCTTAGGCGTGCCACCATGCCCTGTGGATATGCAGATGGACTTACTTTGCTGGTGTCAGGGACGCTTAGAGGGAGCAGGAACAGAAAAGCTCTCATCTAAAAGATTTCGCTTATGAGTGCAGGGGGACAGGGTGGTGGCAGTGGAGGCAGAACACTCACGAGTGTGGAGGGAGAAGGGAGGGTGAGGGGGGTGAGAGAGAAATATATATATATAGAGAGAGAGCTTCCAGTCCCCAGTGGCTCTGTAACTATATCCAGAGTCTGCTCCAGTCGGTGCAGAGCGGGCCAGGGTGGGGGCTCCTGAATGCTCTGTCCTGATTGGACAGCCCTGGGGGAGGCTGGGGGAACGACAGGAAGTGACCTCACCCCGATGAGGGAGCTATAGGGGCGCGCTGGCTGACTTCCTCCCTTGACTCTCACTAAGGAACAGGCTGCCAGTGTGATCCAACCCCTGCTCCCCTGCCGCTTACAAACCCGTCCCCCTATACACAGTTACATTACGGGGGCGGGCAGTGCCGAACAGACTCATGCACTCACACACTGAGTCATCCCACTTGCACTGTACTGTCTTACACACACTCTTCATGCACACACATGCAGTAACAACCAATCACGTATCTTAGATTCACAGACATATTCTCTCTCTCTCTCTCTCTCTCTCTCTCTCTCTCTCTCTCTCTCTCTCTCTCTCTCTCTCTCTCTCTCTCTCTCTCTCTCTCTCTCTCTCTCTCTCTCTCTCTCTCTCTCTCTCTCTCTCTCTCTCTCTCTCTCTCTCTCTCTCTCTCTCTCTCTCTCTCTCTCACACACAAATACACAAATACACACACGCATGCACCCAAGGTCAGACGGTTGGGCAGGTGCAGAGTTATCTGCATAATGAAGCAGGTCAGGTCTCTGAAGGAACAGGAGTGTGCTCCAGGGTCAAACAAGGGCTGCACATATGGGCAAAGGCATGGAGTGCTCTGAACACACACACACACACACACACACACACAGACGGCCAGGTTGAATGGGGATCAAAGAACTCTGTCGCTATCTTACACACATGCACTAATTATGCACACACATATGCACGCACACACGTGCACACACACCATGTCTCATCTTTCAAAGGGGAATGCACAATTACAGGGGACACAATCAACTCCTCTGGTTTCTGTGATAAAATTGTTTTTTAAATATTTCCATCCATACCTAAGCCACTAAGCCAGACACACACAGTAAGACAATAGCTTGTCATGTGAGCTCATTCAGACACGACCAGCTTTAAATGTTTGTTTTGAGGTCATAGTAGAGGTTTCTCCTTGACAGGGTTATAAGGAGAAGAGGGCTGGCCATATGGTGATATAGAGCATAAACATGCTCTGTATATAATAAATGAATAGACTCACTATGCTGTGTAACACGTTTCCCATTGCCCTCCTAGAACAGCCCAGGTCGTTGGGTTGTATTTACATTTACATTTACATTTAAGTCATTTAGCAGACGCTCTTATCCAGAGCGACTTACTAGTTGGTGCATTCACCTTATGATATCCAGTGGAACAACCACTTTACAATAGTGCATCTAACTCTTTTAAGGGGGGGGGGGGGTTAGAAGGATTACTTTATCCTATCCTAGGTATTCCTTAAAGAGGTGGTGTTTCAGGTGTTTCCGGAAGGTGGTGATTGACTCCGCTGACCTGGCGTCGTGGGGGAGTTTGTTCCACCATTGGGGTGCCAGAGCAGCGAACAGTTTTGACTGGGCTGAGCGGGAGCTGTACTTCCTCAGAGGTAGGGAGGCGAGCAGGCCAGAGGTGGATGAACGCAGTGCCCTTGTTTGGGTGTAGGGCCTGATCAGAGCCTGAAGGTACGGAGGTGCCGTTCCCCTCACAGCTCCGTAGGCAAGCACCATGGTCTTGTAGCGGATGCGAGCTTCAACTGGAAGCCAGTGGAGAGAGCGGAGGAGCGGGGTGACGTGAGAGAACTTGGGAAGGTTGAACACCAGACGGGCTGCGGCGTTCTGGATGAGTTGTAGGGGTTTAATGGCACAGGCAGGGAGCCCAGCCAACAGCGAGTTGCAGTAGTCCAGACGGGAGATGACAAGTGCCTGGATTAGGACCTGCGCCGCTTCCTGTGTGAGGCAGGGTCGTACTCTGCGAATGTTGTAGAGCATGAACCTACAGGAACGGGTCACCGCCTTGATGTTAGTTGAGAACGACAGCGTGTTGTCCAGGATCACGCCAAGGTTCTTAGCACTCTGGGAGGAGGACACAATGGAGTTGTCAACCGTGATGGCGAGATCATGGAACGGGCAGTCCTTCCCCGGGAGGAAGAGCAGCTCCGTCTTGCCGAGGTTCAGCTTGAGGTGGTGATCCGTCATCCACACTGATATGTCTGCCAGACATGCAGAGATGCGATTCGCCACCTGGTTATCAGAAGGGGGAAAGGAGAAGATTAATTGTGTGTCGTCTGCATAGCAATGATAGGAGAGACCATGTGAGGATATGACAGAGCCAAGTGACTTGGTGTATAGCGAGAATAGGAGAGGGCCTAGAACAGAGCCCTGGGGGACACCAGTGGTGAGAGCACGTGGTGCGGAGACAGATTCTCGCCACGCCACCTGGTAGGAGCGACCTGTCAGGTAGGACGCAATCCAAGCGTGGGCCGCGCCGGAGATGCCCAACTCGGAGAGGGTGGAGAGGAGGATCTGATGGTTCACTGTATCAAAGGCAGCCGATAGGTCTAGAAGGATGAGAGCAGAGGAGAGAGAGTTAGCTTTAGCAGTGCGGAGCGCCTCCGTGACACAGAGAAGAGCAGTCTCAGTTGAATGACTAGTCTTGAAACCTGACTGATTTGGATCAAGAAGGTCATTCTGAGAGAGATAGCAGGAGAGCTGGCCAAGGACGGCACGTTCAAGAGTTTTGGAGAGAAAAGAAAGAAGGGATACTGGTCTGTAGTTGTTGACATCGTAGGGATCGAGTGTAGGTTTTTTCAGCAGGGGTGCAACTCTCGCTCTCTTGAAGGCGGAAGGGACGTAGCCAGCGGTCAAGGATGAGTTGATGAGCGAGGTGAGGTAAGGGAGAAGGTCTCCGGAAATGGCCTGGAGAAGAGAGGAGGGGATAGGGTCAAGCGGGCAGGTTGTTGGGCGGCCGGCCGTCACAAGACGCGAGATTTCATCTGGAGAGAGAGGGGAGAAAGAGGTCAAAGCACAGGGTAGGGCAGTGTGAGCAGAACCAGCGGTGTCGTTTGACTTAGCAAACGAGGATCGGATGTCGTCGACCTTCTTTTCAAAATGGTTGACGAAGTCATTCGCAGAGAGGGAGGAGGAGGGGGGAGGGGGATTCAGGAGGGAGGAGAAGGTGGCAAAGAGCTTCCTAGGGTTAGAGGCAGATGCTTGGAATTTAGAGTGGTAGAAAGTGGCTTTAGCAGCAGAGACAGAAGAGGAGAATGTAGAGAGGAGGGAGTGAAAGGATGCCAGGTCCGCAGGGAGGCGAGTTTTCCTCCATTTCCGCTCGGCTGCCCGGAGCCCTGTTCTGTGAGCTCGCAATGAGTCGTCGAGCCACGGAGCAGGAGGGGAGGACCGAGCCGGCCTGGAGGATAAGGGACATAGAGAGTTAAAGGATGCAGAAAGGGAGGAGAGGAGGGTTGAGGAGGCAGAATCAGGAGATAGGTTGGAGAAGGTTTGAGCAGAGGGAAGAGATGATAGGATGGAAGAGGAGAGAGTAGCGGGGGAGAGAGAGCGAAGGTTGGGACGGCGCGATACCATCCGAGTAGGGGCAGTGTGGGAAGTGTTGGATGAGAGCGAGAGGGAAAAGGATACAAGGTAGTGGTCGGAGACTTGGAGGGGAGTTGCAATGAGATTAGTGGAAGAACAACATCTAGTAAAGATGAGGTCAAGCGTATTGCCTGCCTTGTGAGTAGGGGGGGAAGGTGAGAGGGTGAGGTCAAAAGAGGAGAGGAGTGGAAAGAAGGAGGCAGAGAGGAATGAGTCAAAGGTAGACGTGGGGAGGTTAAAGTCACCCAGAACTGTGAGAGGTGAGCCATCCTCAGGAAAGGAACTTATCAAGGCGTCAAGCTCATTGATGAACTCTCCAAGGGAACCTGGGGGGCGATAAATGATAAGGATGTTAAGCTTGAAAGGGCTGGTAACTGTGACAGCATGGAATTCAAAGGAGGCGATAGACAGATGGGTCAGGGGAGAAAGAGAGAATGTCCACTTGGGAGAGATGAGGATCCCAGTGCCACCACCCCGCTGACCAGAAGCTCTCGGGGTGTGCGAGAACACGTGGGCAGACGAGGAGAGAGCAGTAGGAGTAGCAGTGTTATCTGTGGTAATCCATGTTTCCGTCAGTGCCAAGAAGTCGAGGGACTGGAGGGAAGCATAGGCTGAGATGAACTCTGCCTTGTTGGCCGCAGATCGGCAGTTCCAGAGGCTGCCGGAGACCTGGAACTCCACGTGGGTCGTGCGCGCTGGGACCACCAGGTTAGAGTGGCGGCGGCCACGCGGTGTGAAGCGTTTGTATGGTCTGTGCAGAGAGGAGAGAAGAGGGATAGACAGACACATAGTTGACAGGCTACAGAAGAGGCTACGCTAATGCAAAGGAGATTGGAATGACAAGTGGACTACACGTCTCGAATGTTCAGAAAGTTAAGCTTACGTTGCAAAAAATCTTATTGACTAAAATGATACAGTACTGCTGACTGGTGAAGTAGGCTAGCTAGCAGTGGCTGCGTTGTTGACTTAGTTTGAAAGTGTAGCTGGCTAGGTAGCCTCGGTAACTGGCTAGGTAACCTTGACAATTACTCTAAACTACACAATTATCTTGGATACAAAGACAGCAAAGACAACTATGTAGCTAGCTAACACTACACTAATCAAGTCGTTCCGTTGTAATGTAATAGTTTCTACAGTGCTGCAATTCGGTAGACGGTAGACGTTGGCTAGCTGCTGGCTTGCTAGCAGTGTTGCCTACGTTAGGACGAAAATAGCTGGCTAGCTAACCTCGGTAATTACGATAATTACTCTAAACTACACAATTACCTTGGATACAAAGACAGCAACGACAACTATGTAGCTAGCTAACACTACACTAATCAAGTCGTTCCGTTGTAATGTAGAAACTAATGTAATAGTTTCTACAGTGCTGCTATTCGGTAGACGGTAGACGTTGGCTAGCTGCTAGCTGCTGGCTAGCTAGCAGTGTTGACTAGGACTAGGACGAAAATAGCTGACTAGCTAACCTCGGTAATTACGATAATTACTCTAAACTACACAATTATCTTTGATACAAAGACGGCTATGTAGCTAGCTAAGATCAGACAAGTCAAACCGTTGTACTGTAATGAAATGTAATACTACCTGCGGAGCGAAATGCGACCACTCGCTCCAACAGTGCTGCTATTCGTCACTTATTGTCTTGTCACTATTGTCACTTTATATCGTATTACATGATATACAGTGGATAGTCTCCATTATACTGTAGGCAGCAAGTCACCAAAACAGCAAGTCACCAAAACAGGTACAGATACCTCTAATTGTTTTATTACTATACTGTACTGTTACTGTACTATACTGTAGCACATCTTATTAAGTGACTACACTTCCCTTGTAAAGATTTAAACCAATAACATTTAACTTGGTATTAAAATGCTTTATTAACATTATTTTGCAAAGATTGTTGTAATCGGCTGCTGGTTTCAGAAATTACCCATTTTTTATAACGTTGCCAAATGTTGTTAGTGGAGCGATCCAGCCCATGTTGTTTAATATGTGCTTTGAGCAGCGGAACAACAATTGACCATAAAAGTACAAATGGGAAAGTCACTGGCAGTGTGTGGGCTGGGGTTTTAAAACACTGGCATCTAGTTGGATCTGGGACGAATCTGTCCCGTTCATCTCAGGCCATTGTTGTTAAGATGAGTTGCGTTGCCAGATCTGTGAGTTGCGTTGCCAGATTTGCCCAAGGCCCATCCGGTAACCCCCCACTCTGATCCTCCAGGGCTTTGGATGGCCACAGCTGGTTAGGTGAATTGTGTGTTTCCGCGTCTGGTACCCTGGGCCCATGTTGTGGGCATTGGGCTGTAGAGACTGAAGGATGGGCCCTGGCCCTGGATAGGCACCCAGGGACCCTCCTTCCATCCCCCTTCACCCCCCTCTCGCTGGCCCCATGCCTGGACCCATGCTTCACGGGACAAGGGGATTTTGACAGAGTACAGGCCCAACTGCATGGATAGCAGAGTGCACTGGGTTTTTATTGGCGTGTAGTTCAGGAGATGGGCAGCTCGGTTCTGTGGAATGCTGAGTCAGCGGATCGTTGTGCAGCAAATGAGCATTAGGGAAGGTTCAGTGTCTGAACCAATGCCATTTATTTCAGCTATCAAGGTCTGAAATATCGGTCCGAGGTAATCTAATGTCAGGGAGAGACGTGTCATACATTCTAATGTGACAGGGGAATGGATGCAGACTCACAGTTGTTTTGGCCATTGCCATGAGCAATATCTCATTTCATGTATTAATTATAACTTATGTATTAGTAATAACATGAAAACATGGGTATTCATCTTGGTTGAAAACAATGAGATTGAATTCAACAGTTGTGTTAAAGAGAGCAGTTAAAATGCCATGGTGATAAAAAAGGGAAGTGTGTAAACGTTGAGATGTTGAAACATCTATAATATTCTCACTTGCTCATATTATTTATTATTAAATGTTGATTATAAAATTAATATGTTCCCACGCTTGGCTATTCTTACATTTACCACTTTAATCTGTAAATTAGCCTACATGTTTTTTATGCATTACATCTTTCCCTTTATCAAGCTACAGTAGCACTGCACCCTACAGCCATTTGCCCACACCAAGTCGCCCACAGAAATTAATTTGCGTGTTAGCCAATCAAAAAGAGCGATGCTTGCCATGTTCAAAGTGCAAGACCTCGCCTGTGCAATTAGGCCCCACCCCACACATCCAATTTATGCCTGATGGGTCTAGATCACACATTGTATTACTGTTGTATGAGCCACGAAAATTACAGGCAGGAGCCTTTGACACAAATGTGTTGGAGCTCAATTAAATGGGGAAGGAGGAGAAAATAAATAATATATACTACCATTCAAAAGTTTGGGGTCACTTAGAAATGTCCTTGTTTTTGAAAGAAAAGCACATTTTTGGTCCATTAAAATAACATCAAATTGATCAGAAATACAGTGTAGACATTGTTAATGTTGTAAATGACTATTGTAGCTGGAAACGGCAGATTTTTTATGGAATATCTCCGTAGGTGTACAGAGACCCATTATCAGCAACCATCACTCCTGTGTTCCAATGGCACGTTGTGTTAGCTAATCCAAGTTTATCATTTTAAAAGGCTAATTGAACATCAGAAAACCCTTTTGCAATTATGTTAGCACTGCTGAAAACTGTTGTTCTGATTAAAGAAGAAATGAAACTGGCCTTCTTTAGACTAGTTGAGTGTCTGGAGCATAAGAATTTGTAGGTTCGATTACAGGCTCAGAATGGCCAGAAACAAAGTACTTTCTTCTGAAACTCGTCAGTCTATTCTTGTTCTGATAAATGAAGACTATTCCATAACTTGGATTAGCTAACACAACGTGCCATTGGAACACAGGAGTGATGGTTGCTGATATTGGGCCTCTTTATGCCTGTGTAGATATTCCATAAAAGAATCAGCCGTTTCCAGCTACAATAGTCATTTACAACATTAACAATGTCTACACAGTATTTCTGATCAATTTGATGTTATTTTAATGGACAAAAAATGTGCTTTTCTTTCAAAAACAAGGACATTTCTAAGTGACCCAAAACTTTTGAACGATAGTGTATATTCTGGATCCCTCTCTGCTATTTGTACTCAGATTATTCACCCTTCTAACTATGTTGTTTTGTGTGTTGTGTGGTCTCTTTCTCCTTAGAAGAGGGCCTGAACCATGAGTGTAAGCTCTGCAGTCAGTCGTTCGACTCGCCAGCCAAACTCCAATGCCACCTGATCGAGCACAGCTTCGAGGGCATGGGCGGCACCTTCAAGTGTCCTGTCTGCTTCACAGGTGAGTGTCTGCGTGCATGTGTGTGCTTGCACGTGTGTCCTCAGAGAGCCCCACCCACAAAATTGCATTACAATGCAAAGCAATTTTCAGAAACCTCATTGTTTGTCTAAAATGGCAAATGGTTTTCTAAATGAGTATGAAAAGGTCAGAAAGGCAGGTCAGCCAAAGCTGAAAGCAGTTTGTTGCGTGCATCTTAATATTTACTAAAATTGCCTCTAAATCAAGACCTGTCATGAGCAGAGGGATAGAGGGTAGAAGAGGGCAGAGAGAGAATGGGAGAGAGAGCGAGAGAGAGAAAGAGAGATGCGGAAGAGGGAGGGTATATAGAGAGGGAGAGAGTGTGCTAGAGTGGAATAAAGAGGAAGGGGGGATGAAGGGAGTGAAGGAGGGAGAGTGAAGTGCTAATTGTGGATGTCGGTGGTGCTGATAGCTGTAATGATCTCATCTGTCTGTGTGCGTGGAGGTGGAAGGACCATGCAGGACTCCTCCGGAGAGGATAACTCCCTCCTTCAGTGTCAACAGGGTTAACTATCTCTATAATGAAATCTGCAAAGTCGTTAACTTCTCCTCATTCTTTCTTTTCCCCCTCTCTCAGCTCTTTAGCTATACTCGTTATTTTTCACTCTTTTCCATCCCTCAGCTGTTTACTCACTTCACTCGTTTTTATCTCAGTGTTTTTTCATCAGTTAATATTTAGAATTGCTCAGGTCTCATCATTTTACTTGTCTCATATTTTCACTCCTCCGCTCTTCTCCTCTTCATGTTCAGCTCTTCTCTTGTCCCATTGTCCAGCAGATGCTCACTCATTTGGCTTGTTTCTCTCGCTTTTTCTCAGTATTCACCCCTTCTCTCATACCCATCTCCTCTCATTGCTGTTTGGCCTTATCTCGCTTTTAGCAGCAGCTTATTGATATTTCCCCACCTCCCCCCCCCTCCCCCTGCCGGGGTCAGGCCGTTTAATATACAGAGCATGCTTTCTTCATCTGAGCCTTCATTTTCTACAGGCTGCTTTGACAGACAGGTCCCCCTTCTCCCTCTGCATCCATATCGATCACGGCGGCAGGCGCAGGAGAGAGAGAGATGCAGAGAGGGAGAGAGAGAGAGGAGAGCGAGAGAGAGGATGAGAATGTGAGAGAGAGAGAGAGAGAGAGAGAGAGAGAGAGAGAGAGAGAGAGAGAGAGAGAGCACCCTCAGGACAGTGGTGGTAGAGCAGACACACAGAGGCGGGGGACGGGGGGGTGGATGGAAGTGGTGGACCATGGGGAGTATGGATGGAGAGACTGAAAGGCCTGCTACTGTTGAGAAAGGAGGGAGGGGACAGGCTGAGACTCAGATCACACTAGCCTCCTCAGGCATTTTCTGGATAGGGAGAAATGAGTTGGGGGCAGTTGTCAGTGAGACCCAGTCTGTCCTTGAAAACATTTATACCCATTAAGATGGACTCAGTGATACAAGTCTGTATCCAAATTATCCAGTTTACCCGGAGAGGCATGTCTGTGTCGGAGGGGCAAAATTACTTGCAGTTATTCATTTGAGTTATTCACCACCTGGATTCGGTCTTATGTAGTAAAATTTGATTTATTTTAAATTTTTACATTGGATAAAAGTAGAGACTCAGAGCTACAAAATGGTATATCATACACTTCATTTTTGAGGAACAATGGGAAAGTAATTCTGCTTTGAAAGTTGATACACTTGTAAACTCAGTTTTGAGAAAAGGGCCTTTGAGTGTTGTGGTACCTACTGGAGAGCTCTCCTTTGACTACACCCATTCAGCATTGTTCACACCCTCTTAAGCCAGCCCCACACATCTCTTTAAGGATTCACATGAAGTCATGTGCTAAACAGTGAGTAGTGTAGTAAAGTTAAGACTAATACTGGTAGTAGCCTACAATAAGGGAAAATTCCAGGTAAACAGAGTGTCCAGATATTTTATAATTATTAGATAACGGTTACCCAGACACACTTATCTAAATTGATGGGTCATGTGAAAGAAATGCTATAACCCCCAGGCACATCCAGTGGTGGAAAAAGTACTAAATTGTCATACTTAAGAATAAATCATTTCAAATTCCTTATATTAAACCAGACAGCTGTGTCCAGTCCAGGTGGTGCTCATACAGGCAGACCATCTATGGGAGAAATAATGTCAGTGTTGCGCAGCAGCTGAAACCTGGTCCCGACAGTCAGAACGCTTCTTGGCGACAACAACACCAGGCTCCAGAGCATCGAGGCTGTAAAACAGGGAATAACAACAACAAAAAATCGGAAAACATTACAACCCTGCACAATGTCAATTCACCTCCCAAGTTTAGATAAGAAGAATAACCTCATACAATGTAATGAAAAAATTATTTTCACCTGAAGTGCTGGTACTGCTTGATCTGTGGCAGCGGCCTGAAGTACGGAGTCAGGTGTTTTTCCCAGCCATAGCTTTCCACCAGCACCGTACGTTCCTCCAGTCCAACCAGCTGTGGGATGTTGACCCCTGTCACAGTGCTGTCCTTCACAACACCAGCAATCTCAGACAAAGTGTTCACTCTGGTCTTTCTGAAGCGCTGCTTGATGAGACCGAATAACCAGTCGTGGGCAAACTTGGTGTGACCTGGGATCAGGAAGTGAAGGTACCAGAGCACAAACTTGTTCTTGTTTTGGTCACTGCAGTTATCACAATTCAGGTCCACACGTGTTTCCCCAACTCTGTACTTGGTGAAGAAATGGAGCATGTAGGTGATGACTCCGCTGCTACCTTTGCTTGCTTGGGCCAGCTCTCTTTTTGATGGGAGGCATTAGACCATTCTCCTTGTATGACTGGTGGAGGAGAGTCAGGCGTGTTCTACTGATGCTGAAAGAAAAGTTCCAGATACAAATATTTTAGCATTATTATACAATAGATGCGAAATGGCATTCTGAGAAAACATCACTAACATTACACACAATTCAATCATACACGTTACTAGCAATACAAACCGATTGTCATAACTAAAGTTAACCAAATAAATTAGGTTCAACATTAACGTTAGCTAGCAAGCTAGCCATCTAACCTCAGCTAACTTTAGCTAGCTAACAGCAAGTTTTAACTTTGGGTCTTTTGTTTAGACATGTCACGTTAATGTTAGCTACTGTAGCTAAAAAATGAACTATAATCCCAATCCATAGAGTAACATTACTAGCAATACAAACCGATTGTCATAGCTGAAGTTATTCAAATAAATTAGGTTCAACGTTAATGTTAGCTAGCAAGCCAGCAATCGAACTCCAGCTGGCAGGCGAATCATACACGTAAATTAATGTTAGCTAGCAAGCCAGCCATCTAACCTCAGCTAATGTTAGCTAGCTAACAGCAAGCTTTAACTTAGGGTCTTTTGTTTAGACATGTCATGTTAACGTTAGCTAGCTAAAAAAGAAACTATAATGCCAATCCATAGAGTAACGTTACTAGCAATACAAACCGATTGTCATAGCTAAAGTTAAACAAAAAGGTTAGCTAGTAAGCCAGCCATCGAACTCCAGCTGGCTAGCTAACAGCAAGCCTTAACTTGCAACGAAAACAACTTTCTGACAAAATTAGAAACGTATAATATCTGAAACTGTAGCTAGATTCTTACCCATATACATGGATGAAAGCTTCACGGCAGACTGCAACCCCTTTCATTAAATAAGACGTCCTGTGTCGTTTCCGTTTAGTTTGCACAGCTTGATTAGCCCGTTGTGTTCCACTGATTTCAAAACTAGGTCAACTTCTTCCGTGACAACAATACTGTTGATCACCGTTTCTTCCCCATTAATGGTATCAGAAGACTCTACAATGTCTTCTTCAATTAAAATGTTTTTACCTAAATCAAGGATTTCCTCATTGTCTGATTCATTTTCAGACTCAGATAGAGTCAGCATGGCACGATCGTCCTCCAGAAAGTAGTCCATTACAACTTTTTCCCACTGACTTTTGTCGATAGCGCCTGATAAATTCAAGGCAGCAATGTTATTGAGAGCAGTAGCAACATATCTGCAGTTCTCCATGGCTAACATTATATCTTTAGAAAAAACTGCAGTAGAAAGGATTATCTACGCATAACGAAAAGCTCATTTTAATGACACAAGATGCTACACTGCAGATCAATCTGAAACTCATCTCTCGGCATGTCCAGCCCACACATTATCATGGCTAGTGGGAAGGTTCCTTACTTTTTTTCTTTGGCTAAACCAACTAGGCTCGTCATTTAAGAACTTAATTCGTATTTAATGATGGAATAAAAGTTTGTTATTAACCTTTCTAGGACACGCGTTCCGCTAGCGGAACCCCCCCCAACATTCCGCTGAAAAGGCAGCGCGCAAAATTCAAAAATATATTTTTTAAATATTTAACTTTCACACATTAACAAGTCCAATACAGCAAATGAAAGATAAACATCTTGTTAATCTACCCATTGTGTCCGATTTTTTAAATGTTTTACAGCAAAAACACAACATATATTTATGTTAGCTCACCACCAAATCCAAAAACCACAGCCATTTTTTCCAGCCAAAGATAGCTTTCACAAAACCCAGAAATAGAGATAAAATTAATCACTAACCTTTGAACATCTTCATCAGATGACACTTATATGACATCATGTTACACAATACATTTATGTTTTGTTCGATAATATGCATATTTATATCCACAAATCTCGGTTTACATTGGCGCCATGTTCAGAAATGCCTCCAAAATATCCAGATAATGTTTTCTTTGGCTAAACCAACTAGGCTTGTAATTTAAGAACTTAATTCGTATTTAATGATGAAATAAAAGTTTGTTATTAAGGCACATGAAAGTTCACATGTTCGAGAAGGCATTTCTGCCAAAAAACGTCTCTCCTGTGAAGTCGTGACTTGAGACATACGCCTAGTTTCCTGAATCAGGTCACAATTACACTCTAGTCTGGTAGAGGTAGATCCCATTTACAAAACCAGGAGAATGGACAGACCATATAGGACCTGGTAATGAAAAACATAGGTAATATAGTAAAGGAAGAAGAAGAAGACAACTTTGGGGAAAGCTACAGTACAGCTCTGCAAATCGCAAGTTGTGAATGTAAGATGAAAGGATGGAGAGAGGGAGGAGAAGGGGAAGAAAGCTGGGGAATGGAAGGAGGGTAAATGGGAGTGGAAGCGAGGAGAGGAGATGAGAGGAGAGGAGAGCAAAGAGGTCCATAAGCCCCTGGATGATGAGATAGAGTGAGGCTGACTCTCCCAGGACAGCTTTGACAGGTTTCAGAAGTGGGGGAGCCTGCAGCTAGAAGTGTCTGCTCTTCCCGCACCCTTAGGAGTGGCTGCGAGGGGCTGCCAGGGAAAATGTGATTGGGAATATTAAGACAAACAAAACAGGAGAAAGTGTTGTGGGTGTTCCCCCATTATGTCACAGTAGGCGAATGAAAGTCACAAAACTCCAAGATGTTCTTTGTCTTTTATTGGAAATAGAAAGTGATTTCTGTAGTCCATCCTTTCATTCCTTCCATGAACTGCCAGTCTCTTCCGTTGTTGTATCAAACAAAAGTTTTAAAAAAGCATCTTAAAATTAAGCTTATTACTAACAATGAAATTACATCAATCTGAGAGTACTGACTCACGTTGCCGGAAAATCTATAGCTGTCCTATCATGAACTCCTGGGTGTGAAACACAAGTAAATAAAACAGATAAATAAATACATAAAAAAGATGAAAGGGATAATAAAAGCAGGATCAACTTTTCTCCCACAAATAGCTTAGTATTGGTGATGTATGTTCAGAGAGAGTGAGAAAGAGAGACAGCCTGCAGAGAGCACCGTCCACCCTGCCAAAATAAAGATGAGTTGGGGCCCGTGCTGGGGCCCGTAGTAAAGGAGACGTCTGCCATGGCGGAGGCCCCTGAGATCTAATCAGAGGGCTTAATATCCCCGACAGCCAGGAGACCTTGGCCCCTCTGCCCCGCCGCCTCAGCTCAGACCAGCCCCAGACCTGCTCACTCATTCGGCCTCTACTCACACAGCCAGAAAAGTCCACAAAGTCGTATTCCTCGCTCTCTCTCACACTCGCTCGCTCTCTTTCGAACGCACTCGTTTTCTCACTCTCTCTCTCCCTCTATTCCCCGTCTTTCTTTCTCGCTTTTTCCCTCTCCCTCTCTTTCCTTGTCTCTCTCTCCCTCTCTTTCCCTTTCTTTCCCTGTCTCTCTCCCTCTCTTTCCATGCCTCTCTGCCTCTCGGTTTCTTGCTCTGTATCTTGCTTCCTCTCTCTGCTATTACTATGGCCCTGTGTAGCCATTGATAGGGATAGTTCTAAACGCGATGTGCCAAAACTCAGTGTCATAAAAAAATGCGCCCACTTCCCCAATGTTAAAAATATTTTCGCACAACCCTCGCCTTGTATTGTAAAACATTTTTGCACACCCTCCCCGTCATAAAATTAACTGAAATTAATGTTTCCGACCACAAATTACATTTACATTACATTTAAGTCATTTAGCAGACGCTCTTATCCAGAGCGACTTACAAATTGGTGCATTCACCTTATGATATCCAGTGGAACAGCCACTTTACAATAGTGCATCTAAATCTTTTAAGGGGGGGGGGGGAGGGGGGTTAGAAGGATTACTTTATCCTATCCTAGGTATTCCTTAAAGAGGTGGGGTTTCAGGTGTCTCCGGAAGGTGGTGATTGACTCCGCTGACCTGGCGTCGTGAGGGAGTTTGTTCCACCATTGGGGTGCCAGAGCAGCGAACAGTTTTGACTGGGCTGAGCGGGAACTGTACTTCCTCAGAGGTAGGGAGGCGAGCAGGCCAGAGGTGGATGAACGCAGTGCCCTTGTTTGGGTGTAGGGCCTGATCAGAGCCTGAAGGTACGGAGGTGCCGTTCCCCTCACAGCTCCGTAGGCAAGCACCATGGTCTTGTAGCGGATGCGAGCTTCAACTGGAAGCCAGTGGAGAGAGCGGAGGAGCGGGGTGACGTGAGAGAACTTGGGAAGGTTGAACACCAGACGGGCTGCGGCGTTCTGGATGAGTTGTAGGGGTTTAATGGCACAGGCAGGGAGCCCAGCCAACAGCGAGTTGCAGTAATCCAGACGGGAGATGACGAGTGCCTGGATTAGGACCTGCGCCGCTTCCTGTGTGAGGCAGGGTCGTACTCTGCGAATGTTGTAGAGCATGAACCTACAGGAACGGGCCACCGCCTTGATGTTAGTTGAGAATGACAGGGTGTTGTCCAGGATCACGCCAAGGTTCTTAGCGCTCTGGGAGGAGGACACAATGGAGTTGTCAACCGTGATGGCGAGATCATGGAACGGGCAGTCCTTCCCCGGGAGGAAGAGCAGCTCCGTCTTGCCGAGGTTCAGCTTGAGGTGGTGATCCGTCATCCACACTGATATGTCTGCCAGACATGCAGAGATGCGATTCGCCACCTGGTTATCAGAAGGGGGAAAGGAGAAGATTAATTGTGTGTCGTCTGCATAGCAATGATAGGAGAGACCATGTGAGGTTATGACAGAGCCAAGTGACTTGGTGTATAGCGAGAATAGGAGAGGGCCTAGAACAGAGCCCTGGGGGACACCAGTGGTGAGAGCACGTGGTGAGGAGACAGATTCTCGCCACGCCACCTGGTAGGAGCGACCTGTCAGGTAGGACGCAATCCAAGCGTGGGCCGCGCCGGAGATGCCCAACTCGGAGAGGGTGGAGAGGAGGATCTGATGGTTCACAGTATCGAAGGCAGCCGATAGGTCTAGAAGGATGAGAGCAGAGGAGAGAGAGTTAGCTTTAGCAGTGCGGAGCGCCTCCGTGACACAGAGAAGAGCAGTCTCAGTTGAATGACTAGTCTTGAAACCTGACTGATTTGGATCAAGAAGGTCATTCTGAGAGAGATAGCAGGAGAGCTGGCCAAGGACGGCACGTTCAAGAGTTTTGGAGAGAAAAGAAAGAAGGGATACTGGTCTGTAGTTGTTGACATCGGAGGGATCGATCAAATAACAATAACTTTAGTGACACTGTGTTTATAAATGTGGATATCGGCTTAGCCAATTCGGCATGCTTTTGTGGCACAGTCGATTACACACAAGGCTATGGGCCAGAAGATTGAGGGTTCGCCGACCACCACAGCTCTCCCGGCCTGTTTCATTAGACCCACACTACGATCAGAGCCAGCTGTAGACAATGATCAGCTAGGTGGAAATCAGATTTTCAACATTTTGATGTTATATTTATAATTATATGTGCAACAAATATTCCACCAACAGTTTCTGTGCCAACGCACCACAACCAATAAGCAAATCATACTGACTTTGGGTGCTTCAACATCATGGTTTGCGTTTTTAACACCACAATCTGGACAGGTTGGATGCCTGAATTATATTTTGAACTAACGTGCGCATGTAGCCTACAGGAGACTTTTGAAGTAGCTTAATCAGATTAAAACGTTGTGTTTATGGAAAGGGGATACCTAGTCTGTTGCACAACTGAATGCATTCAACTGAATTGAACCCAACCCCTCTGAATCAGAGAAGTGAAGGGGGCTGCCTTAATCGACATCCATGTCATTAGCGTCTGGGGAGCAGGTGTTGTTGGGGGTTAACTGCCTTGCTCAAGGGCAGAAATGCAGATTTTTCCACCTTGCCGGCTCAGGGATTCAAACCAGCGACCTTTTGGTTACTGGCCCAACGCTCTTAACGTTATGCTACCTGTCTCCCCTAAAAGGTAATACATTTTAAAAGATAAATGACAAATATTTAGGCTATATTGAAGTGTTAGGTTCTAGGTGCGCGAGGAATAGCTGCTCGGATCGGAGAGGAGGCAGAGCACGCATGACGCTTTCCGGAACAACTGGGCCTGCTGGGAGCATATGTGACCACATGTCACGTTCCTGACCTGTTTTCTGTTGTTTGGTATGTGTTTATTGGTCAGGGCGTGAGTTTTGGGTGGGCAGTCTATGTTTTCTGTTTCTATGTTGGTTTTGGGTTGCCTGGTATGGCTCTCAATTAGAGGCAGGTGTTTGACGTTTCCTCTGATTGAGAGTCATATTAAGGTAGGTTGTTCTCACTGTTTGTTTGTGGGTGGTTGTCTTCCGTGTCAGTACATGTTACCACACGGGACTGTTTCGGTTTGTCTGTTCCTGTTCGTGTGTTCTTCGTTTCATGTAAGTTCGTAAGTTTAGGTCTGTTTAGTTCGTTTTGTTATTTTGTATTACTAGAGTGTTATTTCGTGTTTCGTCGTTTTGTATAATAAATCATTATGTCATCATACCTCGCTGCACATTGGTCTTCCGATCCCTCTCTCCTCTCCTCGTCCGAGGAGGAGGAAGAGCTAGAAAGCCGTTACAGAACCACCCACCAAACCCAGATCAAGCAGCGGGTTAACGGACAGCAACGACAGCAGCAGTGGGTCAAGGAGGATTGGACATGGGAAGAGATTCTGGACGGAGAAGGACCCTGGGCAGAGCCAGAGGAGTGTCGCCGTCCCAAGGCGGAGCTGGAGGCATCTAAAGCGGAGAGGCGACGATATGAGGAGGCAGCACGGAAGCAAGGCTGGAAGCCCGCAAGTACAACCCAAAAATTTCTTGGGGGGGGGGCTAAAGGGTAGTGTGGCGAAGTCAGGTAGGAGACCTGCGCCAACTTCCCGGGCTTACCGTGGAGAGCGAGAGTACGGGCAGACACCGTGTTACGCAGTAGAGCGCATGGTGTCTCCTGTACGTGTTCATAGCCCGGTGCGGGTTATTCCACCTCCCCGCACTAGCCGGGCTAGAGTGAGCATTGAGCCAAGTGCCATGAAGCCGGCTCAACATATCTGGCCTCCAGTACGTCTCCTCGGGCCGGTGTACATGGCACCAGCCTTACGCATGGTGTCCCCGGTTCGCCAACACAGCCCAGTGCGGGTTATTCCACCTCCCCGCACTGGACGGGCTACGGGGAGCATGCAACCAGGTAAGGTTGGGCAGGCTCAGTGCTCAAAGGAGCCAGTACGCCTGCACGGTCCGGTATATCCGGCACCACCTTCCCGCCCCAGCTCAGTACCACCAGTGCCTACACCACGCACCAGGCTTCCAGTGCGTCTCCAGAGCCCTGTTCCTCCTCCACGCACTCTCCCTGTGGTGCGTGTCTCAAGCTCAGTGCCTCCAGTTTCGGCACCACGCATCAAGCCTCCTGTGCGTCTCCAGAGCCCTGTACGCACTGTTCCTTCTCCCCGCACTCGCCCTGAGGTGCGTGCCCTCAGCCCGGTACCTCCAGTTCCGGTACCACGCACCAGGCCTACTGTGCGCCTCAGCACGTCTGAGCCATCTGTCTGCCCAGCGCCGTCTGAGCCATCTGTCTGCCCAGCGCCGTCTGAGCCATCTGTCTGCCCAGCGCCGTCTGAGCCATCCGTCTGTCCAGCGCCGTCTGAGCCATCCGTCTGCCCAGCGCCTTCTGAGCCATCCGTCTGCCCAGCGCCTTCTGAGCCATCCGTCTGCCCAGCGCCTTCTGAGCCATCCGTCTGCCCAGCGCCTTCTGAGCCATCCGTCTGCCACGAGCCATTAGAGCCGCCCGTCTGTCCCGAGCCATTAGAGCCGTCCGTCAGTCAGGAGCCGCTAGAGCCGTCCGTCAGTCAGGAGCTGCCAGAGCCGCCAGCCAGTCAGGAGCTGCCAGAGCCGCCAGCCAGTCAGGAGCTGCCAGAGCCGCCAGCCAGTCAGGAGCTGCCAGAGCCGCCAGCCAGTCAGGAGCTGCCAGAACCGCCAGCCAGTCAGGAGCTGCCCTACAGTCAGGAGCTGCCCTACAGTCATGAGCTGCCCTACAGTCATGAGCTGCCCTACAGTCATGAGCTGCCCTACAGTCATGAGCTGCCCTTCAGTCATGAGCTGCCTTTCAGTCATGAGCTGCCCTCCAGTCATGAGCTGCCCTCCAGTCATGAGCTGCCCTCCAGTCATGAGCTGCCCTTCAGTCATGAGCTGCCCTCCAGTCATGAGCTGCCCTCCAGTCATGAGCTGCCCTCCAGTCATGAGCTGCCCTCCAGTCATGAGCTGCCCTTCAGTCATGAGCTGCCCTCCAGTCATGAGCTGCCCTACAGTCATGAGCTGCCACTCAGTCATGAGCTGCCACTCAGTCATGAGCTGCCACTCAGTCCAGAGCTGCCACTCAGTCCGGAGCTGCCACCCAGTCCGGAGCTGCCACTCAGTCCGGAGCTGCCATTAGTACAGAGTTGTCCCTCTGTCCTAAGCTACCTCTCTGTCCGGAGCTACCTCTCTGTCCGGAGCTACCTCTCTGTCCTGAGCTACCTCTCTGTCCTGAGCTACCTCTCTGTCCTGAGCTACCTCTCTGTCCTGAGCTGTCTCCTCTATGTAGGAGGGGCCTTAGTGAAGGTTCCTGGACCATGGTCGGGGGCGAGGGTCGCCACTCAAAGGACGCTAAGGAGGGGGACAAAGACAGTGGTGGAGTGGTGTCCTCGTCCACCGCCGGAGCCGCCACCGCGGACAGATGCCCACCCAGACCCTCCCCTTGAGTTGTAGGGGTGCGCCCGGAGTTCGCACCTTGAGGGGGGGGTTCTGTCACGTTCCTGACCTGTTTTCTGTTGTTTGGTATGTGTTTATTGGTCAGGGCGTGAGTTTTGGGTGGGCAGTCTATGTTTTCTGTTTCTATGTTGGTTTTGGGTTGCCTGGTATGGCTCTCAATTAGAGGCAGGTGTTTGACGTTTCCTCTGATTGAGAGTCATATTAAGGTAGGTTGTTCTCACTGTTTGTTTGTGGGTGGTTGTCTTCCGTGTCAGTACATGTTACCACACGGGACTGTTTCGGTTTGTCTGTTCCTGTTCGTGTGTTCTTCGTTTCATGTAAGTTCGTAAGTTTAGGTCTGTTTAGTTCGTTTTGTTATTTTGTATTACTAGAGTGTTATTTCGTGTTTCGTCGTTTTGTATAATAAATCATTATGTCATCATACCTCGCTGCACATTGGTCTTCCGATCCCTCTCTCCTCTCCTCGTCCGAGGAGGAGGAAGAGCTAGAAAGCCGTTACACCACATTATTATAGCACGACTTAGGAGAATGATGATCCGCAACAGACAGCGCATCTCAGGTCTTAAAATACAGCCAGACTGGCCTGGTATTGTGCCTTTATATGCCTTATAAACTGTCCAGAGTAGACCCACAACTGATACAAATTTAATTAATGGAATGAAATATTCAAATCACAGGGCTTTTGTACCGTTATTCAAATTACAATTTCACTGCAGTTTACAGCCTAGAGTAGAATGTTGTACTCACTTGAAAACAATAAGGCAATTACTCATTGCTATGTAGTGTTGTAGGCTAGTCTAGGTAAGATAATTGTCCCTAAACAACATCAATAGGGGAGCTTTTGGAGCTGCCTCTCCGCTTTTACTGAACATTGTTGCAGCTTTGAATGATTTTACGTGTGGTATCATTGTTAGTTAGCATATTGCAGATCTGGACAAACTATCAACCTACCACTATTGTCATTATGAAAGGTGGATAGAAGGCAGGATAGACAGTTAGACTGGTAGACTATATTGGCATGTGGTATAGTTAGTGTGTGGAAAAGTGCAGTGCATAATGGAACCTCCACAACACCTTGATATAGGGGAGGTGCATGCAAGCAGATGAGGACATTTGTCTAGAATGGAAGAAATTATATAGTAAAACCTGCAAATAGGTGAATGTAAACCTGGGGGAAAATGCATTATAAAAGCTAAATAAAAAGTTAGACAACACTCCCCTATTAGCCCACTGGGTGTTTTTACTCATAGTGTTACATTTTCTGATGATCAAGCTGTGAATGCATATTTGCCAGGGATATGTTTCAAGGATTGGTACAAACGTACCAATGACTTCAACCCACTGAATATTGATGTATGAACAAGGTCTGTAGACATGTTAACATCATGATATGAGGAGCTCACCTGACACCTCTCTTGTGTACTGTATTGTAGGTAGGCAGGTGTGGGGTCTGCAACCCAACCCCCAGATGAAAGTGTTTATTTATAACTAGGGAAGTCATTGAAGAACAAATTCTTATTTACAATGACGGCCTACTTGTAAAGTCCCCTAACCCGGACGACGCTGGGCCAATTGTGCGCCGGCCAATGGGACTCCCGATCACGGCCGGTTGTGATACAGCCCGGGATCAAACCTGGGTCTGTAGTGATGTCTCCCAGTCTTGAAGCTTTTTTTTTGTCGTAGGGATTTCTCTGCCTCCCAGTCCAAGACTGATAACTCACTGTTGTTGGTTTGACCTGTTTCTATGCAGAGCAGACAGACAAAACCATGGCTTTAAAAAACAGCTATTGTCTGCTAGCCTATTTTCAGTTTTAAAAAATATGTCAAAAACACAATCAAAGCCACAATCATTGTAGCCTTTTAGAACAAAGTAGTTGTATAGTTAAAGCGTTGGATATTCTCATGTTGTAGTTAACCTTGGGATAAAACAAGGCTGTTGTGAATAGAACATCCAGCAAGCTGTCTCTATCTCTGTCTTTTTGTTTTTAAAAGTGTGCCATAACCCATAACCATAGCTGTAGCATTGTTTCTTGGTTCATTAGAGTGACTTTGTTCATATCAGTGTTCAACACGGTGTTTAGTTTAGTCGTGTACCACAGACAGCTGTCACTGAGAAATTAGTAGCCAGGCAGTGTCTGTCACTCTGGATGTAAAGCGCTAGCTGGAGATATATAAACGTTTATTTAAAAAAAAAAATTCAGGACTATAGGTGGCGGCCATCCTGGTGTCTGTTTGCCAGAGCTAAGTGAGCCTCAGGCATATACAGCTCAATAATTAATATCAGCTCTCCCTGGTGCACTCAAATTGGGACATGTTGATGTTGCGAGCTCCGCCATGCGCCCGTGCGCTGCAGTGTGGCTCCCATCAGGGGCAAATGGGCTGAAGCGACCCCAAAGTGCTCTCAAATAGACACCTCACCTTTAGCGGCTGCTTTTCATTCACCTCCCTGTGGGCCTCAGCCCCTCAGCCCAGGCGGTGCATGCATTAAGAGAAAAGTTATTTTGAGCCGTTAAGAAATTCAAATGAAGCCTGGCCCCACATGGTAAATTTTCGGAAGCAGCCAAACCTTAGAGAGTAGACAGCCGGTACGTACTTCCTTAAAGCACAGGGGTCTGGGATAACAAACGCCATGTTTGAAGTGCCCCTCTGAGAACACAGAAGAGACACACACTCACACTCACACACTCACAAACACACACACAGACACACAAATTACACGGACAAGCACACACGCATACACCCATCTCCCTAGTCTACTGTAGCAACGTGGACTATCTATGGCTTAATTAAAGCACAAATGCATAGTATATATTTATATATTTTAAGTGCTAGGCAAGTTGTATGCGTGTATGTGTTTATATCATAGTGACTGTAGTCTTAGTCTGCATAAATAAATAGTGCATCTGCATGAATATTTATATTGTCAATATCATTAGCGATGTAGAGTAATGGAGGCCATGTTTTTCACGAAGCAATGCCAATTTCTTCTGTGGTTGTTTATTTTCTAGTTTGTTGTCCCCACAGTATTACTAAATAAAGATCATCATTATTCTCATAACATTATGTCCTAGCTCACTGTACTGTAGCAGAACAGCCGGGTATGACCACTCTGTTCAAAGATTGTCAGATAGGCCTATCAAAGTTCACTTATTTTTTTCTTAATTACTGACATAATGTCCTTTATTGTCCGTACAACATATTCAGGCGCCCGGATTTAGTGCGTTTTCCTAGCTATTGTCGACGCATATATATATTGGCTTTACAATCATTTGTTTCTCTTTTTTGTTTCTGTTTCATTTAGCCTATGTCATTGTGGTTAATTTTGCATTTGCCATTATTTCCTGATAGTGTATTTGTTTTGTTAGCAACATTTTCAATATTTTACTATGATTTCAAAAAAGAAACAAATTTTTCTTTTCCCTCTCTCCCTCTCTCTCTTTCCCTTTCTCTCTCTCTCCCTCCCTCTCCCTCTCTCCCTCTCTCTCTTTCCCTTTCTCTCTCTCTCCCTCCCTCTCCCTCTCTCCCTCTCTCTCTCCCTCTCTCTCTCTCTCTCTTTCCCTCTCTCCCTCTCTCCCTCTCTCCCTCTCTCTCTCTCCCTCTCTCCCTCTCTCCCTCTCTCTCTCTCCCTCTCTCTCTCTCTCTCTCCCTCTCTCTCTCTTTCCCTTTCTCTCTCTCCCTCCCTCTCCCTCTCTCCCTCTCTCTCTCCCTCTCTCTCTCTCTCTCCCTTTCTCTCTCTCTCCTTCCCTCTCTCTCTCTCCCTCTCTCTCTCTCTCCCTCTCCCTCTCTCCCTCTCTCTCTCTCCCTCTCTCCCTCACTCTGTCTATAGTATTTGTCCAGGCCAGCAAGCTCCAGCAACACATCTTCTCAGCCCATGGCCAGGAGGATAAGATATACGACTGCTCCCCGTGCCCACAGAAGTTCTTCTTCCAGACCGAGCTACAGGTAAACCCAAACTTAGCCCTGGTAGTGGTCACCAACACCAAGCACACACACTCACTCACTCACTCACTCACTCACTCACTCACTCACTCACTCACTCACTCACTCACTCACTCACTCACTCACTCACCTCACTCACTCACCTCACTCACTCACACACACATACATACATATGCAAGCAGGAGTACACACACATACACACATTACACTTTGCCTCCTCTCTGTCCCGGTTGAGACTGGGAGACTCAGACAGAATTACTCCAGTTGGTTTCCAAACTAATTTGTGATCAACAGATACAGAATGATTTGATTTGCTTCTTAGACCTTACATATCTGGAATTAGAAGGATTAGGAGAATGTGCTTTTTGGGGAGTATTAACTATACTGTACAGAGAAAAAAACACAGTTCAGTCAATAATATGCCAGCAACTCCCAGCCTCGTAATCACAGAGGACGCACTCATAGCTAAATATGATCTGTCACTGTAGGGATGCCATATCTGCCCTTCAACAAAGTTAGAAATTGGACTCTTTGAAACTTTCAACGTTGTAGAGATAATCCATTTGCAAGCCATCTCTTCCCACTATCCTCAGAGTACTTAAACAAAATTAAATAATTTCAGTCGTCATCTTGTTGTTTTTAAGCAGCTCGATCATATTTGGGGGAATTGTACCCTGGCAGGGCATGCCACATCTTTCCTAGTTCCTTGTACAAATCTTTTATTTTCTATCAGTACTTCTTGTATCTCTCATAGTTGAGAACTAAGGACCCTAACATAAATGAATATAGCCATCTGAGTAGAGATGTTCATATGTCCAAGCACCTTGTGAAACCCGCTAGTACACTCTTAGAGAAAGGGTTCCAAAAGGGTTCTGCGGCTGTCCTCATAGGATAATCTTTTTTGGTTCCAGATAGAAGCCGTTTTGATTCCAGGGAGAACTATTTTGGGTTCCATGTAGAACCCTCTGTGGATAGGGTTCTAAATGGAACCCAAAAGAGTTCTACCTGGAACCAAAAGCGGTTACTCAAAGGGTTATCCTATGGGGACAGCCAAAGAATCCTTTACGGTTCTAGATAGCACCTTTTTTTCTAAGAGTCTACCGAACGTCATACTACTGACCTCTAACCCCAACCTCCACTTACACAGATTGGTGGCGCTAGCTCAGTATTAGCATCTAGCCAGCAGATGGAAGGGTGAATCCAAGGTTTTAGCTTAGCATTGATCAGACAGTTCATATTGAGATTCAGCCAGTAAACACATATCCATGGTGTGCCAGGAGGAAGGTGAATGTGATTATTATCTACCGGTCAGTTGAGTCTACAGAACAGACCAGCATGAATAAAAGAAGTGTTGATGCACCACCCACCAACATACAGGTTCCTCATGGAGGACAATGTTATTAGTAACTAAAAAGTATTGTGTTTAACTAACACGTCTTGTGTGTGTTCTCTATCTCTCTACACAACATGGCAAACAGCATGTGATTTATCCCACTTCATCTCTCATTGGAACGAGTGTTTCGAGTGTTTTCGCTATAGCCAGGGTTGTTACAAGTACCTGTAAACAATCTCAAATAACCTGGGGATGTTTTTCCTACTTTTTACTCTGACATGTTTTGGGATCCAGCTCCCGGAGGTGTTGTTTCATGCTTATATTGTTTTACACCCTTTGTGAAGAGACGGAGAGCAAACATGAAAGATCTATGGCACTTTGTTGTGGAGCAGAGGGTTATGAAAGGAGAGCATGTATTGAGCATAGGGGATAAGATGATCATCAAATTCAACCTGTGCCATGGCATGCTCTTGAAGCAACCCCAAGTGGGTGCATACGCACATAGACACACACACACGTGTGCACACATGCTCAAACACACACACACACACACACACACACACACACACACACACACACACACACACACACACACACACACACACACACACACACACACACACACACACACACTCACACACTCACACACTCACACACAGGCTTATCACACTTAAACATACATTCAGAACACAGCATTACATACATTATATAAGATACACAAGCAGTTTGTTAACACCAAGACCATCCATTGACTCCGCCTGAAGTTCCTTATTTTTAAAATCATTTTCTGGAATTTTGCAAGCTCTTTATAGGCACAGTCAACTTAGTGTATGTAAACTTCTGACCCACTGGAATTGTGATACAGTGAATTATAAGTGAAATAATCTGTCTGTAAACAATTGTTGGAAAAATTACTTGTGTCATGCACAAAGTAGATGTCCTAACCGACTTGCCAAAACTATAGTTTGTTAACAAGAAATGTGTGGAGTGGTTGAAAAACGAGTTTTAATGACTCCAACCTAAGTGTATGTAGACTTCCGACTTCAACTGTAGATGTCTCTTTTCTACTGGATCCATACTGCGGCATAATGCTAGTCAAAGTTTATGTACCGTATACGAGTTGTTTGTTTCGGGATGTTGTTTTTATATCACTACTCAAAAATGTCTCCCTAACATGGTGAAGTAATTTGTCAATCTCTTTGTAGTGAAGCTGTCATCCAGCGATGAGGAGATAGATGTTGCTTCTCTCTCTGCCTGGTCTACCTGGAGTTTTGAGTTTCTCTCTCCTCCTACACCCTGACACTCTGGCCCACTCTCTGGCTACCTCGACTCCTCATCTCTCACTGTAGTCAGAGAGGTCAGGGGGTTACTGCAGGCATGGGGGAGAGAGGATAGGGGAAGCAGGCAGGGGGGAGAGAGGAGAGGAGAGGGAGAGCTGTCTGCCATGGTAGGCAGGTAAAGGGAAGCAGCAATGATATTTTATTAATTTGCTGCTGAGATTCCCTGAAACAGACCAAAGGCTGTGACAGGTATGCAGGGCCACCCCCCTCTCCCCCACCGCCTCCCCCCTTCTCCCCCACCGTCCTCCCATCCTCCCACACCGCCTCCCCCTGTGAACTCTACCCTGCAAGGGGTAGACAATTTTCGCCGGCCTGTCGAGATGGATGATGGGAGAGCTTCCGTCTAATCAGCCCTCCCAGGACCCCCGCCCGGCCACCCCCTCGGACCGGACAGATTGACTGACTCCTGGGCCTCAGTGACCCAGAATCCACAATCCAGAAGAGACTCTGCTCTCTCCTAGACCACCATTGTTTCCAGAATCCTCCTGAGACCCATCCCCACCCTCCACACACCACCTCTCCCCTTCCCCCATCCCATTAAAATATGGAGTGGAGATATTGCATGAGGTACTGATGGGGAGGGCCTATGGTTCAGTGTTAGTGCTATCAGGGCTAGCTGTGGTGTGGTCTCCGGTATGGTCTCCCTGCTCTCTCTCACTCGCTCTCTCTCTCTCTCTCTCTTTCTTTCTCTCTCTCATTCTTTCTCTCTCTCTTTCATTCTCTCTCTCTCTCATTCTCTCTCTCTCTCTCTCTCCCACTACCCCCTACAGTCCACCACCCATGCACCCATAGGGGTAGGAGACACATCCTCTTCTAGTCTCTCCTCCAATCTACTGTACTCTTACTTCCTCCCATGCCCTTACCCTGGTTTGGACAAGCCAGGGGTTTGTGGGTACTCAGGACTGACGTTTTTTTTGTTCTCCCCTTTCCTCAGTATTATATTCAATGGATATGTCTCTTCCTTATTACATAAGGCACTGAGTCACTGACAATGCTCTACTATTCCACTGGGTTAATGAGGCAGATATATTAACTGATGGTGGTGGCAGTGAATTAGCCACAGCTTAAATCTTTCTATAAGTGGAAGTTCATTTTGCGGTTCCACTTACATTTTTACATTTTTTCTGGGACGAGATTCCCCCTCGTTCCTCTTGGCTGGGGCTCTTTTTTATACTACACTTTCATTATCATTCCTTGGAAGTCATGTATGTCCTGCTCCAATTGACAGATGAGAGGAGAGGAGATGAGATGAGAGGAGGGGAGTGAGTGAGTGGGTACTCAATTGGTACACTAGGACTTCTCCTTCTCCCTCTTTCCTTAGATACCCGCAGGACACACCTTAATTGGAGTGTCTTTTAAAAGGATTCCTTCAAAGACGCCGATGCTCTGTCCAAAGATCCAGCTCTGTAATGAGTGCTAGAAGTCACAAGAACACGTCTGTATCATGTTGTACTTCTTCTCACAAATTACATCCTCCTTTTTCCTCTGTGTGTGATAGCCATTATTGCCAAGCTGTAACCGATTTTTCTGTTTTAAATTAAGGAAATGTATTAACTGGCGTGTCGCCGTGTTAGTGTAAACAGCGATGCATGTCGTGACATCCATCATTTCTGGGGAAAATACCCAGATTATATCTTGGAAATAGAGCAGAAATAATCACCATGGTTTGCTGTATTACTAATGATATTATTGCATGAGCATATGTAATAGCATAGCCCATTCTACTGTAGATCGGATAACAATTTTAGGGTAATTTCTCAAAGTCTGCGAGAGCCAAATATACGCAGTCATCACACAAAATATTATTTAAACAATATTACATTATATTATTTAGTGTTAAGTTTGTCAGTGTTTTTTGGAGTGTGATGTTTATCTGTGTTTTTGGGTCTCTCGCCGACTTTGAGAAACTGAAACGAGGCGAAGCATTATTCTGACACGGTGTGGCGAAATCCTGCACTTTCCTTTTGGCAGGGTTAATACCTGCCTGGCGCCCGAACAAAATCTTCTTTACCTTTCTCTAATTAATACCGCTACAACGGTACATTGGGACTATAATTCCCATGAAGATTGATTTTAGAATGTGCCCATTTGGAATATGCCCCCACCTTGAGTGCACCATGTCCCTAACACTTTCCACTCTGAGGCCGATCTACATTTCACTTTTTGAGAATACACTATCTTCATTTGCCAAGTGTGACAGCTTCACATGCGTTTGAACTTCTGTTTTTATCTTTTTAAATGACAAGCCGTTCTTCTCTTCATCACCCCAGGTGCTCACAATGCTGTCACCATTTCAAAGAGTTGAGCAGCAAAATAAAAGTGAATAAAAGGGCACAACTGTGTGTTTGTGATGCGCTATAATTAATATTTAAATGTATTTATAATGATGTACAAACACGCTGTACAAACAGTCGTCAGCCCTGTAAAAGGGGATGTAAACATTGTGAGATGAATGGCGACGACGTAACACAGTCGTGGCATTCTACTTTCCTACTGTAGGTGGATCAGAATTAGACAGCATGACAAACCTAATGATCCTAGGAGGAGTTTCTCACTGCAGTGTGTATGTGTGTGTGTGTTTGTGTATGTGTATGTGTGTATGTTTGTGCGTGTGTGTGTATGTAGAGTATGTGTCTCTGTTTCTTCCTCCAAGGGTGGATCTGATGTGTACATGCGAACACAGTGTCTGGAGGGAAACATGACAAAAACTCCCAGAAGCCTTTGAGGCATTCTCTTTTTCTTCTTTCTCTCGCTCACTGTACTACAGGGAAAAGTTAAAACCAAACAGAGGGAGGGATGCTCAGTGCTGGAATTCATCATCGGATCTGTACGCTAAAACACACACATTTGTATTTCTATTTCACTTTCTGACAGAAAGTGTCATTAACGCCGCATGAGAAATATATTCCAGGTTTCATTTACCTGTTTAAAGAGATTCACTTTGCAAATGTCTGATTCTAAACGTGTTTTACAAAACCCTGTTGAGGCTAGCTGGTCCTCATAGCATCAGATTAAACAGTTCCTCACAGATACGTTTTCAAACATGTACAATAATTATTAGACAGTTCAATTTTGTACAAATGTTACATGACGCCAATTGTGTGGCTATTAAAAGTGAATATTCTGACTGACTCTCTCCAAACAAGTGGGTAAATGTGAGAGTGTATTTGTTCTTTGTCGCCGTCACAGTTTCAACTCAAATCTAACAGTAGCCTCAAATGTACTCCTAAAATTCACTCTGTCACTGAAGTAGCTATAGCAGCGAGAGGAAAGGAGAGAGAGACAGAGAACAGAGAGAGGAGTATTGTATGAGTGAGTTTGCTGTGCTGTAGCATCATCGCTACACCACTCAAACTCTTGTCCGTAAGTGAAGCAGTTAAATGTGAGAGTAATTTTGTTTCTGGGACTGTGGAGCTCCATGGACCCCATCTCCCTCCCAGTGACAGGCTTGGATCTCACATCCTCTACCCCCCTTCCACCCCCTGCCTCAGTCTAATTAGTGTGTGTAGCCCAGGGCTCACGTCCCACCAAGACTCATCCCCCATCTCCCTCCCAAGATGGCTCCCCTAAGAAAGATCCTTAATTGGGTTCTTTAGTCATAGTCTCCATTTTAAGTGTGGAAAGGCATCTGTGTTTGTAGCTATCACCTCAGAAATCAGCTCAGATTTTTCTCTTTCTCTCGCTCACTGCTTTCTTTATCTCTCTCTTTTCACTCTCATTCTCCCCATCTCCCTCCCTCTCCATCTGCTCTCTCTCAATTCCTGTATGTATCTCTCTCACCATCTCTCTCTCTCTCTCTTACTTTCTCCCCATCTCCCTCCCTCTCCCTCTGCCTTCTCTCAATTCCTGTATATATCTCTCTCACCATTGATCTCTCTTGCTTTCTCTCCATATCCCTTCCCTTCCTATTTCTATCTCCCCTCCCTCTTTACATCCCTCCCTCTCTCTATTCTCTCTCTCCTTCCCTCTTTGCCGCTCTGTAGTCGCTTCACTTAATGAGGCTCTATAATAACCCAGTGGTTGTGCAGTTGTTTTGCGACCTCAGTCAAACATCACTGCAGAGTGGGTTTCTAGCACCATTCACTTGTCTACATAGACAGGGTAATGATTATCATTTGGTGGAACAAAGCACACTAGCGCTCCAATAAGGGATCTGTCTTCTCCCGTTGCACCTCAAAAAGTATCACGACTCAGGTATGACCCAGATGCAGACACAGGAGGTGGATGGTTCGGTACTCAGAATATTTATTATCACAAAGGGTCAGGCTAAAGGGCAGGTCGAGAGCAAGCAGAGGTTCATAATCCAAGGCAGAGTCAATAAGGGACAGAACGGCAGGCGGGCTCAGGGTCAGGGCAGCTAGAAAGGTCAGAACAGGGAAGACTAGAAAACAAAACTAGAGAGTAACACAGGTAACACATGGAAAACATGCTGGGACGACTTGACCAGACAAGACGAACTGGCAACAGACAAACAGAAAACGCAGGTATAAATACAGTAGAGTATTTGTGTCATCAAGGCAAAGGGTGGCTACTTTGAAGAATCTAAAATCTAAAATATATTGTGATAGTTTTACACTTTTTTGGTTACTACATGATTCCATATGTGTTATTTCATAGTTTTGATGTCTTCACTATTATTCTACAATGTAGAAAATAGTAAAAATAAAGAAAAACCCTTGAATGAGTAGGTGTGTCCAAACTTTTGACTGGTACTGTATACGGAGGGTACGGGGCAACAGAAGATGAACAGCAGAGGGGCTAAGGACTTTAGAGATGGGGAATGGACCAATAAAATGGGGGGAACGTTTTCGAGACTCCGCCCGGAGGGGCATATCACGGGTGGACAGCCATACCCTCTGCCCGGGTTGATAGCGTGGAGCCGGGTCCGGGGGCGATCCGCTTCTCGCCGATACATGGAGGAGATCTAAAGAAGAGCGGGCCAAGCTCTCTTCCAGGTACGCCGACATCTGGGCCGAGGGTATTCTGACCTCTTGCTCGGGGAAGAGGGGCTGGTAACCGAAGGAACACTCGAAGGTTGAGAGTCCAGTGGCTGAGCAGGGAAGGGAGTTACGGGCGTACTCCACGCACACAAGTTGCTGGCTCCAGGTAGTGGGGTTGGCAGAGACGAGGCAGCGAAAAGTAGTTTCCAGGTCATGATTGGCTCGCTCCGATTGGCCGTTGGACTGGGGATGAAACCTGGAGCACAGGCTGGCCGATGAACCATTGAGGGTGCAGAATGCTTTCCAGAACCTGGACGAGAACTCAGGACCCCAATCAGAGACCATGTTGACCGGAAGTCCATGGATCCGGAAGACCGGGAGTCCATGGATCCGGAAGACCGGAAGTCCATGGATCCGGAAGACGTGCTGCACCATAAGTTGGCCGTCTTCTTGGCTGAGGGTAACTTGGGAAGGGGAATGAAATGTGCAGTTTTGGAAAACCTATCCACCACATTAAGGATGGTGGTGTTGCCATCTGACGGAGGGAGACCGGTGACAAAGTCCACGGATATATGGGACCAAGGGCGATGAGGAACAGGGAGTGGTTGAAGGAGGCCAGCTGGAGCTTGCCGCGGAGTTTTGTTCTGTGCGCACACAGTGCAGGTGGTGACAAATGAGGAGATGTCCGGAACCATGGTGGGCCACCAAAAATGTTGGCGGATGAAAGCCAACGTCCGACAGAAGCCGGGATGACAGGTGAGTTTGGAGGAATGGGCCCATTCCAGGACCGGGGACCTGGCCGAATCTGGTATGAACATCCGGTGTCCGGCTGGGAACGCTGCGCCTTGCAGACCCGGCTCTCAATACCTCAGACTAGTGTAACTGCTAGACCGGAGGTAGGGAGGATGGTCTCAGGGTCAGATGGCGTAGCAGCGGAACTATACAAGCGGGAGAGGGTGTCAGTCTTCACATTCTTGGACCCAAGGTGGTAGGCGATGGTAAAAATTGAATCGAATGAATAACAGGGGGGAATGGCCCTTGCCTGGGTATCCTGGAAGGATATTGACCTCATCCCGTCAGTAGAGGATGCCTGGTCGTTCTTTAAAAGTAATTTCCTCACCATCTTAAATATGCATGCCCCTTTCAAAAAATGTAGAACTAAGAACAGATATAGCCCTTGGTTCACTCCAGATCTGACTGCCCTCGACCAGCACAAAAACATCCTGTGGCGGACTGCACTAGCATCGAAAATAGTCCCCGCGATATGCAAGGGAAGTCAGGAACCAATACACGCAGTCGGTTAGGAAAGCAAAGGCTAGCTTTTTCAAACAGAAATTTGCATCCTGTAGCTCTAACTCCAAAAAGTTTTGTGACACTGTAAATTCCATGGAGAAGAAGAGCACCTCCTCCCTGCTGCCCACTGCACTGAGGCTAGGAAACACTGTCACTACCGATAAATCCACGATAATCGAGAATTTCAATAAGCATTTCTCTACAGCTGGCCATGCTTTCCTCCTGGCTACCCCAACCCCGGCCAACAGCTCCGCACCCCCCGCAGCTACTTGCCCAAGCCTCCCCAGCTTCTCCTTCACCCAAATCCAGATAGCAGATGTTCTGAAAGAGCTGCAAAACCTGGACCCATACAAATCAGCTGGGCTAGACAATCTGGACCCTCTCTTTCTAAAATTATCCGCCGCCATTGTTGCAACCCCTATTACCAGTCTGTTCAACCTTTCTTTTGTATCGTCTGAGATCCCTAAAGATTGGAAAGCTGCCACGGTCATCCCCCTCTTCAAAGGGGGTGACACTCTAGACCCAAACTGTTACAGACCTATATCCATCCTGCCCTGCCTTTCTAAAGTCTTTGAAAGCCAAGTTAATAAACAGATCACTGACCATTTCGAATCCCACCGTACCTTCTTCACTGTGCAATCCGGTTTCCGAGCTGGTCACGGGTGCACCTCAGCCACGCTCAAGGTACTAAACGATATCATAACCGCCATCGATAAAAGACAGTACTGTGCAGCCGTCTTCATCGACCTGGCCAAGGCTTTCGACTCTGTCAATCACCGTATTCTTATCGGCAGACTCAACAGTCTTGGTTTCTCAAATTACTGCCTCGCCTGGTTCACCAACTACTTCTCAGATAGAGTTCAGTGTGTCAAATCGGAGGGCCTGTTGTCCGGACCTCTGGCAGTCTCTATGGGGGTACCACAGGGTTCAATTCTCAGGCCGACTCTTTTCTCTGTATATATCAACGATGTCGCTCTTGCTGCAGGTGATTCTCTGATCCACCTCTACGCAGACGATACCATTCTGTATACATCTGGCCCTTCTTTGGAGACTGTGTTAACAAACCTCCAAACGAGCTTCAGTGCCATACAACACTCCTTATGTGGCTTCCAACTGCTCTTAAATGCTAGTAAAACTAAATGCAGGCTTTTCAACAGATCGCTGCCCGCACCCGCCCACCCGACTAGCATCACTACTCTGGACGGTTCTGACTTAGAAAATGTGGACAACTACAAATACCTATGTATAAGTGTCTGGCTAGACTGTAAACTCTCCTTCCAGACTCATATTAAACATCTCCAATCCAAAATTAAATCTAGAATCGGCTTCCTATTTCGCAACAAAGCCTCCTTCACTCACGCTGCCAAACATACCCTCGTAAAACTGACTATCCTACCGATCCTCGACTTCGGCGATGTCATTTACAATATAGCCTCCAACACTCTAATCAGCAAACTGGATGCAGTCTATCACAGTGCCATCCGTTTTGTCACCAAAGCCCCATATACCACCCACCACTGCAACCTGTATGCTCTCGTCGGCTGGCCCTTGCTACATATTTTTCGCCAGACCCACTGGCCCCAGGTCATCTATACGTCTTTGCTAGGTAAAGCTCCGCCTTATCTTAGCTCACTGGTCACGATAACAACACCCACCCATAGCACGCACTCCAGCAGGTAAATCTCACTGGTCATCCCCAAAGCAAACATCTCCTTTGGCCGCCTTTCCTTCCAGTTCTCTGCTGCCAATGACTGGAACGAATTGAAAAAAATCGCTCAAGTTGGAGACTTATGTCCCTCACTAACTTTAAACATCAGCTATCTGAGCAGCTAACCAATTGCTGCAGCTGTACACAGCCCATCTGTAAATAGCCCATCCTATCTACCTATCTCATCCCCATATTGTTTTTATTTACTTTTTTGCTCTTTCGCACACCAGTATTTCTACTTGCACATCATAATCTGCACATCTATCACTCCAATGTAAATTTGCTCAATTGTAATTATTATGCCCTATTTATTGCCTTACCTCCTCACGCCATTTGCACACACTGTATATAGACTTTTTTTTCTATCATGTTATTGACTGTACGTTTGTTTATTCCATGTGTAACTCTGTGTTGTTGTTTGTGTCGCACTGCTTTGCTTTATCTTGCCAGGTCGCAGTTGTAAATGAGAACTTGTTCTCAACTGGCCTACCTGGTTCAATAAAGGTGAAATAAAAAAAAATTTAAGAGCCCAATGAGCATGCCTTGAGTTGAGGCGCTTGGCAGTGAGGAGATATTCCAAATTCTTATGGTCGGTCCACACTAAGAATGGATGTTCCGCCCCTTCAAGCCAGTGCCTCCACTCCTCCAGCACCATCTTGACCGCCAGAAGTTCCCGATTTCCCACATCATAGTTCCTCTCAGCAGAATCGAGATGATGGGAGAAGAAAGCGCAGATGCAGCTTTTGGTCCTGGCAGAACGCTGGAACAGGACGGCCCCCACTCCAATGTCCGAGGCGTCAACCTCCACCACGAACTGACGGGATGGGTCCAGATGGATCAGGATGGTGGAAGTGCTGAAACGGTGCTTCAGATCCAGAAACGCCCGGTCAGCAGCAGGGGACCACATGAACGGAACCTTGGGAGAGGTGAGTGAAAAGGGGGAGGCCAGGGTGTTGTAGAGTCGAATAAAGCGGCAGTAGAAATGAGCAAATCCCAGGAAACGTTGCAGCTGCACTCTGGATGTGGGTTGGGGCCAATCCACCACCGCTCTCACCTTGTCAGGATCCATCTGAATGTTCCCTGCATCGATGACGTATCCCAGAACGAGATAGTGGAACAATGGAATTTACATTTAACTGTTTTAACAAACAACTGGTTCTCCAGGAGGCGCTGGAGGACTTGTCGGACATGGAGAACATGCTCTTGAGCTGACCGGGAAAAGACAAGGATGTCGTCGAGATAGACAAACACAAACCGGTTCAACATGTCACGGAGCACATTGTTGACCAGATCCTGGCACACTGCAGGAGCGTTGGTCAGACCAAACAGCATAACTAGGTACTCATAGTCTCCTCTAGCGATGTTGAAGGCTGTCTTCCACTCGTCTCCTTCCCGTATCCGAACCAGGTGGTAGGCGTTCCGAAAGTCCAACCTCCAAAAAATGGTCGCCCCCTAGGGGGCGCTCAAAAGGCGAGGAGAGGAGTGGAAGCGGGTAACAATTTTTTACAGTGATGTCATTGAGGCCCCAGTAGTCGCTACACAGGTGCAGGGTTTTGTCCTTCTTTTTCATAAAACCCTGCACCGGCAGGGGAAGATGAAGGATGCATGATCCCAGCAGTTAGAGAGTCCTCAATGTATACCACCATGGTCTTGGTCTCCGGGCCAGACAGGGAATAAAGCCGCACCCCCCCCCCCCCCCCCCCCCCCCCCCCCCGAGATGGTGTGGTGTCCGGCAGGAGGTCAATTGCGCAATCGTAGTGTCGATGCGGAGGAAGGGATGTGGCGCGAGCCTTGTTGAAAACCTCCCGGAGGTCCTGGTACTCTGCGCGGACCGCGGAGAGATCCAAGGCTTTTCACAATCCCGCAGAACGACTTCCAAGGGCAAGCTGCGCTGCCTTAAGGCAATGTGCATGGCAGAACGGGCTCCAATCCAGGATAGAACGAGTAGCCCAGTCGATCCCCGATCCCATTATTCCAGTTTTGCCTCTGGAGCCATGAAAATCCCAAAGCCACAGGTGTATGAGGAGATTGAATTAGTAGAAACTGTATGGAATCACTGTGATTTCCCGACACTCGCAGGTTAACGGGAACCGTACTGTGAGTGACCCTGTCAACGGAGCATCAGTCCAAAGCTCTGGCGTCCATGGGAATAGAGAGGAGTTGAGTAGAGATACCCAGCTCAGATAACAGGGTAGCGTCCATCAAGCTCTCGTCAGCCCCAGAGTCAATGAGCACCCGGAGAGATTTTGACCAGTCAGCCCAGGGCAGGATAGCGTGGAGTGGAGTGTGAGTAATGGGAGTTTGGAGACTCCCTGTATGGCCCACCAGCGTGCCCGTACCTACTGATGAGCCTGATCTTTTACTAGACAGGTGGATATGTAATGTCCTGTTGTACCACAATACAGGCAACTGTTGGCGCTCAGCCTGCGTAAATGTTCACTATGAGACAATCTAGCCCTGCCCTGTTGCATGGGCTCAGGAGGAGATGAGCCGCTAGTCCCAGATGATCCCCGAGGGGCCCGGGCTCTCTTGGGAATGCAGGCGTCGGGGACTTCCGGGGTTCTTCGGAGGCGAGGGTGAAACCGTGGACGAGCGAGTGTGGCTGAGAACAGACCTTCTCTCCCTCCTACGTTCCCGGAGGCGTCGATCCTTATAGTCAAGGCTATGAGGGAGTTGTGGTCCCTGGGTAACTCCCGGGCTGTGAGTTCCTCTTTGATTTCCTCCAATAATCCATGAAGGAAGGTGTTGAACAGGGACTCCGGGTTCCAGGCACTCTCGGCGGCCAGCGTACGAAAGTCAGCCGTGTAGTCTGCCACACTGCGGGAGTCTTGATGAAGTAGCTTCTGAGCCGCCTCTCTCCCGGACACATGGGAATCAAACACCCAAGCGAGCACCCTTCCAGACATCAGTGTTCTAAGATACTCTATTTTTGACCAATCTGGAGGAAATGAAGATGGCTGTGGATCAAAGATGAGCGAGCACTGAAAGAGAAACTCACGGCAGGTTCCAGGATCCAGGAGGTTTCCGTTGTGGCTTGCTCTAGAAATGAGTTGAACATACAGTTGAAGTCGGAAGTTTACATACACCTTAACCAGTCATAACTAGCCAATGGCAATGCAGATTACACAGTACGCAAACAATCGATTAAACACAGGATATGACAACATGGAACACCCTGCTTCTTCGCTTCTAGAAACTTTTAAAAACACAAATTAACAAACTTAGTTGTGCCCATCCTTTAAAAAAATTATTTCATCTTGTATGTAAAGCGTCTTTTGCATGAAGCCTGGAGTTCCTTATTTTTAATAATGAAGACACGTGTTTTCAAAGAAAATTACATTTTTCTTTATAGACCTACAATGTGTTGTACAGCGTGGACAATGTTTCTAGAATATACAGTTGACGTCGGAAGTTTACATACACTTCAGCTAAATACATTTAAACTCAGTTTTTCACAATTCCTGACATTTAATCCTAGTAAAAATTCCCTGTTTTAGGTCAGTTAGGATCACCACTTTATTTTAAGAATGGGAAATGTCAGAATAATTGTAGATGGATTTATTTCAGCTTTTCTTTCTTTCATCACATTCCCGGTGGGTTAGAAATTCACATACACTCAATTAGTATTTGGTAGCATTGCCTTTAAATTGTTTAACTTGGGTCAAACGTTTCGAGTAGCCTTCCACAAGCTTCCCAGAATAAGTTGGGTGAATTTTGGCCCATTCCTCCTGACAGAGCTGGAGTAACTGAGTCAGGTTTGTAGGCCTCCTTGCTCGCATACGCTTTTTCAGTTCTCTCCAAAAATGTTCTATGGGATTGAGGTCAGGGCTTTGTGATGGCCACTTCAATACCTTGACTTTGTTGTCCTTAAGCCATTTTGCCACAACTTTGGAAGTATGCTTGGGGTCATTGTCCATTTGGAAGACCCATTTGCGACCAAGCTTTAACTTCCTGACTGATGTCTTGAGATGTTGCTTCAATATATCCACGTAATTTTCCTTCCTCGTGATAGTCATTATGGCCAAACAGTTATTTTTTTGTTTCATCAGACCAGAGGATATTTCTCCAAAAAGTACGATCTTTGTCCCCATGTGCAGTTGCAAACCGTAGTCTGGCTTTTTTTATTGGTGTTTTGGAACAGTGGCTTCTTCCTTGCTGAGCGGCATTTCAGGTTATGTCGATATAGGACTCATTTTACTGTAGATGTAGATACTTTTGTACCTGTTTCCTCCAGCATCTTCACAAGGTCCTTTGCTATTGTTCTGGGATTGATTTGCACTTTTCGCACCAAAGTACGTTCATCTCTAGGAGACAGAACGCATCTCCTTCCTGAGCGTATGACGGCTGCGTGGTCCCATGATGTTTATACTTGCGTACTATTGTTTGTACAGATGAACGTGGTACCTTCAGGCATTTGGAAATTGCTCCCAAGGATGAACCAGACTTGTGGAAGTCTACAATTGTTTTTCTGAGGTCTTGGCTGATTTCTTTTGATTTTCCCATGATGTCAAGCAAAGAGGTACTGAGTTTGAAGGTAGGCCTTGAAATACATCCAAAGGTACACCTCAAATTGACTCAAAGGATGTCAATTAGCCTACCTTGCAGGGAGAGCTGGTCTGAGTCTGCTGGATTGAGGGCAAGCAGAGGTTTGTGATTCCAAGGCAGAGTCATCAAGGGACAGAATGGCAGGCAGGCTCAGGCTCAGGGTCAGGGGAGGCATAAAGGTCAGAACCTTGAAGACTAGAAAACAGAACTAGAGAGAAGGTAACACACGTAAAAGACATTGGGATGACTTGACGAGACAAAACGAACTGCCTAACAGACAAACAGAAAACGCAGGTATAAATACACAGGGGATAATGGAGAACAATGTGAGACCTGGTGGGGGGTGGCGAGAAGCAAAAGACAGGTGAAATGGATCATGGTGTGATAAAGAGATGGCTATTTTGTCTATCCAGCCAGACTATTCCAGCTATTACTCATTTATTACATGGCTATTATACACACAACTACATGCCAGAGGCTAGACACAATAAGACACACACCAAAGTCTCCCCACTCCACCCTAGCCCCAGAGCTGTACTGAATGTCCACGTTTCCCCAGACACCACACTTCAAACAAGACAGTTGGTTTCCAAGGAGACCATGGCGGTGGTGGCCAAACAGCGAACAAGGTCAGCCCTCCCTACGCCCAAATAAATCAAATCAAATTGTATTGGTCACATACACATATTTATCAGATGTTATTGCGGGTTTAGCAAAATGCTTGTGTTCCGAGCTCCAACAGTGCAGTGGCTTCTAAAAACAATTCACAATAATGCACACAAATCTAAAAGTAAAAGAATGGAATTAAGAAATATATAAATATTAGATTGAGCAATGTCATAGTGGCATTGACTAAAATACAGTAGAATATAATACAGTGTATACTAATACAGTCAATAAGTGTTGACTGTGGAGAGTGCCAGCTGCTAGTTTTATTAGTTGTATTTATTTATTTGATTGTATTCTTCATAAGCCTGGCCTGAGGCCAAACAGGAAGAGATTGCACCCCTAGTGGTCGTGCCAACAGTGTGGAATGGAGATCACTGCAAGCAAAGGGGGACTGAGTCAATACTGGCCTGTGTTCAAATAAACCTGCAATCACTGCTCAGACAGAACCCAGGGAATGTAGCACTGGGACTGCATGGGCCTTCTCTGTCTGGTCATAGGGGTGAACTTCACGTATACAGGTTAGGTATGATCAGTCTTTTTACAGTAGCTGGTGAAAACACCATAGAAACAATGGCTATTTAGAGCTGTGTGGAATGAAATAGCATTTGTCCAGTGCTTTGTGTTAGTAGTTCGGATACAGCATGACCCATATGTGTCTCTTAAAGCAGCCCGATGTTCCTGTTTAACCTGTGATCTGTTCTGAGGCCTGTGAGTTCTTAGCTCAGCGTATCTGAGCAGCAGCGTGGTCTGCTCTTATGCCTTAATTAAACTTCTGACTGATGACTAGCAGTGTGCTGTGGCTGGATCTCTGTGGTTTGGCGCTCCGCTTGCTCCCTGTGCTCCAGATCCAGCTACTGTATGTTAGCAGACTTATGTCCACTACGAGCAGAGAGGTAGTTTCAGCACACACTCAGTAGACATGGGGCCACTACTGTTTAGACCTGGGGGGCATAGCCACTACTGTTTAGACATGGGGGGGATAGCCACCACTGTTTAGACATGGGGGGGATAGCCACTACTGTTTAGACATAGGGGGATAACCACTACTGTTTAGTCATGGGGGGGATAGCCACTACTGTTTAGTCATGGGGGGCATAGCTACTACTGTTTGACATGTGGGGCACAGCCACTACTGTTTAGACATGGGGGGGATAGCCACCACTGTTTAGACATGGGGGGGATAGCCACTACTGTTAAGACATGGGGGGATAGCCACCACTGTTTAGACATGGGGGGATAGCCACTACTGTTTAGACATAGGGGGATAACCACTACTGTTTAGACATGGGGGGATAGCCACTACTGTTTGAGATGGGGGGCATAGCCACTACTGTTTAGACATGGGGGGGATAGCCACTACTGTTTAGACGTGGGGGGAGATAGCCACTACTGTTTAGTCATGGGGGGCATAGCCACTACTGTTTAGTCATGGGGGGCATAGCCACTACTGTTTAAACATAGGGTGATAACCACTACTGTTTAGACATGGAGGGATAGCCACTACTGTTTAGACATAGGGTGATAACCACTACTGTTTAGACATGGGGGGGATAGCCACTACTGTTTAGACATGGGGGGCATAGTCACTACTGTTTAGACATGCGGGGGGGGTAGCCACTACTGTTTAGATATGGGGGGGATAGCCACTACTGTTTAGACACGGGGGGCATAGCCACTACTGTTTAGTCATGGGGGGCATAGCCACTACTGTTTAGACATGGGGGGGATAGCCACTACTGTTTAGACATGGGAGGGATAACCACTACTGTTTAGACATGGGGGGATAGTCACTACTGTTTAGACATGGGGGGATAGCCACTACTGTTAAGACATGGAGGGATAGCCACTACTGTTTGACATAGGGGGATAGTCACTACTGTTTAGACATGGAGGGATAGCCACTACTGTTTAGACATGGGGGGCATAGCCACTACTGTTTAGACATGGGGGGCATAGCCACTACTGTTTAATCATGGGGGGGTAGCCACTACTGTTTAGACATGGGGGGGATAGCCACTACTGTTTAGACATGGGGGGATAGCCACTACTGTTTAGACATGGGGGGGGGTAGCCACTACTGTTTAGACATGGGGGGATAGCCACTACTGTTTAGACATGGGGGGGATAGCCACTACTGTTAAGACATGGAGGGATAGCCACTACTGTTTGACATAGGGGGATAACCACTACTGTTTAGACATGGGGGGATAGCCACTACTGTTTGACATGGGGGGATAGTCACTACTGTTTAGACATGGGGGGGATAGCCACTACTGTTTAGACATGGGGGGATAGCCACTACTGTTTAGACATGGGGGGATAGCCACTATTGTTAAGACATGGAGGGATAGCCACTACTGTTTGACATGGGGGGATAGCCACTACTGTTTAGACATGGGGGGATAGCCACTACTGTTAAGACATGGAGGGATAGCCACTACTGTTTGACATAGGGGGATAGTCACTACTGTTTAGACATGGAGGGATAGCCACTACTGTTTAGACATGGGGGGCATAGCCACTACTGTTTAGACATGGGGGGGATAGCCACTACTGTTTAGACATGGGGGGCATAGCCACTACTGTTTAATCATGGGGGGGGGGGGGGGGGGTAGCCACTACTGTTTAGACATGGGGGGATAGCCACTACTGTTTAGACATGGGGGGGATAGCCACTACTGTTTAGACATGGGGGGGATAGCCACTACTGTTTAGACATGGGGGGGTAGCCACTACTGTTTAGACATGGGGGGATAGCCACTACTGTTTAGACATGGGGGGGGATAGCCAATACTGTTAAGACATGGAGGGATAGCCACTACTGTTTGACATAGGGGGATAACCACTACTGTTTGACATAGGGGGATAGTCACTACTGTTTAGACATGGGGGGATAGTCACTACTGTTTAGACATGGGGGGATAGCCACTACTGTTTAGACATGGGGGGGATAGCCACTACTGTTTAGACATGGGGGGATAGTCACTACTGTTTAGACATGGGGGGGATAGCCACTACTGTTTAGACATGGGGGGATAGCCACTACTGTTTAGACATGGGGGGATAGCCACTACTGTTAAGACATGGAGGGATAGCCACTACTGTTTGACATAGGGGGATAGTCACTACTGTTTAGACATGGGGGGATAGCCACTACTGTTTGACATGGGGGGATAGCCACTACTGTTTAGACATGGGGGATAGCCACTACTGTTTGACATAGGGGGATAGTCACTACTGTTTAGACATGGGGGGATAGCCACCACTGTTTAGACATGGGGGGGGATAGCCACTACTGTTTAGACATGGGGGGATAGCCACCACTGTTTAGACATGGGGGGGGATAGCCACTACTGTTTAGACATGGGGGGATAGCCACTACTGTTTAGACATGGAGGGATAGTCACTACTGTTTAGACATGGAGGGATAGTCACTACTGTTTAGACATGGAGGGATAGCCACTACTGTTTGACATGGGGGGATAGCCACTACTGTTAAGACATGGAGGGATAGCCACTACTGTTTGACATGAGGGGATAGCCACTACTGTTTGACATGGGGGGATAGCCACTACTGTTTGACATGGGGGGATAGCCACTACTGTTAAGACATGGAGGGATAGCCACTACTGTTTGACATAGGGGGATAGTCACTACTGTTTAGACATGGGGGGATAGCCACCACTGTTTAGACATGGGGGGGATAGCCACTACTGTTAAGACATGGGGGGGATAGCCACCACTGTTTAGATATGGTGGGGATAGCCACTACTGTTTAGACATGGAGGGATAGCCACTACTGTTTGACATGGGGGGATAACCACTACTGTTTAGACATGGGGGGGATAGCCACTACTGTTTAGACATGGGGGGGATAGCCACCACTGTTTAGATATGGGGGGGATAGCCACTACTGTTTAGACATGGGGGGGATAGCCACTACTGTTTAGGCATGGGGGGCATAGCCACTACTGTTTGACATGGGGGGATAGCCACTACTGTTTAGATATGGGGGGATAGCCACTACTGTTTAGACATGGGGGGCATAGCCACTACTGTTTAGACATGGGGGGGGGTAGCCACTACTGTTTAGACATGGGAGGATAGTCACTACTGTTTGACATGGGGGGATAGCCACTACTATTTAGACATGGGGGGCATAGCCACTACTGTTTAGTCATGGGGGGATAGCCACTACTGTTTAGACATGGGGGGCATAGCCACTACTGTTTGACATAGGGGGGTAACCACTACTGTTTAGACGGGGGGGATAGCCACTACTGTTAAGACATGGAGGGATAGCCACTACTGTTAAGACATGGAGGGATAGCCACTACTGTTTGACATAGGGGGATAACCACTACTGTTTAGACATGGGGGGCATAGCCACTACTGTTTGACATAGGGGGGTAGCCACTACTGTTTAGACATGGGGGGGGGGTAGTCACTACTGTTAAGACATGGAGGGATAGCCACTACTGTTTGACATAGGGGGATAGTGAGTACTGTATAGCCATGGGCGGATAGCCACTACTGTTTAGACATGGGGGGGATAGTCACTACTGTTTGACATGGGGGGATAGCCACTACTGTTAAGACATGGAGGGATAGCCACTACTGTTTGACATAGGGGGATAGTGAGTACTGTTTGACATGGGGGGATAGCCACTACTGTTAAGACATGGAGGGATAGTCACTACTGTTTGACATAGGGGGATAGTCATTACTTTTTAGACATGGAGGGATAGTCACTACTTTTTAGACATGGAGGGATAGTCACTACTGTTTAGACATGGGGGGATAGTCACTACTGTTTAGACATGGGGGGGATAGTCACTACTGTTTAGACATGGGGGGGATAGCCACTACTGTTTAGACATGGGGGGATAGCCACTACTGTTTAGACATGGGGGGATAGCCACTACTGTTTAGACATAGGGGGATAACCACTACTGTTTAGACATGGGGGGGATAGCCACTACTGTTTAGACATGGGGGGATAGTCACTACTGTTTGACATGGGGGGATAGCCACTAATGTTTCGACATGGGAGGATAGCCACTACTGTTTAGACATGGGGGGGTAGCCACTACTATTTAGACATGGGGGGCATAGCCACTACTGTTTAGTCATGGGGGGATAACCACTACTGTTTAGACATGGAGGGCATAGCCACTACTGTTTAGACATGGGGGGGATAGCCACTACTGTTTAGACATGGGGGGGTAGTCACTACTGTTAAGACATGGAGGGATAGCCACTACTGTTTGACATAGGGGGATAGTGAGTACTGTTTAGACATGGGGGGATAGCCACTACTGTTTAGACATGGGGGGATAGCCACTACTGTTAAGACATGGAGGGATAGCCACTACTGTTTGACATAGGGGGATAGTCACTACTGTTTAGACATGGAGGGATAGCCTCTACTGTTTAGACATGGGGGGCATAGCCACTACTGTTTAGACATGGGGGGGATAGCCACTACTGTTTAGACATGGGGGGCATAGCCACTACTGTTTAATCATGGGGGGGGGGGGGGTAGCCACTACTGTTTAGACATGGGGGGATAGCCACTACTGTTTAGACATGGGGGGGATAGCCACTACTGTTTAGACATGGGGGGGATAGCCACTACTGTTTAGACATGGGGGGGTAGCCACTACTGTTTAGACATGGGGGGATAGCCACTACTGTTTAGACATGGGGGGGGATAGCCAATACTGTTAAGACATGGAGGGATAGCCACTACTGTTTGACATAGGGGGATAACCACTACTGTTTGACATAGGGGGATAGTCACTACTGTTTAGACATGGGGGGATAGCCACTACTGTTTAGACATGGGGGGGATAGCCACTACTGTTTAGACATGGGGGGGATAGCCACTACTGTTTAGACATGGAGGGATAGCCACTACTGTTTGACATAGGGGGATAACCACTACTGTTTAGACATAGGGGGATAGTCACTACTGTTTAGACATGGGGGGATAGCCACTACTGTTTAGACATGGGGGGGATAGCCACTACTGTTTAGACATGGAGGGATAGCCACTACTGTTTGACATAGGGGGATAACCACTACTGTTTAGACATGGGGGGATAGCCACTACTGTTTGACATGGGGGGATAGTCACTACTGTTTAGACATGGGGGGGATAGCCACTACTGTTTAGACATGGGGGGGATAGCCACTACTGTTTAGACATGGGGGGATAGCCACTACTGTTTAGACATGGGGGGATAGCCACTACTGTTAAGACATGGAGGGATAGCCACTACTGTTTGACATAGGGGGATAGTCACTACTGTTTAGACATGGGGGGATAGCCACTACTGTTTGACATGGGGGGATAGCCACTACTGTTTAGACATGGGGGATAGCCACTACTGTTTGACATAGGGGGATAGTCACTACTGTTTAGACATGGGGGGATAGCCACCACTGTTTAGACATGGGGGGGGATAGCCACTACTGTTTAGACATGGGGGGATAGCCACCACTGTTTAGACATGGGGGGGGATAGCCACTACTGTTTAGACATGGGGGGATAGCCACTACTGTTTAGACATGGAGGGATAGTCACTACTGTTTAGACATGGAGGGATAGTCACTACTGTTTAGACATGGAGGGATAGCCACTACTGTTTGACATGGGGGGATAGCCACTACTGTTAAGACATGGAGGGATAGCCACTACTGTTTGACATGAGGGGATAGCCACTACTGTTTGACATGGGGGGATAGCCACTACTGTTTGACATGGGGGGATAGCCACTACTGTTAAGACATGGAGGGATAGCCACTACTGTTTGACATAGGGGGATAGTCACTACTGTTTAGACATGGGGGGATAGCCACCACTGTTTAGACATGGGGGGGATAGCCACTACTGTTAAGACATGGGGGGGATAGCCACCACTGTTTAGATATGGTGGGGATAGCCACTACTGTTTAGACATGGAGGGATAGCCACTACTGTTTGACATGGGGGGATAACCACTACTGTTTAGACATGGGGGGGATAGCCACTACTGTTTGACATGGTGGGATAGCCACTACTGTTTAGATATGGGGGGATAGCCACTACTGTTTAGACATGGGGGGCATAGCCACTACTGTTTAGACATGGGGGGGGGTAGCCACTACTGTTTAGACATGGGAGGATAGTCACTACTGTTTGACATGGGGGGATAGCCACTACTATTTAGACATGGGGGGCATAGCCACTACTGTTTAGTCATGGGGGGATAGCCACTACTGTTTAGACATGGGGGGCATAGCCACTACTGTTTGACATAGGGGGGTAACCACTACTGTTTAGACGGGGGGGATAGCCACTACTGTTAAGACATGGAGGGATAGCCACTACTGTTAAGACATGGAGGGATAGCCACTACTGTTTGACATAGGGGGATAACCACTACTGTTTAGACATGGGGGGCATAGCCACTACTGTTTGACATAGGGGGGTAGCCACTACTGTTTAGACATGGGGGGGGGGGTAGTCACTACTGTTAAGACATGGAGGGATAGCCACTACTGTTTGACATAGGGGGATAGTGAGTACTGTATAGCCATGGGCGGATAGCCACTACTGTTTAGACATGGGGGGGATAGTCACTACTGTTTGACATGGGGGGATAGCCACTACTGTTAAGACATGGAGGGATAGCCACTACTGTTTGACATAGGGGGATAGTGAGTACTGTTTGACATGGGGGGATAGCCACTACTGTTAAGACATGGAGGGATAGTCACTACTGTTTGACATAGGGGGATAGTCATTACTTTTTAGACATGGAGGGATAGTCATTACTTTTTAGACATGGAGGGATAGTCACTACTTTTTAGACATGGAGGGATAGTCACTACTGTTTAGACATGGGGGGATAGTCACTACTGTTTAGACATGGGGGGGATAGTCACTACTGTTTAGACATGGGGGGGATAGCCACTACTGTTTAGACATGGGGGGATAGCCACTACTGTTTAGACATGGGGGGATAGCCACTACTGTTTAGACATAGGGGGATAACCACTACTGTTTAGACATGGGGGGGATAGCCACTACTGTTTAGACATGGGGGGATAGTCACTACTGTTTGACATGGGGGGATAGCCACTAATGTTTCGACATGGGAGGATAGCCACTACTGTTTAGACATGGGGGGGTAGCCACTACTATTTAGACATGGGGGGATAACCACTACTGTTTAGACATGGAGGGCATAGCCACTACTGTTTGACATGGGGGGATAGCCACTAATGTTTCGACATGGGAGGATAGCCACTACTGTTTAGACATGGGGGGGTAGCCACTACTGTTTAGTCATGGGGGGATAACCACTACTGTTTAGACATGGAGGGCATAGCCACTACTGTTTGACATGGGGGGGCTAGCCACTACTGTTTAGACATGGGGGGGTAGTCACTACTGTTAAGACATGGAGGGATAGCCACTACTGTTTGACATAGGGGGATAGTGAGTACTGTTTAGACATGGGGGGATAGTCACTACTGTTTAGACATGGGGGGATAGCCACTACTGTTAAGACATGGGGGGGTAGCCACTACTATTTAGACATGGGGGGCATAGCCACTACTGTTTAGTCATGGGGGGATAACCACTACTGTTTAGACATGGAGGGCATAGCCACTACTGTTTGACATGGGGGGGGTAGCCACTACTGTTTAGACATGGGGGGGTAGTCACTACTGTTAAGACATGGAGGGATAGCCACTACTGTTTGACATAGGGGGATAGTGAGTACTGTTTAGACATGGGGGGATAGTCACTACTGTTTAGACATGGGGGGATAGCCACTACTGTTAAGACATGGAGGGATAGCCACTACTGTTTGACATGGGGGGATAGCCACTACTGTTTAGATATGGGGGGATAGCCACTACTGTTTAGACATGGGGGGCATAGCCACTACTGTTTAGACATGGGGGGGGGTAGCCACTACTGTTTAGACATGGGAGGATAGTCACTACTGTTTGACATGGGGGGATAGCCACTACTATTTAGACATGGGGGGCATAGCCACTACTGTTTAGTCATGGGGGGATAGCCACTACTGTTTAGACATGGGGTCATAGCCACTACTGTTTGACATAGGGGGGTAACCACTACTGTTTAGACGGGGGGGATAGCCACTACTGTTAAGACATGGAGGGATAGCCACTACTGTTAAGACATGGAGGGATAGCCACTACTGTTTGACATAGGGGGATAACCACTACTGTTTAGACATGGGGGGCATAGCCACTACTGTTTGACATAGGGGGGTAGCCACTACTGTTTAGACATGGGGGGGGGGTAGTCACTACTGTTAAGACATGGAGGGATAGCCACTACTGTTTGACATAGGGGGATAGTGAGTACTGTATAGCCATGGGCGGATAGCCACTACTGTTTAGACATGGGGGGGATAGTCACTACTGTTTGACATGGGGGGGATAGCCACTACTGTTAAGACATGGAGGGATAGCCACTACTGTTTGACATAGGGGGATAGTGAGTACTGTTTGACATGGGGGGATAGCCACTACTGTTAAGACATGGAGGGATAGTCACTACTGTTTGACATAGGGGGATAGTCATTACTTTTTAGACATGGAGGGATAGTCACTACTTTTTAGACATGGAGGGATAGTCACTACTGTTTAGACATGGGGGGATAGTCACTACTGTTTAGACATGGGGGGGATAGTCACTACTGTTTAGACATTGGGGGGATAGCCACTACTGTTTAGACATGGGGGGATAGCCACTACTGTTTAGACATAGGGGGATAACCACTACTGTTTAGACATGGGGGGGATAGCCACTACTGTTTAGACATGGGGGGATAGTCACTACTATTTGACATGGGGGGATAGCCACTAATGTTTCGACATGGGAGGATAGCCACTACTGTTTAGACATGGGGGGGTAGCCACTACTATTTAGACATGGGGGGATAACCACTACTGTTTAGACATGGAGGGCATAGCCACTACTGTTTGACATGGGGGGATAGCCACTAATGTTTCGACATGGGAGGATAGCCACTACTGTTTAGACATGGGGGGGTAGCCACTACTGTTTAGTCATGGGGGGATAACCACTACTGTTTAGACATGGAGGGCATAGCCACTACTGTTTGACATGGGGGGGCTAGCCACTACTGTTTAGACATGGGGGGGTAGTCACTACTGTTAAGACATGGAGGGATAGCCACTACTGTTTGACATAGGGGGATAGTGAGTACTGTTTAGACATGGGGGGATAGTCACTACTGTTTAGACATGGGGGGATAGCCACTACTGTTAAGACATGGGGGGGTAGCCACTACTATTTAGACATGGGGGGCATAGCCACTACTGTTTAGTCATGGGGGGATAACCACTACTGTTTAGACATGGAGGGCATAGCCACTACTGTTTGACATGGGGGGGGTAGCCACTACTGTTTAGACATGGGGGGGTAGTCACTACTGTTAAGACATGGAGGGATAGCCACTACTGTTTGACATAGGGGGATAGTGAGTACTGTTTAGACATGGGGGGATAGTCACTACTGTTTAGACATGGGGGGATAGCCACTACTGTTAAGACATGGAGGGATAGCCACTACTGTTTGACATAGGGGGATAGTCACTACTGTTTGACATAGGGGGATAGTCACTACTGTTTAGACATGGAGGGATAGTCACTACTGTTTGACATAGGGGGATAGTCACTACTGTTTAGACATGGGGGCATAGCCACTACTGTTTAGCCATAGGGGAATAGCCACTACTGTTTAGACATGGGGGGATAGTCACTACTGTTTAACATGGGGGGATAGCCACTACTGTTTAGACATGGGGGGATAGCCACTACTGTTTAGACATGGGGGGGATAGCCACTACTGTTTAGACATAGGGGGATAGTCACTACTGTTTAGACATGGAGGGATAGTCACTACTGTTTGACATGGGGGGATAGCCACTACTGTTTAGACATGGGGGGGATAGCCACTACTGTTAAGACATGGAGGGATAGCCACTACTGTTAAGACATGGAGGGATAGCCACTACTGTTTGACATAGGGGGATAACCACTACTGTTTAGACATGGGGGGCATAGCCACTACTGTTTGACATAGGGGGGTAGCCACTACTGTTTAGACATGGGGGGGGGTAGTCACTACTGTTAAGACATGGAGGGATAGCCACTACTGTTTGACATAGGGGGATAGTGAGTACTGTATAGCCATGGGCGGATAGCCACTACTGTTTAGACATGGGGGGGATAGTCACTACTGTTTGACATGGGGGGATAGCCACTACTGTTAAGACATGGAGGGATAGCCACTACTGTTTGACATAGGGGGATAGTGAGTACTGTTTGACATGGGGGGATAGCCACTACTGTTAAGACATGGAGGGATAGTCACTACTGTTTGACATAGGGGGATAGTCATTACTTTTTAGACATGGAGGGATAGTCACTACTTTTTAGACATGGAGGGATAGTCACTACTGTTTAGACATGGGGGGATAGTCACTACTGTTTAGACATGGGGGGGATAGTCACTACTGTTTAGACATTGGGGGGATAGCCACTACTGTTTAGACATGGGGGGATAGCCACTACTGTTTAGACATAGGGGGATAACCACTACTGTTTAGACATGGGGGGGATAGCCACTACTGTTTAGACATGGGGGGATAGTCACTACTATTTGACATGGGGGGATAGCCACTAATGTTTCGACATGGGAGGATAGCCACTACTGTTTAGACATGGGGGGGTAGCCACTACTATTTAGACATGGGGGGATAACCACTACTGTTTAGACATGGAGGGCATAGCCACTACTGTTTGACATGGGGGGGCTAGCCACTACTGTTTAGACATGGGGGGGTAGTCACTACTGTTAAGACATGGAGGGATAGCCACTACTGTTTGACATAGGGGGATAGTGAGTACTGTTTAGACATGGGGGGATAGTCACTACTGTTTAGACATGGGGGGATAGCCACTACTGTTAAGACATGGGGGGGTAGCCACTACTATTTAGACATGGGGGGCATAGCCACTACTGTTTAGTCATGGGGGGATAACCACTACTGTTTAGACATGGAGGGCATAGCCACTACTGTTTGACATGGGGGGGGTAGCCACTACTGTTTAGACATGGGGGGGTAGTCACTACTGTTAAGACATGGAGGGATAGCCACTACTGTTTGACATAGGGGGATAGTGAGTACTGTTTAGACATGGGGGGATAGTCACTACTGTTTAGACATGGGGGGATAGCCACTACTGTTAAGACATGGAGGGATAGCCACTACTGTTTGACATAGGGGGATAGTCACTACTGTTTGACATAGGGGGATAGTCACTACTGTTTAGACATGGAGGGATAGTCACTACTGTTTGACATAGGGGGATAGTCACTACTGTTTAGACATGGGGGCATAGCCACTACTGTTTAGCCATAGGGGAATAGCCACTACTGTTTAGACATGGGGGGATAGTCACTACTGTTTAACATGGGGGGATAGCCACTACTGTTTAGACATGGGGGGATAGCCACTACTGTTTAGACATGGGGGGGATAGCCACTACTGTTTAGACATAGGGGGATAGTCACTACTGTTTAGACATGGAGGGATAGTCACTACTGTTTAGACATGGGGGGATAGCCACTACTGTTTAGACATGGGGGGGATAGCCACTACTGTTTAGCCATAGGGAATAGCCACTACTGTTTAGACATGGGGGGATAGTCACTACTGTTTAGACATGGGGGGGATAGCCACTACTGTTTAGACATGGGGGGATAGCCACTACTGTTTAGACATGGGGGGGATAGCCACTACTGTTTAGACATAGGGGGATAACCACTACTGTTTAGACATGGGGGGGATAGCCACTACTGTTTAGACATGGGGGGATAGTCACTACTGTTTGACATGGGGGGATAGCCACTAATGTTTTGACATGGGGGGATAGCCACTACTGTTTAGACATGGGGGGGTAGCCACTACTGTTTAGACATAGGGGGATAACCACTACTGTTTAGACATGGGGGGATAACCACTACTGTTTAGACATGGGGGGATAACCACTACTGTTTAGACATGGGGGGGATAGCCACTACTGTTTAGACATGGGGGTGATAGCCACTACTGTTTAGACATGGGGGGGGGATAGCCACTACTGTTTAGACATGGGGGGATAACCACTACTGTTTAGACATGGGGGGGATAGCCACTACTGTTAAGACATGGGGGGGATAGCCACTACTGTTTGACATGGGGGGATAGCCACCACTGTTTAGACATGGGGGGATAGTCACTACTGTTTAGACATGGGGGGCATAGCCACTACTGTTTAGTCATGGGGGGATAACCACTACTGTTTAGACATGGAGGGCATAGCCACTACTGTTTGACATGGGGGGGGTAGCCACTACTGTTTAGACATGGGGGGGTAGTCACTACTGTTAAGACATGGAGGGATAGCCACTACTGTTTGACATAGGGGGATAGTGAGTACTGTTTAGACATGGGGGGATAGTCACTACTGTTTAGACATGGGGGGATAGCCACTACTGTTAAGACATGGAGGGATAGCCACTACTGTTTGACATAGGGGGATAGTCACTACTGTTTGACATAGGGGGATAGTCACTACTGTTTAGACATGGAGGGATAGTCACTACTGTTTGACATAGGGGGATAGTCACTACTGTTTAGACATGGGGGCATAGCCACTACTGTTTAGCCATAGGGGAATAGCCACTACTGTTTAGACATGGGGGGATAGTCACTACTGTTTAACATGGGGGGATAGCCACTACTGTTTAGACATGGGGGGATAGCCACTACTGTTTAGACATGGGGGGGATAGCCACTACTGTTTAGACATAGGGGGATAGTCACTACTGTTTAGACATGGAGGGATAGTCACTACTGTTTAGACATGGGGGGATAGCCACTACTGTTTAGACATGGGGGGGATAGCCACTACTGTTTAGCCATAGGGGAATAGCCACTACTGTTTAGACATGGGGGGATAGTCACTACTGTTTAGACATGGGGGGGATAGCCACTACTGTTTAGACATGGGGGGATAGCCACTACTGTTTAGACATGGGGGGGATAGCCACTACTGTTTAGACATAGGGGGATAACCACTACTGTTTAGACATGGGGGGGATAGCCACTACTGTTTAGACATGGGGGGATAGTCACTACTGTTTGACATGGGGGGATAGCCACTAATGTTTTGACATGGGGGGATAGCCACTACTGTTTAGACATGGGGGGGTAGCCACTACTGTTTAGACATAGGGGGATAACCACTACTGTTTAGACATGGGGGGATAACCACTACTGTTTAGACATGGGGGGATAACCACTACTGTTTAGACATGGGGGGGATAGCCACTACTGTTTAGACATGGGGGTGATAGCCACTACTGTTTAGACATGGGGGGGGGATAGCCACTACTGTTTAGACATGGGGGGATAACCACTACTGTTTAGACATGGGGGGGATAGCCACTACTGTTAAGACATGGGGGGGATAGCCACTACTGTTTGACATGGGGGGATAGCCACCACTGTTTAGACATGGGGGGATAGTCACTACTGTTTAGACATGGGAGGGATAGCCACTACTGTTTAGACATGGGGGGATAGCCACTACTGCTTAGACGTGGGGGGGGAAGCTACTACTGCTTAGACATAGGGGGATAGCCGCTGCTAGGGCTGTGAGCTGTATGACAATAAAAACAATTGTGCATGTCTTGGATGGTTACAGGTAGCAGAAATAAGGGGAGTTAGTGCTGGAATCGCTATAAGTTCTTGTTGATGTGAATCTATGAGTTAGAAGAAAGTTTCCATTGCATAGATGCATCTCAAGTTAGTATTCAAAATAAAATAGATTGTTTTGGCGTTTTTCTGTCTTTCAATGTCAGTTGAAATGTCACAAATCAAAATTACCTGACAAGTCCCTAAATTGTTCTTTAGCAAATTATTCAATCATTGTTGTGAATTGGTGCGCATAAAACGTGTCAACAAATGTTTACCATTTCAATTATGTCTCTTTGAGGCCTAATGAGAATCTGATGTTTTTCACCTGGCCTGGTCTGTGCTCTCTGTTGCCTGGCATCACGCTTGTATAATATAATGTCTCCTCGACTTTCCCCCAGTTTGAGGGGTCCGCCGAGACCCAAGCTTAGAGACTAATTATTGTTCATTCCATCAGCTTTCTGAACACTCTATAAAGTCACAGCTCTGGGTTGTAAAAGACAGGCTACAACCAGAAAGAATGAGTTGAGGTTTTAGTCCTGCTATAGTTTTGCCTAGTTTGTAGATTAGGGACTGATGCATGCCAGATTTTACAACTCCTAGATAGGTATTTTAAGTATCAGCTAACCACATCACATGTTATAGCAATCTGTCAGTCGATGACACAGTCGATAATGTGGCACACAACCATTGGTTGATGTATGCAACGTCTGAGCAGGGGAACGCGACCTAGGAGTAAACGAGAGGTTTAAAATGGCAGCTGATCTGTTTGGCTTTTTCCTCTGCAGGGCTGATGTAACAGGTACACCTCTGTTGCCTTGCTGCACTGGAGCCCAGACCACCGGTGCTATTGATGGAGACCAGAGGAATTGGAAACTACATAAAGAATGATTAGTTAATAAATCAACTCCCCAGCCTGCATGCACTTTCCCTGTCTCTCTCCTCCCTCTCTCTATCTCTCTTCCTCTCCTCCTTCTCTGTTAAATTCTTTAAGACATTTGCATGGTTTTTCATAGGTACACAGGACCCCTGCCGGGCGTTCTCCCTCCCTCCGTTCTCTCTCACCCCCCGAGGGCGTTCCAGCAATATGATGTAATCTGATGAAAGAAGGCGGATGGAGGGTTAATGGTGGCAGAGAGCCAGTCGATGGAGGAGAGAGAGGAGGTAGAAGAGCCTTCTCAGGCACAGGCTTTATTCGGGAGAGAAAGCAGAGCAAAACTTTATTTAGTGGAGAATTGACAGGGTTTTACCTGAGCTCTGCTGGTAACTGGGACCTGCAGTATAGCAGCGTGGTGTATGTAGCCCAGCGGGTGGTCGGGAAGAAGAACCATGGGGAATAAGGGAGAGTGTGGGTAAGAGAGGGGGAGATGCGGGGTAAGTGAGGGTGAGATTGGGGGTTAGGAAGAAAGAAGATGGGGTAGCAGGGAGATTGGTGGTAATGGGTTTAGTGGTTGGGGTCAGTCAATCTGTTATGAATTGACATGATTGATTTAGGTGACATTGGTGGGCTGAGGCTAGGAGCTGAGGCAGTGTATTTGCTGTATTTCACTGTGTGAATGGTTGCACACATTGGCCTTCAAGAATTTCATAAAATGATGGAGTCGAAATTGAATGATGGAGTTCTTATTTTCTCTCCCTCTTTATCACTCTCTCCCTCCCCCCGTTCTCCACTGATATACAGAACAGTATCTATCTTCCACTCTGTGGAGTTCAATATCCACAGAGGTAAAGGTATCATTTTCCTTTTACCTTTTTTTCTCTCTTTCTTTCTTTTCTTTCTATTTCCCTCCAGCCTGCATGGCTGCCACGGCCACTGAAGTCGTTTAGCACCGTCCTTGAAAAAGCCCTCAGTGAGAAAACTACTGGCATGTTTAAGGAAAAGGTAGAATGCAGTGTGTGTCAGACAAAGCTGGGATGTGCAAGGGGTAGGGTGGTGGAGATGGAGGGGGGGTACTCCCCAGGGGGGGTATTTTCCCCTCTAATAGCTGTTACGAGCCCTACATTATATCCAAGGAGCTACATTCCTTTGGGGTCCAGACACACACACATACACATACACACATACACACACACGCACACACACACACAGTACACACACACACACACACACACACACACACACACACACACACACACACACACACACACACACACACACACACACACACACACACACGCAGGCACACTCTCTCCCCCTCTCTCTCTCTCCCTCTCTCTCCCTCTAACACACACAGACACATAGAAAAAAGCACACACACTCTCTCCCGGCCGCTTTGCTCGCTCCGTGTCAATATCCTGCCATTTGAAGTCACGTACTGCAGGGGCTTCTGGGAGTCACCGAGGAGCCAGGCTGACGGGTAATGGGCCGCATTCATTAATAAGGTTGCCGTGCTCCTGTCCCTCCCCGGCAATGCCACGGATGTCTTCACCGGGGGGATGGGAGGTGGGGGGGGCCGTCCCGTGGGGAGTCTCCTCCCAGACTCACTTAAAGGAGCTTTATTTCATCGAGAGAAGAGAGGAAAGAGAGAGAGAGGCGAGGGAAGCAGAGGAGAGAAGAGAAGCCGGGGCCGGCTCTTTAAAATGAAGTGCGGGGGCCCAGATGGGGCCCCAGGCAAGCCGAGGCTAACCCTTCTAAGGGTCAAACTCCCTCCTGCCCCCGTCAAACAGCTTATTACCCCACCTGTCGGAAAGTAATCGCCCCGGCTGAAAGGAAAGCTGTCGAGGTGTTTAAATGCTTTATATGGAGGCACTTGAAAGGGTAAAGAGGGAGGGGATGGAGGGGAGGGGAGTAATGGACGTGGCCTAGCCTGCCTTAGGGATTCTGCTATGTTGATAAGACTGAAGGTGACTGCAGTCAGTGCATTGGTAAACTCACCTTTATGGCTCAGGCTCGCTGAAGGAGTCACAACCTTTTGTGGTTCAGGGTCTTTCCATGTTGTTTATTCAAAGAGAATTCAAACCTACCCAGAGTAGGAGTTTGCGTACGTGTGAGGGTGTGTTTAAACTGTATGTCACTGTTCTTCTTTGTGTGTGTAATCAGCGTACTGATGAGTGTTTGACAGGTGTGCCTAGTCCGTGGAAGTGTAGCGAGTCCAAGGCCATGTTTTTAACAGAGCGCAGCAAGTGGGGCATGTGGTTTGCATTAAAGGGATTAGCAGTCACTTCAAAAGATGACCTGGATTCGGCCCACCAGGGACACCAGTTACACACCCCCTGGTCCACACACACACACACACACACACACACACCCTCCTTTAAAGAACCTAGCTGGCGCAGCTGCCCCCACTACAACCACTCTCCCTCACTGCACCACACCCCACTGGTGTGTGTGTGAGTGTTTGTGTGTGTGTGCAGGGTTGCGTAGGTTACTTTCTAAATGTAATCCATTACAGTTACTAGTTACCTGTCCAAAATTGTCAAGGAAATTTTTGGATTACCCAAACTCAGTAACCTAATCTGATTACATTCCGTTACTTTTAGATTACTTTCCCCTTAGGAGGCATTAGAAGAAGACAGAAATGTATGTTACCAATTGATCGACATCTATTGCAGGATAAATCAATGTTAAAGTTTAAATAGCTGGCCATATATTGATGTTAAATGTTACTTTATGGGTTGGTTATGTAGGCTTCTTCTAACCCATCGCTTTCTACGACATATAATAATACGATTAAATTAAACTCAGCAAAAAAAGAAACATCCCTTTTTCAGGACCCTGTCTTTCAAAGATAATTCGTAAAAATCCAAATAACTTCACAGATCTTCATTGTAAAGGTTTAAACACTGTTTCCCATGTTCAATGAACTATAAACAATTAATGAACATGCACCAGTGGAGCGGTTGTTAAGACACTAACAGCTTACAGACGGTAGGCAATTAAGGTCACAGTTATGAAAACTTAGGACACTAAAGAGGCCTTTCTACTGACTCTGAAAAACACTAAAAGAAAGATGCCCAGGGTCCCTGTTCAACTGTGTGAACATGCCTTAGGCATTCTGCAAGGAGGCATGAGGGCTGCAGATGTGGCCAGGGCAATAAATTGCAATGTCCGTACTGTGAGACGATAAGAAAGCTCGACAGGGAGACAGAATGGACAGCTAATCGTGTTCGCGGTTGCAGACCACGTGCAACAACACCTGCACAGGATCGGTACATCCGAACATCACAGCTGCGGGACAGGTACAGGATGGCAACAACAACTGCCCGAGTTCACCAGGAATGCTTAATCCCTCCATCAAGGCTCAGACTGTCCGCAATAGGCTGAGAGAGGCTGGACTGAGGGCTTGTAGACCTGTTGTAAGGTAGGTCATCACCAGACATCACCGGCAACAACGTCGCCTATGGACACAAACCTACCGTCGCTGAACCAGACAGGACTGGCAAAAAGTGCTCTTCACTGACGAGTCGTGGTTTTGTCTCACCAGGGGTGATAGTCGGATTCACATTTATTGTCAAAGGAATGAGCGTTACACCGAGGCCTGTACTCTGGAGGGGGATCGATTTGGAGGTGGAGGGTCCGTCATGGTCTGGGGCGGTGTTTCACAGCATCATCGGACTGAGCTTGTCATTGCAGGCAATCTCAACACTGTGCGTTTCAGGGAAGACATCCTCCTCCCTCATGTGGTACCCTTCCTGCAGGCTCATCCTGACATGACCCTCCAGCATGACAATGCCACCAGCCATACTGCTCGTTCTGTGTGTGATTTCCTGCAAGACATGAATGTCAGTGTCCTGCCATGACCAGGGAAGAGCCCAGATCTCAATCCCATTGAGCACTTCTGGGACCTGTTGGATCGGAGGGTGAGGGCTAGGGCCATTCCCCCCAGAAATGTATGGGAACTTGCAAGTGCCTTGGTGGAAGAGTGGGGTAACATCTCACAGCAAGAACTGGAAAATCTGGTGCAGTCCATGAGGAGGAGATGCACTGCAGTACTTAATGCAGCTGGTGGCCACACCAGATACCGACTCTTATTTTTGATTCTGACCCCCCCTTTGTTCAGGGACACATTATTCCATTTCTGTTAGTCACATGTCTGTGGAACTTGTTCAGTTTGTCTCAGTTGTTGATTCTTGTTATGTTCATGCAAATATTTGCACATGTTAAGTTTGCTGAAAATGAACACAGTTGACAGTGAGGACGTTTCTTTTTCTGCTGAGTTTATATCTATCTTTACATTAAAAACCAAAGTCTATCAGAATTACAGTCATTCCAATAAATGTTATACCCCTTGATCTTCAGGAATAGGACTTGGAAATATGGAAGTATAGATTAGCCAAGTTAAGAATTTATTAGCCAGCCCTACTCTTTTGTTCATGATTTTGTTGTCATGGAGGACTGATTGGGCTCATTGATTCGAGTTGAAAAATAAATGCTGCGCTCATGGAATGGCATGCTTTGAGCACTACTGAAAAGTGCTATTTACAAAAGTAATCCTCAAAGTAATAATCTAGTTTTTCAAAAGAATCTGTAATCTGATTACAATATTTTTGCTGGTAATTTAACGGATTACAGTTACCATGTTTTTGTAATCCCTTACATGTAATCCCTTATACTCCCCAACCCTGTGTGTGTGTTAATATATTCCATCACAGATATTACATGGTAACTGTTGTTTCCATGGCCACAGCCATTGATCTGATGTTGGTATTGATGGTTGGGGATTGAGATGTTGTAGGGAGGGAGATGTTGTCAGCTCAATGGTGGCGTGTTAGTGTGTCAGGAGAGGACTTAACCATGTTTAATCTCTTGGAGGACCAGAACATATGGCTCCACATAACCATTTACTGCTGCTCGGGTTGATTGGACATACATCCTGACATTCACCACTCACAACACCACATTATGTCAATCACTAACTCTCTGAAAAACCAATGGTGAATTCATTATTTGGTATTAGGAATATGCCTTAATATTAATGAGAAGAAATTCAGTGTTCAAATTCAAACTTTCTAAATGGAGTAAATGTTGAATGAAATTAAATGTCCTTGTGTTGAATTTGATCTTGATTCAGTCGTTTCATTCCTCTCTCTCTCTCTCCCTCTCTGTTCTTCCTCCTGTCCAGAACCACACGCTGACTCAGCACAGCAGCTAACCAGGCAGATCATCACTTGGCCTGAGGAGCAGAGGAGAACCATACGGCGAGGAGGAGAATCATGTATGACCCAGTCAGTCCTCCAACCACCGTCAGTGCAATAGCCCACTGGCTCTTTTGCACTGAACTTTGGATTCACTTCACATCAGGAAGGACCATGTCACACAAAAAGAAAAGGACAGATGAAAGACAGAGGTGTGAAAAAAAGACAGAAAAACATATCTCTAATCTTTGTCTGGTCGTCATGTCAACAAAACTGGACAACTATCTTTGTAAATAGAAGTACTTCTTCATGTGTTGCTTAATAACTCCAGCTAAATTGTAGTCTTATACAGTACAGTATTTGCTAATGTACAGTTCAGAACCGGTTTTCCCAAAAAAATAAAGAGAGAAAAAAAGCTAAACAGAGAATGCCACTGTCAATCAGAAGATGTGGAACTCATCCACAATATGTTGGCGAAACAGGGTGCCAATGTGGGGTATAATTATATAGGGAACAGGAAGTTGTGGTATGGTCAGTAAGGACCCTTTTCATCAGCGCACATTTCCTGTATGTGACACTATCCTGACCTGGTCACTTATGACAGAAGGGTGTAGCAGGATGCTCAATCACCAGCAGAGCCTGACATTACATCACAGGTCTCATTCCATCATGGCTGCCATTCCAGTTGATCAGCTGAGGACTAAGTTGTGCATTTAATCTGGTCCGCCTGCCTAACTGCACATGGACAAGTTGAAATGAGACGAAGATAAAAACATTTTTGGGGAAAAACAGGACAGGGTTCTGATATATGCAAATGCAGTGACACAGATTTGAAAAGGCCAGCTAGAAACTCTGGTTGGCACGGTAACAGAGACATCGTCAACCCCCCTGTGTCTCCTAGAGCATCATGGGAAATCTCCAGCCCACTGACTCAAACCTGTATGTTTCTGTTATTAATGTTTACTGCTCGTTCAAGCCTGGAGATTACTGGAAAAATTATGTCATTTTTCTTAGCTCTTTGTATTACATTTTTTTTGCAATGGGGAATAAATCCATTTTGATTTGGGGTCGTGGGGGAGACTACATGTATTCGGTCTCTCTGGGGGATGTGCTTAAACTTATGTCCTGGGCTCTCCTTGAGAGCTCTCAACTTCTCCTCTTCCTTCCCTGTTTCCTGCGGTATCCTATTGCTCTGCTCTCTGCTCAAGCTGGAAGCCATTGTGGCATTATAATACACCAATATAAATCATTCTGTAATGTAAATGTTTTTGCATTCATTGAACCTGAGATGCACTTTTGTATGAAACTTTAATGTTTTGATCTTTTGATTGAGAATTGTTCGTACTCAGTTTACAGGAAATTAACCACCATCTCCTGCTTCAGCAAAAGGACAGTTATCTTGTCTGTTATTCAAATGTTATTGTACAAATATGGAGTTCTGTATTTGGCAGACCTCATTTTTTTTTGGTGTTGCACATGTGATGGAAATATTAAAACTGTATGAAAAATGGCTTCTGTGTGTGTGTGTGTGTGTGTGTGTGTGTGTGTGTGTGTGTGTGTGTGTGTGTGTGTGTGTGTGTGTGTGTGTGTGTGTGTGTGTGTGTGTTTATGCATGCATGCATGTGTGCGTGTGCATACAGTATGTGTGTGGATCAATTAATTTGATTAAGTAGCAAAATGGGCCCTTGGCAGCATAAACATTATCATCTTCAAAAGCTTACTTTGCATTTTTGGATTTAAATCAAATTCCATCCTTTTCGCTGGTTCCCTTGTGGCTCTGCCTAACGAACATCTGAGCATCTTAAGGGAGGTCTGCGTTATTAATGACTCCATTACCCATCACCCTGTGCGGTCCCATTCCACACACCCTCGCACCAGGCCTATTAGGGAGCCTGCAGCACTCCAGGGGACCAATGGAAAGGAAGGATGTCTGTGCCGAATGGGACAAAGGGCCAACTAGTAACATCTGTCTGTCTTTACAGATGATTCCTCACAGCAATGAGATGAAAAACACAAAGTCCAAAATAACTGTTATGACAAGGGACATGAGTATGTCATGCAAAAGCATATATTTAACAAAGACAACAAATTGAATAAGATTTATACAATACTTTTTCATGTTTTAATAAAATTATGCCACTTTTTTTCTTAACAAAATTAAGATTAGAAATAAATTAAATCAGCAGGGAGTATTCATTTGTACATATAGTATTATGATTCACCAACCTACCGTCTTAATACATCAATACAAGAAAATATATAAACTCACAGCACCTCCCGTTGGTCTGCCTGTAGGATGATTGGCTGGTAACAGACCCAATCATGTGTCCAGACAGATTATTGACCATGACGAGCCAGCACCACGACCATGGGGAAATAAAGTCACTTTATCTGTGACATGTGTCAACAACAATTACTTTACTGTATTCTCCTTCACTGTATCCTAATGAACACGTATAATGATAAGCTGATCAGGTATCTGTTTTGTACTATCTGATGTACAGGTTTTATCTGCCATTTTGACTCCTCTTCATTATGCTTTTCTGACTGTGACAATCTTTCTCAATTGAAATGGAATGCCACCACATTCCAAATTCAGAAATGGAATGGAATAGATGGCTCATCTCACCAGTGTTCCAGCGTTAACTGTCAAGCAGAATGCAAGCTGGGCAGCCATTAAACAACTTTGCTAGCATCTCCCCGTGCCAGACACTTTTAATAAGCTTCAAGGGCATTCTGAACGGGTCCAGAACTTTGTGTTGCCAGAGATGGACTGGCCCACATCATCCATTACGTTAAATTGGGTGGCGGCCTCCAGCTCATATTTATGATTTAATTAAATTAACTTGTGAGAACCACCGAGGCCTCCCTTTTGCCCGCCAGCCTCAGCAATGAAAAGCACACACACAAAAACACACATGCGCACACAGGCATGCACACACACATACGCCCATGTATACACTCTCACACACAAACACACAGATGCATATGCCTCCAAATTCCTCCTGACCAAGAGTGAGACTGTGGGCGCTTTGGCAAGGGGACTCTCAGAGGCTCAATTAAAGGAATATAAATACACAGACCCCAGTCATCTCCGACAGCGAGCGATGGACCACATGGCCTGCACGGCATCTATAGAGATATCATTCCTGGGCTGATCCACCATAATATGGCTGCACACACATACTGTACTTTCAGTGCAAGAAGAATGATGTTCCTGGGTTGGTTGAACCGGGGTTTGGACATTTCACGCACTGGTAGTCTTTGCCTGTGGATCTTCTTTTAACAGCATAGGGTGGGTCAACTCCCACCGTGCATTGTAGGCCTGGATTATCCTGCGGTATGAGCCTCTTTCCTGGTGAGGGGGCCTCCCTGTCATCCTACCCTTAACTGAGTTAGCAATGGAGCCCTGACACTTTATCATGGTCCCCTCTCTTGGTCTATCCCTGCTTGCCACAGAGGTTAGCTCACTCCTTCATACTGTTAACACTTCATGGGTAGTTTGTGACACGGTATGCTATGCGTCAGAGGGGGCAATCCAATATGAATTTTTTCCCGCTCTGCTCTATTTTCGTGTGGCCCGCCTCTTACTGCGTGTTATCTCGCAGTTCACGCAGGATACGTTCAGCCACGGGGTTAAACTATTTTTATAAGCATGGCATAATCTCAGACACTCCTGCTAGCGGCTGGTCTTCCCTTTATAGTTGATTTGATAACACAACTTCAGGGGTGAGTCACACTTGCCATGTCCCGGGTATAGGGTTTCAGCTAAAACAAATTTATTGAAATTAATTCTCAGCCTAAAGCAGGGGTTCGGCACTTAGTCTGAGTAAGGACAAACTATAGACACTCAGTAGTCCTTTGTGTGATTTTTACACAGTTACCCGCAAGCTCCCCTGTGGTTTCCTGCTCAAGCCCACAATATGGTATGGCCGCGGGACACCTAAGGTGAACCCCCTGAGCCTAAATTTGTTATAATGCAACGTTCTTTCTTCAGCACTTTATTTAACAAATAGTGTAATTTAACTAGTTAATGAAAACCAGTAACACTTCTCTTTTGGTTCCACAGCTTCACAACTGATGGGTTTTCCCGTTTTTTTATATAGCAATTACAATGCAGTAGCTTCTAACAATAGTAATTAAGTTCTGTTCTTACCTTACCCCACAAATTATTCTAACTTCTAATACAGGGCTGCCCAATCCTCTTCCTGGAGATCTACTGTCCTGTAGGTTTTCAGTCCAACCCTAATGTAGCATATCTGATTCAGCTAGTTAAGGTCTTGTTGAGCAGCTAGTAAGTAGAATCAGGTGTGTTAAATTAGGGTTGGACTGAAAACCCACAAGACGGTAGATCTCCAGGACGAGGGTTGGGCAGCCCTGTTCTAATACATCAATCAGCTCCTGAAGCCCATGCCTCCTTTGACTACAGCCACACAACACACCCCCTCCCACCTACACGTGATATTTAAGGAAAATTACATACCACATTGTCTCCTTTACACGTGATGTCTACACAGAGTCAGGTAACAAATTGATTCCTTCGTAGGTGACGACAACCCGTGGTGTCATCTGCTTCATGGCCACGTTCCATCAGGCAACTCTACCAACTCCATCCGAGGGCCGAGGTTTGACGGGGGTGTAAATAAGATGAACCTCCACCATCCGGCAGAGGATCATCTACATACAGTCCACCCGCACCCATAATTTCCTCTCTGCCTTTGACTGGGTCTTGCTGCTCTTAAGCTACTTGTGCTCCTTCTTCCGTTCTTCTTGTCCCTTCCTAGTTTCAGTTACCAGATTTCTGTCTGGGGACTGGAGGAGTCATCAGTTCATACTGACTAGGCTCATTCACGACAACATGAAGCTAGGGTTAGGGTTAGGGTAATGGAGAGGATTAGAGTTGAACCAGGAGGTGGACATGAAGCTAGGGTTAGGGTTAGGGTTAGGGTAATGGATATGATTAGAGTTGAGCCAGGAGGTGGACATGAAGCTAGGGTTAGGGTTAGGGTAATGGATATGATTAGAGTTGAGCCAGGAGGTGGACATGAAGCTAGGGTTAGGGTTAGGGTAATGGATATGATTAGAGTTGAGCCAGGAGGTGGACATGAAGCTAGGGTTAGGGTTAGGGTAATGGATATGATTAGAGTTGAGCCAGGAGGTGGACATTAAGCTAGGGTTAGGGTTAGGGTAATGGAGAGGATTAGAGTCGAACCAGGAGGTGGACATGAAGCTAGGGTTAGGGTTAGGGTAATGGATATGATTAGAGTTGAGCCAGGAGGTGGACATGAAGCTAGGGTTAGGGTTAGGGTAATGGATATGATTAGAGTTGAGCCAGGAGGTGGACATGAAGCTAGTGTTAGGTTTAGCTTTAGGGTAATGGAGAGGATTAGAGTCGAACCAGGAGGTGGACATGAAGCTAGGGTTAGGGTTAGGGTAATGGATATGATTAGAGTTGAGCCAGGAGGTGGACATGAAGCTAGGGTTAGGGTAATGGAGAGGATTAGAGTTGAGCCAGGAGGTTGACATGAAGCTAGGGTTAGGGTTAGGGTTAGGGTAATGGAGAGGATTAGAGTCGAACCAGGAGGTTGACATGAAGCTAGGGTTAGGGTTAGGGTAATGGAGAGGATTAGAGTTGAGCCAGGAGGTGGACATGAAGCTAGGGTTAGGGTTAGGGTAATGGAGATGATTAGAGTTGAGCCAGGAGGTTGACATGAAGCTAGGGTTAGGGTTAGGGTAATGGATATGATTAGAGTTGAGCCAGGAGGTGGACATGAAGCTAGGGTTAGGGTTAGGGTAATGGATATGATTAGAGTTGAGCTAGGAGGTGGACATGAAGCTAGGGTTAGGGTAATGGAGATGATTAGAGTTGAGCCAGGAGGTTGACATGAAGCTAGGGTTAGGGTAATGGAGATGATTAGAGTTGAGCCAGGAGGTGGACATGAAGCTAGGGTTAGGGTAATGGAGAGGATTAGAGTTGAGCCAGGAGGTGGACATGAAGCTAGGGTTAGGGTTAGGGTTAGGGTTAGGGTTAGGGTTAGGGTTAGGGTTAGGGTTAGGGTTAGGGTTAGGCATGAAGGACCACGTAGGGTGAGGCGGCAATCAGCAGGAGAAGCAATCAGCAGGAGAAGCTCTCTGGTCTGTTGACCTCTGCTACCAGAGGCATACTGTACTGTATGATTCATGAAAGAATAATGAAAACCTACTGGGGTATTCAGCATGCTGAAAAAGCATTGTTTTTGCACTGCAAAAGAAAACACAAACACCAAACAACTCCTTCTTCGCTTCTTTTTGCTCCCTTAGCTTCTCCTTACTGACATTTCTTTTTAACTGACCAGGGTTTAGGCTGAGCATTCCTCCCACTGAAGGGGACCTGGGAGACCTCTTATGGCATTCAATATGTGCGCCCAAGCATGAGATCCAGATCCATTTAGCCGGGGGATCCGTGGGGACTGTCTGGGGTAACCCAATCTTTCACACCACCTCGCCCATAGAATTAGGAATTAGAATACTAGAATGGATATGAACCTTCTTATGATGAGATAAAGGTCAGCCATTTTGGTCAGGGAGTTGGTTAACCTTGGTTTGCCAGTGCTGTGATAAGATATTGTGTAAAATAATGAATATGCCAACATTCCATTCAAAAGATGCAGTCAATCCACAGCAATACACTGACTGAAATCAGCTGATGATAGAACTTAGACAAGTTGTAAATGCAACAAGTACAGCTAATGTATCATATAATAACACTCACAGCTTATCAAGAAAACAAACATTTAGACATTTATGGTCTGTTTGCATATATTTTAGAGGCTAACGTATGTGGACACCCCTTCAAATTAGTGGATTCAGACATTTCAGCCACACCCGTTGCTGACACGTGTATAGAAATTGAGCACACAGCCATGCAATCTCCATTGAAAAACATTGTCAAGAAAAGAGCTCAGTGACTTTCAACGTAACACCGTGATAGGATGCCACCTATCTAACAAGTCAGTACGTCAAAATTCTGCCCTGCTAGAGCTGCCCTGGTCAACTGTAGGTGCTGTTATTGTGAAGTGGAAACGTCTAGGAGCAACATCGTCTCAGCCGCGAAGTGGTAGCCAACACCAGCTCACAGAATGGGACCGCCGAGCGCTTAAGCGCTTAGCTCATAAAAATTGTCTGTCCTCGATTGCAACACTCACTACCAAATTCCAAACTGCCTCTGGAAGCAACGTCAGCACAATAACTGTTCGTCGGGGGCTTCATGAAATGGGTTTCCATGGCCGAGCAGCCGCACAAAAGCCTAAGATCACTATGTGCAATGCCAAGTGTCAGCTGGAGTGGTGTAAAGCTCGCCTCCATTGGACAGTGTGATGAATCACGCTTCAGCATTTGGCAGTCCAACTGACGAATCTGGGTTTGGCTGATGCCAGGAGAACACCACCTGCTCCAATGCGTAGTGCCAACTGTAAAGTTTGGTGGAGGAGAAATAATGGTCTGGGGATGTTTTCCCTTCACTGGAACTAAGGGGCCTAGCCTAGCCCCCTTAGTTCCAGTGAAGGGAAATGTTAATGCTACAGCATACAATGACATTCTAGATGATTCTGTGTTTCCAACTGTGTGGCAACAGTTTGGGGAAGGCCCTTTCCTGTTTCAGCATAACAATGCCCCTTTGCACAAAGCGAGGTCCATACAGAAATGGTTTGTCGAGATCAGTGTGGAAGAACTTGACTGGCCTGCACCTTTGGGATGAATTGGAACGCCGACTGTGAGCCAGGCCTAATTCGTCCAACACCAGTGCCCGACCTCACTAATGCTCTTGTGGCTGAATGGAAGCAAGTCCCCGCAGCAATGTTCCAACATCTAGTGGAAAGCCTTCCCAGAAAAGTGGAGGCTGTTATGGCAGCAAAGGGGGGCCAACTTCATATTAATGCCCAGGATTTTGGAATGAGATGTTCGACGAGCAGGTGTACTGTTGTATATGACAATATTTAGGTTGACAATAATTCTATTATATAATTTCTGATATATCACATGCCCTACTTTTATTTCCCTGCATAAGTAAAATCAGTGTTATGCCTCTACTGCCATTCATTCTGATTAGACTGGTTTGGATTTCTCCCTGACCAATATGGCTGCCATGTTCACTCCATTCTGGAATTTTGATGGTTTATGACATATCCCTTCTAATAATTTAATAGGATCTCTATGACCACACTGTCCCCTCTCCTCTCTCTCGCCCAGAGAGACATCTTTTCAAAACTGTGTCAGCAAAATGGACATTGTTGCCTCTCCATGTCTAATCGAATCTGTGTGAAAAGGGGCCGCCTTGAGTATTTTTTTCAATTCACTGTATTTTCCATTTTAACAGACGCTTTTATCCAGAGTGACTTACAGGAGTAATTAGGGTTAAATGCCTTACTCAAGGAGACATCGGCAGATTTTTTCACCTAGTCGGCTCGGTGACGCGAACCAGCGACCTTTCGGTTACACTCTTAACCACTAGGTTACCTGTAGCCCTCATCGCCTCTTCTTTCGCTGATGAATGTTTTGTGTCAAACTTGATCATTGTGATGCGTAGTAATCAGCTCTACTGTAACTCATAGGCTCTTTGTAAAAATCCATCTTTATAGAAGACCTTAAGAGAAAGAAATACTTATCACAGCGACTTCAAAACTAACATACAGAGAATTAAGAGCTATAGAGGTGTGGATGGCAAGAAAAAAACATCTCAGGTGATAATTGGAGAAAAAAAGTGTGTAGCTGTGAATATCGCCTTCGGATCTTGGAGGAGCCACAGAAGCTTGGCAACAGTGAATCATCCGCCCCCATGCAACACCACAAATCCTCGCTTCCTCTAATACATCTGACAACACAGGTACTACGATACGTCACTACAACACTACTACTACAGTAGAACAAACATGACCTCAACTGTTTGTAATACAACGATGCGTCATAATGTTAAATTAACTGAATGTATTGAAGATACCATTGGAGCTTTGCCTATGTGATCTAGATCTTAACTTACTCTTGAGCTGTGTACTTCCCACTTACACAGTTAGCTGCAGTAGCTGTATGTACACTGCATTATTTATATACACAGTACTATCTCTCTCTCTCAGATTTTCAACCTTCCCTTCCCATCACACTGGCATGCAGGAGCCAAGAGTCTTCCTGTGGGTTTGACCACACATAGTCTATATTTCATTACTTGGTGTTTAATTCATTTTAGAGAATACAAAAATAATCCCCCTGTTTTAAGTGTTTTCCTGTCTTGTTGGGTATGCTAGGGCATGGAAGATGATGGCTAGAGGGAGAGACTCACCTTCAGCCTCTCCCAGTTCAGGACGCAGGGGGGATCATTATCCATCAGGGCCGCAGGAGGGAGGAGTGAGTGGGGGATGGACAGAGGAAGAGCCGAGCTCACATGGCCTCTGCTCTAAGTCTGAGTGTGTGGGGGTGTAGGAGAGGGCAGAGTAAGAAAATAGCTACTTCTCGGAGATGGGCAGGGATAGATAGAGAATGAAAGACAGAGAAACACAGCCATACTGAATTTAGTTGATTTAGTTGTATTTGGGCTAATTAGACTTGAGTCAGTCATTCCATGGTTTTATATGATATGTTTGATTGAATGCTTTACTGGCAGAGGAGGCCTAACACATTGCAATGGAGGTGTCTTTTTGTGAAGTCTTATTTGTGTCTGTTTGTTTTGCCTTATGGAGGCTGGGAGGAAGGGGAGCTAATTGTATTGCCTCATAATGCCAGTTAGTTTGTCATTTGTTTTCCTACATGTGCTTATTGGTGAACTAGGAAATGCTCTATAATGGTGCCTCGTGGGAGATAAAGGCCTCATTCCCCCTGCTTTTGTCTCTCTTTTTCTCTCGCTATCCCTGTATTACCTACTTTCTCTCACCCTCGTTTTATTTACTGCTACCTCTTTTCCCGCTCTTCTCAACTCTTTTATTTCCCTCTGTCTCTCTCCCCCTTTCCCTCCCCTCTCTCTCCCACCATCCCTCTCCTCTCTTGCATATCTTGTATTGTAAACAGCTCACAAAAGTGTGACAAGGTCTCCTCGTGTTCCCCCCTCTTTACTCTCCCTTCTCCCAGCTGTTTGTTATTGTCTCCTCCGCTATCGTGTGTTTGTCTCTATCACACTTTTCTTTATTCCTCTCTCTCTCTTTTTTTCTCTCCACCGCGTCAGAAAAGAAAAAGTTAATTAAATATGGAACGAGACGGAGCAGCATCTCTTTAAACCATCATGTCATTAAAATGGCATTCCTGGGAGATCAGCTTAAAAGGAGTCGGAGCACAATGTCTTCTCAGTCAGATATTTATGGGCCTGGTTATGTAAACATGCTCTCTTTATTCTCTATGTATATTTCATGTAATTATCACTTTTTGTAGCGCCTCTCCCCCGAGACATGTAGAGGCAAGGAGTTACTGGGGGAATGTCATTAGAAGAGACTATTGTTACAGAGCCGTTATGATACTGCTGTTGAGTATGCTGTATGCTACATTCCCAGACTCACTGAGGAAGGCTTTTATCTATATTTGAGATGTATCATCCATAAATCATAATTGTATGTATTCATATATGCTTTTGAATCTGACTCATATCTCTGTCTCTCTGTCTGGTACGGGACTCAAGCTTAATTCAATCATCTGTACATTTACAACAATAGACCTTGTATTCAATTCACTCAATTATTTCTCCATCTGAAAGCAATGGATAAATGTCCTACAAAGGACTGATCAACTGATCAAATACAAACAGTGGACCCTTCACCTCACCCATGATATATTCCCATCTATAAAGAATAGGGATCTAGTGCAGTGTGAACTCGCTTCTCCAACAAAACTTGGAGAAACCACTGCCAGCTGACGGAAGCTGCTAATTAAGAGGGCTGGAGAGCCAGCAGGGGCGTCTTATGAAACACTACAGGCACCGGGGATGAACTAGAGTAGAGGAGGCTAGGCCTGGACCTCTATCACAACCCACAACAATGGTGCTGTGGAGGGGAGACGGGTGACAAGGGAGACACTATAGTAGAGGAGGATGGGACCTCTTTTGCAACTCAATGGTGCTGTGGAGGGGAGAAATTGGAGAGGGGAGAGGGGAGACAGGGAGGAGGGGAAACAGGGGAGGGGGAGAGGGGCAAGAGGGGAGACGACAGGGGAGAGGGGAGAGAGGGGAGACAGGTTAGAGGGGAGAGATGCAAGAGGGGAAACAGGGGAGAGGGGCAAGAGGGGAGACAGTGGAGAGGGGAGAGAGGGGAGTCTGTAGAGAGGGGAGATAGGAGACAGTAGAGAGGGGAGTCAGGGGAGAGGGGAGATATGAGACAGTAGAGAGGGGAGACAGGGGAGAGGAGAGGGGAGAGAGGAGACAGTAGAGAGGGGAGACAGGGGAGAGGGAGGGGAGATGGGAGACAGTAGAGAGTGGAGACAGGGGAGAGGGGAGTCAGAGGAGAGGGGTGATAGGAGACAGTAGAGAAGGAAGACAGGGAAGAGGGGAGATAGGACACAGTAGAGAGGGGAGACGGTAGTGAGGGGAGACAGGGGAGAGAGGAGTCGGAGGAGAGGGGAGATAGGAGACAGTAGAGAGGAGAGGCAGGGGACAGGGGAGAGAGGGGAGAGGGGAGACAGAAGGGGAGGGGAGATAGGAGACAGTAGAGAAGGAAGACAGAGAAGAGGGGAGGTAGGACACAGTAGAGAAGGGAGATGGTAGAGAGGGGAGACAGGGGAGAGCGGAGTCGGAGGAGAGGGGAGATAGGAGACAGTAGAGAGGAGAGACAGGGGAGAGGGGAGACAGAGAAGAAGGGAGATGGGAAACAGTAGAGGGGAGACTTTCCTAAATTAATTTTGTCCTCTCCTCCCTGTTCCTGTTCTTGTCCTCACCTCTTTTTTGAAGAGCTGAGGTTCCTTCTCCTCCAATGCTTCCATCTGCAACTTCCCTATCAAGGAATAGACTTTTGAGATATACCCAAGAAGACAGTAGAGACAGGATATACAGAGCAGACTGCTCTATGCCACACACATTCACTCATGCATGATGTCATGTCAAATATGATTCACAAATCAAAAGTTCTTTCCTTGTTTTCCATAGATGCAGAAAAACGTGATTGCATGGTATGATGGAACAGCTTGTCAAGGTGCATCAATCCAAACACAGACACACAAACATGCCTATATTATAATGGGCACACACACGCAATTATTGACACTAACTATTGTTCATTTGAATCTACTGTGCCATGGAGTCAAAGTGTCTCTGTGTAATTTAACAATGTCTGATTAGGGACAGGACAGTGCATGCAGGTCTACTGACTGTGAAGCTGTAATTTCTCCTCTGGTTATCAGGACCAGAAATCCCTTGTCTCGTCCCTCTCGCCCACCAGTGAACCTGCCATAATGCCATCCAATCTGACCCCTCACATCACCCTGCCACATCACCATGCAGTAAACCTATGTGAACTGCAGTGTTCTAAAGTTGTCTGCAATAACCACTGCAGAATTGCTTTTAATCAACGTCTGAAATGAGGGTGACTGGAAGCGTCGCCCCATGCTGATTAAATGTAATTGTTTAATTGCCAAGTGCTGGGAACCCATCCTAAGAGGATTCCAATGGAATTATTTAAGCTCCAGTCAGGAAACGCTGTGTCCCGGAAAAGCGGAAGGAAGGAGGGAAAACGGAAAGGGGGAAAAATTGCACCCCAAAAAATTGTTTAAAAAAAATATTCTGTCTATGAAATATTGAGTGTGGTTTACCTTTCAGTTGGGTGATAAGTGAACAGCCTGGGGCCACATTGAACAGCAACGACCCTGGTGACAAGGTCTGTGTACTGAAATACCCCGCGACAATGACTTTGTGACAAGGTCTGTGTACTGAAATACCCCGCGACAATGACTTTGTGACAAGGTCTGTGTACTGAAATACCCCGCGACAATGACTTTGTGACAAGGTCTGTGTACTGAAATACCCCGCGACAATGACTTTGTGACAAGGTCTGTGTACTGAAATACCCCGCGACAATGACTTTGTGACAAGGTCTGTGTACTGAAATACCCCGCGACAATGACTTTGTGACAAGGTCTGTGTACTGAAATATCCCGCGACAATGACTTTGTGACAAGGTCTGTGTACTGAAATTCCCTGCGACAATGACTTTGTGACAAGGTCTGTGTACTGAAATACCCCGCGACAATGACTTTGTGACAAGGTCTGTGTACTGAAACACCCCACGACAATGACTTTGTGACAAGGTCTGTGTACTGAAATACCCTGCGACAATGACTTTGTGATAAGGTCTGTGTACTGAAATACCCCGCGACAATTACTTTGTGACAACGTCTGTGTACTGAAATACTCTGTGACAATGACTTTGTACTGAAATACCCTGTGACAATGACTTTGTGACAACTTCTGTGTACTGAAATGTCTGTGAGGGGTTTCACTGTTCTTCATCATGTAACAGTAAAGCACAGTAAGTCTTTTTCAGTGTCAAGACTGAAGATTAGTTAGTCATTGGTCTTAGAGAACCTAAACAGTGGTTTTCAGCATGAAGTCATTGTATCCGGCCCTATACATGAAGGACTCCTAGAAGGTTCTCATGAATGGGGTTATATAGGCCCCCTTCGCCATCTGAAAACCACTTTGTTTATCCGATAATGGGCTCTATAAACTTAAGGGGCACAGGTGCACTCCATTTAAGGTCGCAGAATTTAGTCACAGATGTTCAAATGTCTTCCTACACAGACACAAACACACGCGCACGCACACGCACACGCACACGCACACTAACACACACACACTAACACACACACACACACACACACACACACACACACACACACACACACACACACACACACACACACACACACACACACACACACACACACACACAGTTAACATGTTAGGAACACTTTCCTAATATTGAGTTGCACACCCTTTTGCCCTCAAAACAGCCTCAATTGGTAGGGGCATGGTGTTGAAAGCATTCCACAGGGTTGCTGGCCCATGTTGACTCCAATGCTTTCCACAGTTGTGTCAAGTTGGCTGGATGTCCTTTGGGTGGTGGACCATTCTTGATACACACGGGAAACTGTTAAGCGTGAAAAACCCAGCAGCGTGGCACCTACTACCATACCCTGTTCAAAGGCACTTAAATATTTTGTCTTGCCCATTCCCCCTCTGAATGGCACACATACACAATCCATGTCTCAATTGTCTCAAGGCTTAAAAATCATTCTTTAACCTGTATGCTCCGCTTCATCTACACTGATTGGCCACATTTAAAAACATATTTCCACAAACCCCATGACATTTTAATCTATCAATCACACTTTCCTAACCTCACTGACCTAGTGCAGAATAGATGCCCGTCAGTGGAGCTTGTTTTAGCATTTATAAACATGCAGGAAGAACTGAGGTTTGGTGTTTTGATGATGAGTGCAGTAATCCATCCCTACCGTAGGGAAATGCTCTTCCTACTGCTACTGCTGCATCCCGTGCCTCTAGGCACAAGTGTGTCTTTGTCTCCCAGACCTGGGTTCAAATAGTATCTGCAATCTTTCAAATACTTTGAACATTTGTTTGAACCTACCTGGAGTGACGTATAGTAGGGGTTTGCACTTTATTAATTATTCTGTGCCAGGCAAGCTCAGTAAAGCGCAGCTATAGCATTTGAAAGATTTGGAATACTATTTTAACCCAGGTCTGTCTGTTATCCCTCACCACCATACAGGGGAGGGAGAGGAGCTTTGCACCCTGCAGCTGTGGCCTTATTCCCAGGCAGGCAGCCAACACCTGACCATGCAAGGCCAGCTGGCCCAGATGTGCACACAGACAATGGCAACACTTTGAGCAATGCAGTCCCCTCTGGGACCCCAGGCACCTGCAAACCAAAGGCCCTTCTCACTATCTAACATCATGTTGCAATTATACATCTAATAACTCACCATCACCCTGAGAGAACCACACTAATCTATAACATAACACAGGAGTGACTCTCCACAATTTATTTTGGAGCATCATACTAAACAAGTGTGGTCTGTAGAAGATTTAGTACTACTGTAGATGACCCAGAAGCTTTTTCCACAGCAGTGGCCCAATTTGCGGAACTTACCTGCAGGTTTTGGTCTGGAAAGTTCACTAAAAACAACAGATATCTTGTCAATCTTGTCAAGCACTGTGTCTCATTGAAGCCAAGCACTCAAAACAAGGCTGCATCTCAGTGTCTTATCCTTTCTAATAGACCAATGTTGATGACATCTTTTTTTAAATCAATGACACAACACTGCATAAAATTATCAAAATGACAGGTTTAAACATTTTACACGTGGATTGCTTGAGTGAAGAAAGCGTAACTGAAGCCTAAGAAAACAAAGGCCTCAAATGAATAATTTGATCTGTGCTTATTTTTAATCTAAATCAATCGAGGTTATTGATGCAGTCAGTAACTAAGTATTAAGCATCAGCTGTCAGAGCAGCTTACCGATCACTGTACGTGTACACAGCCAATCTGTAAATAGCACACCCAACTACCTCATCCCCCCATATTGTTACTTACCCTCTTGCTCTTTTTCACCCCAGTATCTCTATTCTCTACTTGCACATCAATCACTCCAGTGTTAATGCTACATTGTAATTATTTCACCTCCATGGCCTATTTATTGCCTTACCTCCCTACTCTTCTACATTTGCACACACTGTACATAGATTTTTCTATTGTGTTATTGATTGTACGTTTGTTTATGTGTAACTCTGTGTTGTTGTTTTGCCGTCCTGCTTTGCTTTATCTTGGCCAGGTCGCAGTTGTAAATGAGAACTCGTTCTCAACTGCCCTACCTGGTTAAATGAAGGTGAAATGAAGTAAACATAAAATAAACTATGGGTACGCAGAGGGTGTTGATACAAACAAAAGCTAGAAGATGCACAGTGACATCTAGTGGCGAATTTACTCCTGTACACCAAGGTCATTATCCAATACGGTACAAAAGAAACAAATACTTTGATTTACCATCTGTTTGTCATACAATAAAATGCCTTCTTGTATAAAGCAATTTAATCTGTCCAATATGGTAATTCAGCCTAATAAATGTTAACATATCAGTTCATGTTGGCCAATGTTTGACGACAAAGAAATATTTTTTATAGAGGTCAGTAGTGGCATAATTCTGACAGCAGAGGAAGGTAGTGGCCTGTTTCTGAAAATAAAAAGAAACATGACACTTCTGTTGCTTTCTCCATTATTTTATTTCTGTGACCAAAGGTAGAGAGAGGTGGGCCAGAATGAACCTGCTTTGTTCCAGTATAATACAAAAGGTACTACATTAAAACCTTTGAGGTTTGATATCAAAGTTAAACATGAATGTTTTTTATTCATACACCAAATATTGGTCTTATGATAATGATGACAAGCATGAATTCACATGGGCCACATAGTACCTTGGTGCCATATAATTTGATGAATACTGTACATTTGCACAACATTTTGACTTCACAGAAAACGAACATTGCCATACACATGCTCATAATACATTCAAATCTACTCTTCAAATACACTTTTGTAAACAGCAGTCAATATGACAATCTGTTTTATTATATCCAATATTTTCATTGGTAAAATATCAGATTTGGTCATTACCCCTGGGAACACAACGTCATTTCAACGTGGATAATTGGGTAGTGTAATATTTGGTTAAGACGTGGATCAATGAGATTACAACCTATAGTCCTATCCACCCACTCAAAAAGACAGCCCAAAGTTAGTTGAATTTTCATCATGTTATCATTATGCTTTGAACCATCTAAAAGAACAACCAAATTCCAATGGAATAGAAAAGCCAGATGTTTTGTTTAATAACCTATCACTGCTTTTTTTTTTAAACACAGCAAAGTTCAAATGAGAAAACAATGTCTGAGATTTTGCTTAGGTATACAACAGATTAACGTGTTATCACTGTGCTTCATCTAATAGCAGAAACAAATGACCTGGATTGCAGTTGAGATTACATTAAAAGTACATGGTGCAAGTGATCAATGCAGTCAACACAACCAAATATCAACATTTTAAGGAGATTTATCTTCTGCTTTCGGAGAGATAACCTTAATAATATGCATGTAAATCTCTCATGGCTCAAAGTGGAGGAGAGATTGACTTCATCACTACTTGCTTTTGTAAGAAGTGTTGACATGCTGAATATATCGAGCTGTCTGTTTAAACTACTATCACACAGCTCAGACATGCATACCCCACAAGACATGCCACCAAAAGGTATTTTCACAATCCCAAGTCCAGAACAGACTATGGGAGGCTCACAGTACTACATAGAGCCATGGCTACATGGAACTCTATTCCACATCAAGTAACTGATGCAAGCAGGACAATCAGATAAACAAAAAAATATATATATTTAAAAAATACACCTTATGGAACAGGGGACTGTGAAGAGATGACACGCACTCTACACACACGTACACATGGATGTTGTATTGTAAATATGTGATAGTAGAGTAGTGGCCTGAAGGAAGTGTTATGAAATGTAATGTCATGTAATATTTTTAATTGTATATAATTGCCTTAATGTTGCTGGACCCCAGGAAGAGTAGCTGCTGCCCTGGAGGCAGCTAATGGTGATCCTTAATAAATACAAAATACAAAGTTCCAACTGTACGACTGACTTAGTCTGGCTTCAATTCCAGTTATTCTACAAATAATGTACATGTTAGATTCACGTCTCCATCTCCATCCTATTCTTTAACTTCGATTTTTGGTTGAGATGGGGACGTGAATCAAACATAGAAATGATTAATGAAGTCAGTGGCACAGACGGAACATGGTCAGAAAGAAGACACAACTCCTTCAAATGTTGATATCTGGTTGCGTTGACAACCAGACACAATTCAATATCACTACATATCATTACATTTCAAATCAACCAGTTTGAAAGCCTAGGCCTGCTAAACTGAAACAATAGCTGTTGATGACTTTACAGATTCTACTGTATATAGGCCTAAATAGCATCATTGATGATACAGTACATGAGTGATAAAGTATGGTCTCTTTTCATTTGCTACGTTAAACCTACTTTTTTGGAATGACTTTAAGAGCAACAGCGAATCTATTTAGTTATTAAGTGGAGAACTCGCAAAAATTATTCTCATGATAGCGCACTGGTAAGAGTCAGTGACAAATATCATAGCTAAGCAGGGCTTGGTTAAAACCCTGGGAAGGAGACCAAAGGGTATCTGTACAGAAATACATTCTCCAGTAGGAGTTGCTGCCCAGCCTATTGTTTTTTTTTCTTATTTTGGTAGCGGATATGACATTGAAGATCTTTTAAAGATGTTTTAAAGGTACATATTTTATACAAGGTTTGTCTATGTTGAAATTTGGTTACGATGACGACATAATCCTGTGGTAGAAATTGCACTCTCAAAACAACAGTTGATGACTTTTTGTATTTTCCACTTAGAATCCACGTCACAAGACGTTGACAAATTACATTGAAACAACGTTGATTCAACCAGTTTGTGCCAGTGGGTAGTATCACCTTTGAGTCTATGTAAAGTGCTTCTCTTACAATCATTTTGGCTTTCGAGATTCACCCCACTTCTCTGGCCACTGGCCTATCACATGTAAGACAATCTGTTTTGTTCCATTAAAAATGTTCATTGCTAAAGTATCAGTTTTAGTCTTGATTATCTCCTTTGGGTCTATGTACAGTAAAGTGTTTCGTGTGTGTATCACCACCTCTCTGGCTACTGGCCTATCCATCACATGATACAGTAGAGGCCCTTAAGTGATTGGCCATACTGCAGGTCAGTTGGTGGCCAGCTGAGTAGACCTCCGTCTGGGACACAGGATCCTGCCGAAGGCCCTGCGGAAGCTGCTGTGACAGAGCGGGTAGAGGAAAGGGTTAATGGCCGAGTTGAGCCACAGCAGCCAGAAGGTGACCTCATACCAGTGGTGCTGGACGCAGCGTCCCTTACAGGCGGCTCTGATGATCATCAGGAGGGTGTAGGGCGCCCAGCACACAGCAAACACACACACGATGACAGCCAGCGACTTGGCAATCTTCTTGTCCCTTGACAGGCAGCTGCGCTGGGTGCCCCTAGTGGAGGTGTCCTGCCGCTCCAAGGGGGGATGGAAGATCTGGGAGTGGAAGGACCCCGAGCCTGATCCCCTCTCCTGGACCGACACAGTGCTAGACAGCTTCTTAACCACTACCGAGTTCCGGGAGAAGAGGGAAGTGAGGCGGAGGCATTCCCCTCTCCCCAGGGGAGGGGGCTGTCCATCGGGCGCGTGGGCCTGTCCACTCGTCTCATCTCTGTTCCGGAGCCTCCTCCGACGTATGTTGAGGTAGATGCTGAGGTTGAAGAAGGTTACGGAGATTAAGGGGGAGACGAACTCCAACATGGAGGCACTGAGGAGGAAGTACCAGGTGTAGTAGAACTCAGCGTAGCACTCATCCTCCGGGACACGGCTCTTCCCCACCACCAGCTCCCAGAAGATGATGGCAGGGCCATAGAGGACAAAGGCCAGGACCCAGACTGCTATCATCTTCATGATGGCTTGGTGGGTCATGCCCTGTCTGGCACGGTAGCTCACCTGGCGGAAACAAGAGACAAAGATGATGGACATGATTGATGATTTTGGGCTTTGTTGTGTTATGACTCATTCTGTCTAGATGTTGGTTTGTAAAGGGCAATTCCACGATAACTGAATTGCACTGAGACTCAGATTTTTTTCTTATAATGTATGCCAAACAAAAACCATTGATTTCAAAGTTCAATAAACCATACAACTGTAATGATGTGCGCTGAGAGTCGGGAAGCAAGTTCAGGGAGTGCGTGTTTTAATAAATAAAACATAATACAAAAGAAGAAACACAAAAAACGCACAGACAGGAAACTGAAACAGAAACAATGACGCCTGGGGAAGGAACCAAAGGGAGTGACATATATAGGGAAGGTAATCAAGGAGGTGATGGAGTCCAGGTGAGTGTCATAATGCGCTGATGCACGTAACAATGGTGACAGGTGTGCGCCATAACGAGCAGCCTGGTGACCTAGATGACAAAGAGGGAGCACACGTGACAACAACTTTTTGCACAATGACTACTTTCACCAATTTACACAGTACATTTTACAAAAACACATCTACTGGAAGAACTGCACAGATGCAAAGTTTGGTAACGTTTGTAAACGTCCACGTTTTCAAAAACCCTTAAATATCTGCTCCAAATTAACATTCAAGATATCTGCAGAAAGAATGGGATGTCAGCTATGACACCTATTTTGGTTATTGAACTGCATAATAATAATATTAATAATATACATCCGATAACATAATTAAGTTAATGGAATTTCATCATGGGTCCCTGATCTATAATACACAGAAATGTATAATTATTGATATGAATGTTATTCTCTTCATGGTTATGTATCCTAAATGGGTACACAAAAGGTAGAAATATGCAATATCTCCCTTTACATATTTGGGTATTATTCTACACACTGGCATATTTTGGTTTTGGTGACATTTGGAAAGTTTACAGACAAATGTGCTGTTTCCATCAGGCCTGTCGTGAGAATTTTCATCCGACATGTACTTTACCTGCATAAAAAGGTTGGATGGAAACCTGGTTGTGAGGATGAAACTTAGTGTGTAATATATGTACACAATATATGTAAACTTACAGTGTGTAATATATGTACACAGTCCACCCTTCAACTTGCTAATACTAGGGAGTGACCAGGACCATGTGACCACGTACCAGGTAGTGTATAGGAGTTGGAGTTCTAGGTGCCAGTCTTTCCTGGTCAGGTCAGTAACAAGTCCTGGCCCTAGTCTTGTAGTGGAGGGCTTTCTAAGGAGATGTCTTGGTACATCCCCCCAGCCTAGTCTGCTTCATGAGCTTCATTGAGTCAATGAGGTTCTTCAACATGCTCTCTTAGATTTGATCCAATTTCTATCGGAAAAAGCTGAACTTGCACCACCTGTCCTGACCTTACATCTCTATCTTGATCCCAATCTTTCCTTTTCACTTCAGATGCTCTACAATATATGTGACGGCCTGCCACTTCTATTTCAAGTTGGGAGGAAAGTGCTTTAAGGCAAAATGCCGCTCCTTGGCCGCCGACCATCTCTTTCTCTCTACTTCTCTACTGATTGATTGGAGAGAAACTGGAGAGGATCATAGAAACTGGACGATGTCTATGATCAAAGCGTAATGTCGTGTGGCTTAAAAAAGAGCCTCAGCCTCTCTAGTTTCATTTGTATTCATGCCTCTGATGTTAAGTGTTGTGCTGGTGAAACAAAACAGAACATTATACACAGTATTACTCTCCTTTGTCTACTGTGCTTTGTGTGCTTTACCTCATACAAAGACACTAGAGAAGGCATGATCAGTCACCTGGCATATGCACATACAGTCACTGATGGCGCAAATTATTTAAATTGGCATAATGAAAGTGGGTGACACTGTCTGTGCCCATTTCTGAATCCAGAGATGATGTTGTTTGGTACGAGAGCCAGTCGGTTTAAATAAATATATACAAATATTTCTACGCCCTTTGCCACATTGTGTTGCTAAAATAGGAGTTTTTTACATCACAGATGACTTACTACCAAAACATTTTGTGCAGTAATCGTTATGGTTAAACTGATTGTGACAGTTCAGTCAGTGGTCTAATAAGATATCTGATACATTCGTTCCCTATAGTTTATTTTAATTCAGTATGCACCTTTAGTATGTCCTTTGCTGGTCACGTCGCCGACAGAAGCAACCTACTCAAATATGGTCGATATGACACACTCACACAGAACTAAAGATGATGTCAATATACTCGATCTTCTTGCTCACCAATACTCATCGATAGCCTATCATGAAGTGAGCTCCGGTCTTGGCAGAATCAGAACGGTTGGTCAGTGCTAAAAGTTTCCCCTAGTACACCTCAACTAGCCTACAGCCATAGACCTCTTTGAGCTCTTGTATACCAAGGACTCTATAAAAGTATGGTTCTGCACAGTCATATGTCTCTGCACAAACATGACCACAGGTTTCGCTTCAGCCAGTAAAAAGAGGAGAATGACTTCGACTATTCAGGTTTATTCTCCCAGCTGGGTCAGAATAGGTATCTGGTCATTTGAATTCAGATTGGGTCCTGTGAAGAATTTACTTCACCCAGTCTTCTGGTGAAACAAAACAAAACATTACACACAACATCCCTCTCTCTTTTATCTGCCTTACCTCATTCAAAAGATCTGACAACTGGGGAAAAACTGGTTGAGTCAACATTGTTTCCATGTCATTTCAACCCCCCAAAATCTGTGATGACATCAATGTGGAAAACTAATTGGATTTGGCAAAAGTCATCAACGTTAGGGCATTTTGTCTCTTAACTTAAATCCAAATACATGGTGAAATCTTTTGTTGATTTCACGTTGAATTTACGTTAATCAAATCAAAGTTTATTTTTCACGTGCGCCGAATACAACAGGTGTAGACCTTACAGTGAAATGCTTACTTACAGGCTCTAACCAATAGTGCAAAAAAGGTATTAGGTGAACAATAGGTAAGTAAAGAAATAAAACAGTAAAAGGACAGTGAAAAATAACAGTAGCGAGGCTACATACAGACACCGGTTAGTCAGGCTGATTGAGGTAGTATGTACATGTAGATATGGTTAAAGTGACTATGCATATGATGAGCAGAGAGTAGCAGTAGCGTAAAAGAGGAGTTGGCGGGTGGTGGGTGGCGGGACACAATGCAGATAGCCTGGTTAGCCAATGTGCGGGAGCACAGGTTGGTCGGCCCATTTGAGGTAGTATGTACATGAATGTATAGTTAAAGTGACTATGCATATATGAAAAACAGAGGGTAGCAGCAGCGTAACAGGGTTGGGGTGGGGGCACACAATGCAAATAGTCCGGGTAGCTATTTGATTACCTGTTCAGGAGTCTTATGGCTTGGGGGTAAAATCTGTTGAGAAGCCTTTTTGTCCTAGACTTGGCACTCCGGCACCGCTCGCCATGCGGTAGTAGAGAGAACAGTCTATGACTGGGGTGGCTGGGGTCTTTGACAACTTTTAGGGCCTTCCTCTGACACCGCCTGGTGTAGAGGTCCTGGATGGCAGGCAGCTTAGCCCCAGTGATGTACTGGGCACTACGCACTACCCTCTGTAGTGCCTTGCCGTCAGAGGCCGAGCATTTGCCGTACCAGGCAGTGATGCAACCAGTCAGGATGCTCTCGACGTTGCAGCTGTAGAACCTTTTGAGGATCTCAAGACCCATACCAAATCTTTTTAGTTTCCTGAGGGGGAATAGGCTTTGTCGTGCCCTCTTCACGACTGTCTTGGTGTGTTTGGACCATTCTAGTTTGTTATTGATGTGGACACCAAGGAACTTGAAGCTCTCAACCTGCTCCACTACAGCCCTGTCGATGAGAATGGGGGCGTGCTCGGTCCTCCTTTTCCTGTAGTCCACAATCATCTCCTTAGTCTTGGTTACGTTGAGCGATAGGTTGTTATTCTGGCACCAGCCGGCCAGGTCTCTGACCTCCTCCCTATAGGCTGTCTCGTCGTTGTCGGTGATCTGTTGTGTCGTCTGCAAACTTAATGATGGTGTTGGAGTCGTGCCTGGCCATGCAGTCGTGGGTGAACAGGGAGTACAGGAGGGGACTGAGCACGCACCCCTGGGGAGCTCCAGTGTTGAGGATCAGCGTGGCAGATGTGTTGCTACCTACCCTCACCACCTGGGGGCTGCCCGTCAGGAAGTCCAGGATCCAGTTGCAGAGGGAGGTGTTTAGTCCCAGGATCCTTAGCTTAGTGATGAGCTTTGAGGGTACTATGGTGTTGAACGCTGAGCTGTAGTCAATGAATAGCATTCTCACATAAGTGTTCCTTTTGTCCAGGCGGGAAAGGGCAGTGTGGAGTGCAATAGAGATTGCATCATCTGTGGATCTGTTTGGGCGGTATGCAAATTGGAGTGGGTCTAGGGTTTCTGGGATAATGGTGTTGATGTGAGCCATTACCAGCCTTTCCAAGCACTTCATGGCTACGGACATGAGTGCTACGGGTCTGTAGTCATTTAGGCAGGTTGCCTTTGTGTTCTTGGGCACAGGGACTATGGTGGTCTGTTTGAAACATGTTGGTATTACAGACATGTTGAACATGTCAGTGAAGACACCTGCCAGTTGGTCAGCACATGCCCAGAACACACATCCTGGTAAACCGTCTGGTCCCGCGGACTTGTGTATGTTGACCTGTTTAAAGGTCTTACTCACGTTGGCTACGGAGAGCGGGATCACACAGTTGTCTGGAACAGCTGATGCTCTTATGCATGCCTCAGTGTTGCTTGCCTCAACGTGAGCATAGAAGTGATTTAGCTCGTCTGGTAGGCTCGTGTCACTGGGCAGCTCGCGGATGTGCTTCCCTTTGTAGTCTGTAATAGTTTGCAAGCCCTGCCACATAAGACGAGCGTCGGATCCCCTGTGTAGTATGATTCAATCTTAGCCCTGTATTGACGCTTTGCCTGTTTGATGGTTGATCGCAGGGCATAGCAGGATTTCTTGTAAGCTTCCGGGTTAGAGTCCCACACCTTGAAAGCGGCAGCTCTACCCTTTAGCTCAGTGCGAATGTTGCCTGTAATCCATGGCTTCTGGTCGGGGTATGTACGTACAGTCACTGTGGGGATGACGTTCTCAATGCACTTATTGATAAAGCCAGTGACTGATGTGGTGTACTCCTCTATGCCATCGGAAGAATCCCGGAACATGTTCCAGTCTGTGATAGCAAAACAGTCCTGTAGTTTAGCATCTGCTTCATCTGACCACTTTTTTATAGACCGAGTCACTGGTGCTTCCTGCTTTCATTTTTGCTTGTAAAAAATGTTTCCCTGCATTAAAGTCTCAGGCCATTAGGAGTGCTGCTTCTGGGTGAGTGGTTTCCTGTTTGCTCATTTCCTTATACAGCTGACTGAGTGTGGTCTTAGTGCCAGAATCTGTCTGTGGTGGTAAATAAACAGCCACGAAAGTATAGCTGAAAACTCTCTAGGCAAGTAGTGTGGCCTGCAATTTATCACAATATACTCTTCTTCAGGCGAGCAAAATCTAGAGACTTCCTTAGATTTCGTGCACCAGCTGTTTACAAATATGCACAGACCGCCCCCCCTCATCTTACCGGAGTGTGCTGTTCTATGTTGCCGGTGCTGCGTATATCCATGTCGTCATTCAGCCACGATTCCGTGAAACACAGGATATTACAGTTTTTGATGTCCTGTTGGTAGGATATTCCTGATCGTACCTCGTCTAATTTGTGTAAATCAAAACTAGACATGTAACTGACGTCTGTGCCCAATGGGCGAGTAAGACACTAGAGAAGGCACGATCAGTCAACTGGCATATGCACATCCAGTCACTGATACAAATGATTTAAATTGGCACAATGAAAGCAGGCGACAGTGTCTGTGCCCATTTCTGAAAGCCTAACTTCAGAGATGGTGTTGTTTGGTACGAAAGCCAGTCAGTTTAAATAAGTTCATATAAATATTTATACGCTCTCTGCCACATTCTGTTGCTAAAAGTTCTGCACATCACAGATTACTTACGACTAAGACATTTTGCACTGTAATTGTTATGGTTAAACTGATTGTGACAGTTCAGTCAGTGGCCCTAATAAGGTGCGTTCCCTATAATTTATTTTAATATTATTTTTAAGCAATGGTGGCCAAGCTTTTCAGATTTGAAACCTCATTCCCCTGGCTGAAGAGGAGAAGCCCACACCAGGACAGGAGTTCTAAAGTTGAAAAGTGTCTTTAGTTTTCTGCCTTCATCATTGGGCAGGGGGGGGGGGCATATAATTAGTGTTGGCACCGGGATTTGGGTGGTGGTGGGGGGTTTGGGAGGTCATGAATGATTAACCTGTCCAGATGGGGACCTCTGGGTTGGTAGCAGTCAGGGGTGAAAGTAAGGTGGTACGTTCCGGTACGGCATCATACCGGTAAAACATAAGCCTATCACAATAATGAAAATAAAATGTCAAGAAAACTGTAGGCTATCACACCATTAACGTACGTATTTCAGAAATGAGCGAATGGATTTGGAAACGGGTGGTAGGCCTACAGCCTACGCTCCAAAATGCGATGTGATTAGAGAACACTGAAATTTGGAAATACACTATAAATACAAAAGTATAAGGACACCCCTTGAAAATAGTGGATTCGGCTATTTCAGCCACACCCATTGCTGATAGGTGTATAAAATTGAGCACACAGCCATGCAATCTCCATAGACAAACATTGGAAGTAGAACAGCCTTACTGAAGACCTCAATGACATTCAATGTGGCACTGTCATAGGATGCCACCTTTACAAGTCAGTTCGCACACAAGCCCAAGATCACCATGCGCAATGCCAAGAGTCGGCTGGAGTGGTGTAAAGCTCGCCGCCATTGGACTATGGAGCAGTGGAAACGCGTTCTCTGGAGTGATGAATCACGCTTCACCATCTGGCAGTCCGACGGACGAATCTGGGTTTGGCGGATGCCAGGGAAACGCTACCTGCCCCAATGCATAGTGCCAACTGTAAAGTTTGGTGGAGGAGGAATAATGGTCTGGGGATGTTTTACATGGTTTGGGCCAGGCCCCTTAGTTCAAGTGAAGGGAAATCTTAACGCTACAGTATACAATGACATTCTAGACGATTCTGTGTTTCCAACTTTGTGGCAACAGTTTGTGGAATGCCCTTTCCCGTTTTGACAGCAGAGATGCTATTGAATTAAAAGGCATTCTAAATATAATTCTATGATTAAGCCCCATGGTCGGCCTGCCCATTAGGCATTATTAGGCAGCCGCCAAGAGCAGCAGTTTGACTAGGGCGGCATTTTCCGAGCTAAACTGACCAAGATGCACCTCCAACAACACCTCACATTATTCTGCCCAAAAACAATAACTTCTCACTCAGTGGCATGATGGCTATTTTGGTGAGTGCTGATGCTTAAGCACGGGCGCAAAATATTTAGCTTGTCCATGCCCAGTTAGCCTTTACAGGTTGCTGTTAGAGAGACAGCGCTGTGACGCTCCACCAAATTCAATTTCTGTATTTTGAAAGTCACATGTATTAAAAACATGATTGCTGACAAGCAAAACATTTTGGGACTATGTCAACGAAAGAAAGAAAATTATACCTATTGCTTTACATTTTGAAATAATTATCCAGATAATATAAAGTGTTCTATAACAATGCTTAAATCCATGATGCATTATGCATCAAAATGACCACAAAAGACGTGACTGATGCAAAAACACTACCGTTCAAACATTTGGGGTCACTTAGAAATGTCCTTGTTTTTGAAAGAAAAGCACATTTTTTGGGTCCATTAAAGTAACATCAAATTGATCAGAAATACAGCGTAGACATTGTTAATGTTGTAAATGACTATTGTAGCTGGAAACTGCAGATTTTTTTTTATGGAATACATAGGCATACAGAGGCCAATTATGAGCAACCTTCAATTCTGTGTTCCAATGGTACGTTGTGTTAGCTAATTCAAGTGTATAATTTTAAAAGGCTAATTGATCAACCCTTATGCAATTAAGTTAGCACAGCTGAAAATGTTTATGCTGATTAAAGAAGCAATACAACTGGCCTTCTTTAGACTAGTTGAGTATTTGGAGCATCAGCATTTGTGGGTTCGATTACAGGCTCAAAATGGCCATAAACAATGCACTTTCTTCTGAAACTCATCAGTCTATTCTTGTTCTGAGAATTGAAGGCTATTCCATGCAAGAAACTGAAGATCTCATACAACGCTGTGTACTACTCCCTTCACAGAACAGCGCAAACTGGCACTAACCAGAATAGAAGAGGAGTGGGAGGCCCCGGTGCACAAATGAGCAAGAGGACAAGTACATTAGAGTGTCTAATTTGAGAAATAGACGCCTCACAAGTACTCAACTGGCAGCTTCATTAAATAGTACCAGCAACACACCTGACGGGAGTCTTGACCCTTTCAATAGTAATTGAGCACTTACATTTGTTTGGTTCTTAGAAAAACAGCACTAAGGTTTAAGTGCCTAAATGTTCAAGAGAATGCGTGGAATGTTTTACCAAACTCTCAGACTCTCCTCTCTCACTGTCTCTCACCTCTCTCTGTCAACATTTCCTCTGCAAGTTGTCAAGCAAAATGAAAACAATGGCAACCAACATCAAGAGTTAAAGGGGCAGTGCATAAAAAAAACAACACAGCTTCATATTAGTGGAAACCAAGACTGTTCTCAGGGCAGGCCTGGTTGTAACTTGATATGTTCGAGTCGTGTCTTGGACAATTTCGGCATTTTAGCTAACCCTAACCCTTTTCTTAACCTAATTATCCTAACCTGCCATATTAACTCTCCTAACAAAAAGAGAACACACTGAATCCAGAGGAGGCTTGTGGGAGAAGCTATAGAGTACGGGCTCTATAGCTTCTCCAAACACATTCTAAGTTCTAACCTGCTACGAAATGTAACTGCTAGTCAAAACTGGCAGCCCTGCTCTGAGAGTAGTGTGAGTATCCACTAATAAGAGACAGCGTCAAAAACATGATGTCTGTGCTTTTTTAATGATATTTCAATTCTCTGAGGTCGAAATAACACTCTGAAATAATGAAAATGATGACAATGCCCTTTCTGTGTAAGAGCTGTTTGACAAAAAATGCCTGGAATTTCAGCTTGTGTATCCTCCTAAATGTACCCTCCCAAATTGAAGGGGTAAGCGGGGTAGGCTCCAGATCAGGGGTCTACAACCGGTAGATCAGGAGCTACCAGTAGCTCGCAGTCTACCTATGAGTAGCTTGCCAAGCAATTCTGTAAGGACATTAATTTTTTTATTTGTTCCATCGCAAACTGTCATAAATATAAAGCTCCCGGCTACAATCAAATCAAAGCCACATTGACATTATCCCACAACTGGTCAAATCAAATGTTATTGGTCATATACACATGGTTAGCAGATGTTATTGTGAGTGTAGCGAAATGCTTGTGCTTCTAGTTCCGACAGTGCAGCAATATCTAACATGTAATCGAACAATTCCACAACAACTACCTAATACTCACAAATATAAGTAAAAGAATGTAATAAGAATATATACATATAAATATATGGATGAAGATAGACAGAGCTGCATAGGCAAGATGCAATAGAGGTGTAAATTACAGTATATACACATATGAGATGAGTAATGCAAGATATGTAAACATTATTAAAGTGGCATTACTAAAGTTACTAGTGATCCATTTATTAAAGTGGCCAATGATTTCAAGTCTGTATGTAGGCAGCAGCCTCTGTGTTAATGATGACTGTTTAACAGTCTGATGGCCTTGAGATAGAAGCTGTTTTTCAGTCTCTCGGTCCCAGCTTGGATGCACCTGTACTGACCTCGCCTTCTGGATGGTAGCGGGGTGAACAGACAGTGGATCATGTGGTTGTCGTCCTTGATGAGATATTTTTGGCCTTCCTGCGACATCAGGTGCTGTAGGTGTCCTGGAGTGCAGGTAGTTTGCCCCCGGTGATGCGTAGTTCGCCACTATTGGCTTAAAATTTGTGATGGGGGAAAACTCGATGCAGTTGCATATCACAATGTTATTTTTTGACAATAATATAAACTCAGCAACAACAAAAAAGTCCCCTTTTCAGGACCCTGTCTTTCAAAGATAATTCGTAAAAATCCAAATAACTTCACAGATCTTCATTGTAAAGAGTTTAAACACTGTTTCCCATGCTTGTTCAATGAACCATAAACAATTAATGAACATGCACCTGTGGAACGGTCGTTAAGACACTAACGACTTACAGACGGTAGGCAATTAAGGTCACAGTTATGAAAACTTAAGACACTAAGGAGGCCTTTCTACTGACTCTGAAAAACACCAAAAGAAAGATACCCAGGGTCCCTGCTCATCTGCGTGAACGTGCCTTAGGCATGCTGCAAGGAAGCATGAGGACTGCAGATGTGGCCAGGGCAATAAATTGCAATGTCCGTACTGTGAGACAGCGCTACAGGGAGACAGGGTGGACAGATGATCGTCCTCGCAGTGGCAGACCACGTGTTACAACACCTGCACAGGATCGAAACATCCGAACATCACAGCTGCGGGACAGGTACAGGATGGCAACAACAGCCTGAGTTACACCAGGAACGCACAATCCCTCCATCAGTGCTCAGACTGTCCGCAATAGGCTGAGAGAGGCTGGACTGAGGACTTGTAGGCCTGTTGTGAGGTAGGTCCTCACCAAACATCACAGCAACAACGTCGCCTATGGGCACAAAATCACCGTCGCTGGACCAGACAGGACTGGCAAAAAGTGCTCTTCACTGACGAGTCGCGGTTTTGTCTCACCAGGGATGATGGTCGGATTCGCGTTTATCGTCAAAGGAATGAGCGTTACACCGAGGCCTGTACTCTGGAGCGGAATCGATTTGGAGGTGGAGGGTCCATCATGGTCTGGAGCGGTGTGTCACAGCATCATCGGACTGAGCTTGTCATTGCAGGCAATCTCAACGCTGTGCGTTACAGGGAAGACATCCTCCTCCCTCATGTGGTACCCTCCCTGCAGGCTCATCCTGACATGACCCTCCAGCATGACAATGCCACCAGCCATACTGCTCGTTCTGTGTGTGATTTCCTGCAAGACAGGAATGTCAGTGTTCTGCCATGGCCAGCGACGAGCACAGATCTCAATCCCATTGAGCACGTCTGGGACCTGTTGGATCGGAGGGTGAGGGCTAGGGCCATTCCCCACCAGAAATGTCCGGGAACTTGCAGGTGACTGGGTGGAAGAGTGGGGTAACATCTCACAGCAAGAACTGGCAAATCTGGTGCAGTCCATGAGGAGGAGATGCAATGCAGTACTTAATGCAGCTGGTGGCCACACCAGATACTGACTGTTACTTTTGATTTTGACCCCCCCTTTGTTCAGGGACACATTATTCCATTTCTGTTATACACATGTCTGTGGAACTTGTTCCGTTGATGTCTCAGTTGTTGAATCTTATGTTCATACAAATATTTCCACATTAAGTTTGCTGAAAATAAACGCTGTTGACAGTGAGAGGACGTTTCTTTCTTTGCTGAGTTTATATATACAGTACCACTCAAAAGTTTGGACACACCTACTCATTCAAGGGTTTTTCTTTATTTTTAATATTTTCTACAATATAGAATAATAGTGAAGACATCAAAACTATGAAATAACACATATGGAATCAGCTAGTAACCAAAAAAGGGTTAAACAAATCAAAATATATTTTATTTTGCCATGATGACAGCTTTCCACACTCTTGGTATTCTCTCAACTACTTTCATGAGGTAGTCACCTGGAATGCATTTCAATTAACAGGTGTGCCTTGTTAAGTTAATTTGTGGAATTTCTTTCCTTCTTAATGCGTTTGAGCCAATCAGTTGTGTTGTGACAAGGCAGAGGTGGTATACAGAATATAGCCCTATTTGGTAAAAGACAAAGTCCCTATTATGGCAAGAACAGCTCAAATAAGCAAAGAGAAACAACAGTCCATCATTACTTTAAGACATGAAGGTCAGTCAATTCGGAAAAAGTGCAGTCGCAAAAACCATCAAGCGCTATGATGAAACTGGCTCTCATAAGGACCACCACAGGAAAGGAAGACCCAGAGGTACCTCTGCTGCAGAGGATAAGTTCATTAGAGTTACCAGCCTCAGAAATTGCAGCCCAAATTAATGCTTCAGAGAGTTCAAGTAACAGACACATCTCAACATCAACTGTTCAGAGGAGACTGCATGAATCAGGCCTTCATGGTCAAATTGCTGCAAAGAAACCACTACTAAAGGACACCAATAATAAGAGACTTGCTTTGACCAAGAACCATGAGCAATGGACATTAGACCGGTGGAAATCTGTCCTTTGGTCTGATGAGCTCAAATTTGAGATTTTTGGTTCCAACCGTGGTGTCTTTGTGAGATGCAGAGTAGGTGAATGGATGATCTCCGTATGTGTGGTTCCCACCGTGAGGCAGGGAGGAGGTGGTGTGATGGTGCTTTGCTGGTGATACTGTCTGTGATTTATTTAGAATTCAAGGCACACTTAACCAGAATGGCTACCACAGCAATCTGCAGTGGGACAATAATTTGTTTTTCAACAGGACAATGACCCAACACACCTCCAGGCTGTGTAAGGGCTATTTGACCAAGAAGGAGAGTGATGGAGTGCTGCATCAGATGACCTGGCCTCCACAATCACCCAACCTCAACCCAATTGAGATGGTTTGGGATGAGTTGGACCGCTGAGTGAAGGAAAAGCAGCCAACATATGTGGGAACTCTTTCAAGACTGTTGGAAAATCATTCCAGGTGAAGCTGGTTGAGAGAATGCCAATAGTGTGCAAAGCTGTCATCGAGGCAAAGGGTGGCTACTTTGATTTGTTTAACACTTTTTTTTGGTTACTACATGATTCCATGTGTTATTTACCAGTTTTGATGTCTTCACAATTATTCTACAAATGTAGAAAATAGTAAAAAATATATACTTGAATGAGTAGGTGTTCTAAAACTTTTGACCGGAAGTGTATGTGATCATATTCAAATGAAAGAACGGTTTGAAATTATTATGTTTTAGTCAAATAATATATCTGTTTGGGCTTCTTGCGGTCAATGTGCAGTCTATAAATTATATGTAATTATGCTCCGTCCCCCTGACCATCCACTCAAGAAAAAATAAATACATTTTAAATACATTTTTAAAATGTATAATTAAAAAAAACAAATTATAATCGTCCCACAGCTGAATCTAGTTGATGATCCCTGGTCTAAACGATCCATTCCGCCAATCAGATCAAACTGAGCTTTTCAATGGCAAAAGGAGGCTCAGAAAAGTTTGTGGTCATACACACATCCTTAAAAAACATAGGTGATGGGCTAATAAAGAACACTAGTGTAGAACAAGAAGTCTGTTAAAGCTCCCAATTCACCGCTTTCTTGACAACGTTTCCATCCGAAACGGATCTTCGTCAGGTCAAACACACTGACTGTTCACATCCCAAAATATACATATTTCACCTCACATGACCATTGCGGACATGGCGCATGGTGGGTGCAAAAAACATTTGCATGTCTCTTATAATTAAATAACAACGAGATGGGTGCATGTAATGGTTCCAGAACATAATATATATTTACAAAATGACCAAGTAGGTAACCTGGAAGGCAAGACAAATCAAAGTAAAGTGACATATTCAGGTAAGAAATGGTCTGAAATCAAACTCTTGATTCAGAGACATGGTACACAAACGGTGAATTCAATACAGTTCTCTTCTCAATAATAGATGATCAGTGTCTCCGCCCATCCTAGGTGTCTTGACATGATCGATGCCAATGTATCTCAAAGAGCTAATGTTGTGACGAGCCTCCATGACATGCGCAGCCACAGGGTTTCTCTGGTCAAGGGTCCTGATATTACTCCTGTGTTCTGCTATCCTTGTTTTCAGAGCTTGTTTTGTTTTTCTTACATAGACAACAAATACATTTGATCAGGTATATCACATTTTTGTGGAACATGTAATGATGCCCTTAATCTTAATGGCCTTGCCCGTAATAGGGTGATTGAACATTGTGCATTTGTTCGTGAAGTTACACTGGGTGCACCCGCCACATCTATAGTTACCGTCCGGCACATTGTCTAGAAAGGTACTGTGGCACTGGTGGAAGATCAGACCTCACCACCATGTGACTGATGTTGGGGGCGCGTCTGAAGACTACCCGCGGGGGTTCTTGAAACGTCTTTTCCAGTTGTGGATCAGTGCTCAAGATGTACCAGTGTTTTTTAATGATGTGGTTGATCTGTTTACCAAGTGGGGAGTACTGAAGGAAGCATTGAATGCGTTGGTCAGGATGGCGGAGAGGTTTGGCGTGAGGCTGTCATCCTGGGTCATATTTTTATAACGTTCCCTTGCGTCATGCAGCCATTCCTCTGGGTAACCCCGCTGTCTGAAACACTCATCCAGATGGTCGGTTCGTTTGTCATAGTCACTTTGTGTACTACAAATCCTACGTATGCGACTGTATCGGCTAAAAGGAGGCTCAGGGAAATAAATGATACACAACATATTTGGAGTTATTTTCATGAAATAAACAGTGATTTAGTAGACATATAGTGATGATGCATAAATAAAATGAAAAAGACTGCAAGGGGGCTTTAATTAAGAACTGACAATTGTGTGTATGGTATCCCCCTCTCAAGGCATTCCAATGAACTAATTCAAGGCCATAAGGTTCCTCCTACTCACCGCTCTGGTGACAGAGAGGAAGCGGTCATAGCTGATCAGGACAATGTTGAAGACAGAGGCAGTACAGAGCAAGTAGTCCATGACCAGCCACAGTTTGCACAGTCCTCTGCCCAACATCCATCTCCCTGTCAGGATGTATGGGATGTACACTGGAATGCAGAATGCCCCTGGAAAACCAGATGGGGGAGAGGCATTGCACTTATTAATATTACTTTATTGGTCAATATTGGGTGAACCAAAATGTGACTTCCACTTTTAACCCAACCCCTCTGAAAGACACACATCACACGTTTTTTTTAGAGGTGCATGGAGCTGCCACATGAGAGCTGATGTTGTGGGGGGTTAAGTGCATTGCTCAAGGGCACAACAGCAGGCAATGGAATCTAGGTTTGATACCAGCAACCCTCCAGTTGCAAGCTCAATTCCCGACAGATTTTTCCCATCGGACCCAGGATTCGAACTGGCAACGGTCCAGTTGTTATCTGGCTTCTCTAGCCGCTAGGATACATGTTAGTCTTACGCTTGAATAAATGTTTTTAATCTACTCTGCCAGGAGGAGCGGAGCCCACATTTGTTCATCTGGACTTCCTGGCATTTGTCTGCTGTCTATAACAATATTTTAATGGGAGCCTGTACCACTAACATCAGGCTGAGTTGCGGTCCACAAATAACATTCCTCATATTGTACTGTTTATCATTCTCACTCAAACACACAGACCAATAAATTACTTCAAATAAGAAAATGAATGCAAATGACATCTTCAACATGCAATAACAATATACTTAATTTAATAATCATAAATGTTCTCACCAACAAGAAAATCCGATATGGCGAGATTCAGGAAGTAATAGTTGCTTTGCCTCCTCAGACTCTTGTCTACTTTAAAGGCGAAAATTACCAAAGCGTTTCCCAAAACTATCACAACCACCAAAGTTACCATCATCATCAAAAGAATGACCATGACAGGTGCCGTGAATGCGTTGTCGCTCCACATTTTGGTTGAGTCGTTGTGCATGTAATTCCAGCTCGCGTTGGCATCGAGTTGATCTCCCCCCATGATCTTCTTTATCAGCTTTAAAATGTTGTTAAATCGTTGGCGGATATTCCAAGGAGTTGGAAATAGGCAATGCAACAGCTGAAATCCATGCGCATCTGCATCCACGCATCCAAAATTCAAAATGCAACTTCAGTATGTCCTTTGCTTGTCACCTCACGGACCGGCGCAGCCTACTCGAATATGTATATAATGACCTAAAGATGCTGTCAATATCATATATCGTCTTGCTCAACAACACTCATCCATAGCCTATCATGAAGTGCGCGCAGGTCTAGGCAGCATCAGAACTTTTGTTACGTGGAAAACGCTTTGGTATCTACATCACTATATACGTCGTCTGTGGTATCTACAATGAATTGAAACTTCCACTAAAAGTTTCCACAAGTAAGCAAAAACCTCCACTAGCCTACAGCCATACACCTCTATGTGCTCTGGTACACCAGTGGCGACGGGTCATTCAGGGAAGGTGGGGCAGAGCCTGTTTTGCATTTTAATTTAGCATTAATACTTGTCACATATCAGTTTGCAAACAATGTAAAACATTTTTAGAATTGAGTTAATTAAGCAGCATACGAACAGTCTCTTTTTTTTCTTTCTTGAGTAATGCAGCTCCAAAATGTAGGTGTTTCAGCCTAGCTCAGTGCTTTCTGTGATGGTGGTGGGGCAGCCAGCAGAAAATAAGGAGAGTTGGTAATGCTCTGTAGTTGTGCCGTGATTGGCTCATTGTTCTGTCACTCATGGGGACACTAAGTCAAAGGGAAAACAGGTTTTTAGAATTTTTAGCACATTTTTTAAAAACAGCTACCTTACTTACATAAGTATTCAGACCCTTTGCGATGAGACTCGAAATTGAGCTCAGGTGCATCTTGTTTCCATTAATCGTCTTCGAGATGTTTCAACAACTTGATTGGAGTCCAACTGTTGGAAATTCAATTGATTGATTGGACAGGATATCGAAAGGCAGGATTGTATCAAGTCACAGATCTGGGGAAGGGTAACAAAAAAATGTCTGCAGCATTGAAGGTCCCCAAGAACACACCATCTTGTATGCTGCTGCATAAATAATGTAATATGCCAGGGAGATATGTATACTGTAAATAAAACTAAGTGTATGTTGTGTAGTAAGCTGAAAGTAGGCCATGTGCCTCACCCTAATAATTTGGTCCCTTTCCTCTCTTAGCCTACTCTTCTGACTTGGTGGTGCACATGTAGCCTATAACCTGTTTTAGGGAACTGTAATCGTTGAGTATTGTAAGAGTTTTCATTGTCTGCTCATATGCCCCCTTTATGTATCCTACGGTTCTGACTTGGTGTACAGGAAGAATACTGTAAGAACAGCCCATGTTCTGAATTCTGTCACTGTGCATTTCAAAATTTCTGAACAAATAGTTATATTGACTACTTCCATCCTAGCTCGCTCATTAATGTCTCAATCGAAATTACGGATTGCTTCTTATCCGCTCGTCATTCCCTTATGCCATATTTTGTACATTTCAATTGTCAGTAGAAACCACATTTGTTTAAATAAGTCACCATTTCAGCTATGTTTTATTTTTTTTTAAAGCAGTAAATGAGGCTGAATGAACTGTTTCACTGCCAGACAAGGCTCTGCTAAAATCCAGGTGTAGCAGTGGTAAGGATTCACTCCATTTTGCTGGAAAGAAAGCTCTGCTGTTGGGACAGCTTTATGTAGGCCCCATTTTTTTTGCTTTGCCTCCTCAGACTCTTGTCTACTTTAAAGGCGAAAATTACCAAAGTGTTTCCCAAAACTATCACAAACACCAAAGTTACCATCATCATCAAAAGAATGACCATGACAGGTGCCGTGAATGCGTTGTCGCTCCACATTTTGGTTGAGTCGTTGTGCATGTAATTCCAGCTCGCGTTGGCATCGAGTTGATCTCCCCCCATGATCTTCTTTATCAGCTTTAAAATGTTGTTAAATCGTTGGCGGATATTCCAAGGAGTTGGAAATAGGCAATGCAACAGCTGAAATCCATGCGCATCTGCATCCAAAATTCTAAATGCAACTTCAATATGTGCTTTGTTTGTCACTTTGCCGACCAGCGCAGCCTACTCGAATATGCATATAATGACCTAAAGATGCTGTCAATATCATATACAGTGCCTTGCAAAAGTATTCATTCTCCCTTGGCATTTTTGCTATTTTGTTGTATTACAGCCTGTAATTTAAATGGATTTTATTTGGATTTCATGTAATGGACATACACAAAATAGTCCAAATTGGTGAAGTGAAATGAAAAAAAAAACTTGTTTCAAAAATGTAAAAGAAATGTAAAACATAAAAGTGGTGCATGCATATGTATTCACCCCCTTTGCTATTAAGCCCCTAAATTAGATCTGGTGCAACAAATTACCTTCAGAAGTCACACAATTAGTTAAATAAAGTCCACCTGTGTGCAATCTAAGTGTCACATGATCTGTCACATGATCTCAGTATATATGCACCTGTTCTGAAAGGCCCCAGAGTCTACAACACCACTAAGCATGAATACCAAGCAGCTTGCCAAACAGGTCAGGGACAAAGTTGTGGAGAAGTACAGATCACAGATGGGATATAAAAAAATATCCAAAAGTTTGAACGTCCCATTTAATTCATTATTAAAAAATGGAAAGAATAAAAGTCTCTCTCTTCTGTCTGTGTCGCACTCTTTTCAAATGATTGAATTGATAACAGGTTATGTGTTTATGGTTTTCAATCTCATGAATAGCCTTACTTCTAATACTTGAAGCTGTGTCCCACAATCCAGCCTCTCGGGTCACTGCCTATCCACCAGCCCCAAAGTTAAGTGCTTAATTAGCCATTCAAAAAGTGTATTTGTCACCTAACGTTGGACAGTGCTATGATGTTATGACTATGTTAACATTTATACAGCCAGGACGATCGGCAGAGGGGATTACCCCTTTGGGCATAAGTAATGCCACGCTGCAGGCCTGCGGTAGGCACCTCCAGCACAGCCATGGTTAAAGACCAGGCTGAGTCTGTGTTTGGGAAGGAAGTGATTGCTACCCATGGATTATCTGGAAAAATTGGAAATGCCAATAAAGGAACTTCAGCAAAGCTGGTCCTTGATGAGGGAAAAGTCAAACTGATAATTGGTAAGGGAAAGATTTAGATCCTAATGCAGCACTAAGTTATTTCCAGTGGCAAAACACATTTATTAACTCATATTATGTTTTACCTTGACCCAATTTGGATTTGTAGAAAATGTGCAAAACAAGTTTCCAGATATACCCCCCAAATTCATCTGAGCAGATGAACAATGAGCATAAACTTCACATCAGGTATAGGTTTACATACTTTCTTGTCAATGTATAGGTGTTTTGAGTGTTAATATACACATTTCTTCTGTGTTTTCAGACAACAACAAAAAACGCTTAATTGGCCAACGTTTCCCTTAAACCCAAAATGGCCCCTTTTATTCAGTTATAGTATAACCCCTCCTTTGCTTCGCTTCTTACTCTTCCCAGGGGGTCAGCTTTTTTACTTTTCATCTGGAAGGGAGCCTTGTGTGGAAGGCTCCACAACACCTGAGCTTTGTAGTGCTGTCACTTCAATGAGGCCATTTGCATTGTTCGGACCAATGAGATACGCTTTTTTTATTTCAACATAGAGAGAAAATTGAATCAATATTTAATTAAAAGAAAAAGGAAGTTATGTCTTCAGTTTTTTTTTGTAACGTTTAATAGCATATTTTTATTTAACCTTTATTTAACTAGGCAAGTCAGTTAACTTCTCTGGGATATGTGGGATGCTAACGTCCCACTTGGCCAAAAGCCAGTAAAAATGCAGAGCGCCAAATTCAAATAAATTACTATAAAAATCTAACTTTCATGAAATCACACATGAAAGATACCAAATTAAAGCTACACATGTTGTGAATCCAGCCAACATGTCAGAATTCAAATAGGCTTTACGACGAAAGCACACCAAACGATTATGTTAGGTCAGAGCCAAGTCACAGAAGAACACAGCCATTTTTCCAGCCAAAGAGAGGAGTAACAAAAAGCAGAAATAGAGATAAAATTAATCACTAACCTTTGATGATCTTCATCAGATGACACTTATAGGACTTCATGTTACACAATACATATATGTTTTGTTCGGTAAAGTTCATATTTATATCCAAAAATCTGAGTTAGGCGGGACGCTACTGTCTCACTTGGCCAAAAGCCAGAGAAAATGCAGAGCGCCAAATTCAAATACATTACTATAAAAATCAAACTTTCATTTAATTACACATGAAAGATACCAAATTAAATCTACACTTGTAGTGAATCCAGCCAACATGTCAGAATTCAAATAGGCTTTTTGGCGAAAGCAAACGATGCTATTATCTGAGGATAGCAACAGAGTAAACAAAGAGAGAGACGCATATTTCAACCCTGCAGGTGCGACACAAAACGCAGAAATAAAAATATAATTCATGCCTTACCTTTGACGAGCTTCTGTTGTTGGCACTCCAATATGTCCCATAAACATCACAAATGGTCCTTTTGTTCAATTAATTCCGTTGATATATATCCAAAATGTCCATTTATTTGGCGCGTTTGATCCAGAAAACCACCGGTTCCAACTTGTGAAACGTGACTACAAAATATCTCAAAAGGTAGCTGTAAAATTTGCCAAAACATTTCAAACTACTTTTGTAATACAACTTTAGGTATTTTTTAACGTAAATAATCAATAAAATTGAAGACGGGATGGTCTGTGTTCAATACAGGATTAAAACAAACTGTAGCTAGCTTTCTGGTCATGCGCCTCTAACTATCAGTACACCTCAAGTGACCCTCGTTCAAGATGGCCGTACTTCTTCATTACACAAAGGAAAAAACCTCAACCAATTTCTAAAGACTGTTGACATCCAGTGGAAGCGGTAGGAACTGCAAGAAGGTCAATTAGAAATCTGTATTCCCAATGAAAACCCATTGAAAAGAGAGTGACTTCAAAAAAAATAATTCTGAATGGTTTGTCCTCGGGGTTTGACCTGCTAAATAAGTTATGTTATACTCACAGACATGATTCAAACAGTTTTAGAAACTTCAGAGTGTTTTCTATCCAAATCTAATAATAGTATGCATATCTTATCTTCTGGGGATGAGTAGCTGGCAGTTGAATTTGGGTATGCTTTTCATCCAAACGTGAAAATGCTGCCCCCTATCCTAGAGAAGTTAAACAAATTCTTATTTACAATGATGGCATTACTTACTTAAAACGGAGCCTGACATGCATGCATACTCACAGATGTTGTTGGTGTACCATAATATGAAAAGGTATGCACTCACTACTGTAAGTTGCTCTGGATAACCCTCGACGCTGGGCCAATTGTGCGCCGCCATATGGGACTTCCGATCACCTCCGGTTGTGATACAGCCCGGGATCAAACCAGGGTCTGTAGTTACGCCTCTGCCGCTGCGCAACTCAGGAGTTTATCATTACATACAGTAGGATAATCATTACCCATGTGACTGAGTTGACAGCCTATTAGTAATACCGCAAATAGGGGCTTAATAACGATGTTTAACAACAATTACGTTTTTGTTCTGTTCCAAGTATGACCCCTTTCATTTAGTTGGATTTATGATATTAAGTACTATTCTGGGAAGTATGACCTAACTGTTACTTGTTATTTCCTTTGTCACTGTTCCTCATATAACACACACAGAGAGTTTCTGCTGTTACATCCTGTGAACTCTGCCACTCTCCTCTTTCTTCTCCTCCCCAGTTAAGACCGAGCCTAAGAACAACAGTGAGACTGACTACCACAGAAGGCTGCACTGGACAGCCATGCAGGCGAAGGTAACACAACACACGGTTTCAGCTGTTATATACTGCATCCTCTGTCCCTCTCATTTCTCTCCTTTCCTAACTAGTTAAAATGGAGCCACACATACACACACACAGCTTCTGCTGTTACATCCTGTGAACTCTGCCCCTCTCATCTCTCTCCAGTTCTCCCCAGTTAAGACAGGACCTGTAAACAACAGTGAGACTGACTACCACAGAAGGCAGCACTGGACAGCCATGCAGGTGAAGGTAACACCACACACAGTTTCAGCCTCTCATTTCTCCCTTTAAAACAGAGCCTAACATGCATGCATACTCACAGATGTTGTTGGTGTACCAGCCATAATATGAAAATGTATGCACTCACTACTGTAAGATGCTCTGGATAAGAGTGTCTACTAAAATGTAAAAGGAATTAATTTGAATAAAATGAATGAATTTCAGATTCCACATGGAAATAAGTTGCATTTGCAAAGTATTTCAAGAAACTAGAAAACATGTCAAGCAAGTATTTTTATATTCCACAAGTATTATCTCCCGTCGGCTTTAGCAACCTGTCGTGTCTTTGGCTATGCCGGATTAAGTGATATGACATGCTATTCTATAAAATCCTTTCTCCGTAATAACTATTACCTGATTGAGCTAATCATGTAAATGTAATTAACTAGAAAGTCGGGGCACCACAAAATAATATTTATAGAGCTGTTATCTTCCGAATAAACTCTTAAAGACTTAATCATATTTTACATCAATAGCAGTCAATATTAATCGTCACCTTATTTCAGTCTCATCTGAAAGTTGTAAATTCTTGGTTATCTTCACGAACCCTGGCTAACAAGTTGAATCAGCAATACAAAATTGGGTTTAATTATTTATTTACTAAATACCTAACTAATCACACAGAATTACATATACACAGAATGAATCATACCTTGATTACAAATTACGTCATAAAGGAAAACGTCCCTAGCGGGCGGAACAGATATGACAGCTGGTTACACAAAAGAAAAGGGGGCTGGGTTTGAGTGAAAGAGCGGGAAGACTTTGAGGGACCAAGGGAGAAGCCATGCCATCGTAAATACAGTATCTTATGCATTCTAAATTACCGCCCATTTGGAAAAGGAAAATGCAAGAAATATTTACTCTGAGCTGCGCTTTGGTAGGTTGGTGGTAGATGGAAGGCCGTGTTGACCAACCATGTCCTTTGAAGAATGTCTCTGCTGGTAAATTGGATACGTTGTAGTAACGTCGTTGTGTAGTAGTAGACGGGATACTCGGTCTGTTCTTTCCTAATTTACGTTTGCAGCTGCTGTTGCTAACTCAACGTCTAGGAGGTATCAAAGTTCAAAGTTCATACCATTCGCAACCAAAGCTCACGCTGATGTTGGCTTAGTTCTGTAGTTGACATGTTAGTCCTTTTTAACGCAGGGACCGTCATCCTCACATCCTTGGAACAGGAGGTGACATTTTCGTCAAGGGCTTATATAGTGGAGGGAGAAAAGGGGTGTGTTTCATAGTTTACAACCTATGTCTCTTCACGTGGGCGGACCACTGAGTCGGGCCTAATTCACTCATGAAAACCCAATTCTCACATTTTAGAAGCTAAAATCACATTTCATCCCATCACAAATAATTTCATATTCAAACATTTAAATTGAACAACAATTCCATGTGAATCCGATAACTCTGATGTGTAGACTTTCCACTGTAGAGTTTATGTCATTCTATCATTGATGAGAATGTCTCAGATGACAACCGAACTGACATCATATTCATTAAGTACCATCGCATATGTTCAATTGGTCGGATTACCAGAATATAGTTAATTTCCCCCCACCTTCTGATGTTACCAGAATCTCTGTGTTAACCAGGGGTTTTTCAAATTTCACATCAGTAGAGTAGAGAGAGGAAAAAGGGGGGAAGAGGTATTTATGACTGTCATAAACCTACCCCCAGGCCAACGTCATGACAGTCCCCCCATGTTGGGTTCGATCTTGCGATTAACCTGCATGTTGCAAACCAACATGAAAATGACCGTGGGTTGTCCTGGTTGTGGACCATCGTTGTGGTCCCCATCTGGTGGTCGACCCGGGTAGGGTTTCTGCGAATGAAGTCCGCTCCATGGCTGGGCAGCAGATGTCCAGTTGGTGATCGCTGTTGCAGTCCCCCATCTGGTGGTCGACCCGGGTAGGGTGTCTGCAGATGAAGAAGTCCGCTCCATGGCTCGGCAGCGGATGTCCAGATTGGGATCGCCGTTCCGGACCCGTCGTCTGGTCGTCCAGACTGGAAGATCTGGGCAGTAACTTAGGCAGATGTTAACAACGCACACACACTCATGAAATATATCATTATATTTCCTCCAAAATGAGCGGCGTTGTGGCACTAACTGATGGTTGTATGGGGAAGTTGTTTATGGCTCTATCACTTTCTACGTGCCGAAGAAAATGAAACAAAATGAATGAAAGCATAAACAAAACAAAATATAGTTATGCCACCTTAACCATCTAATTGGACTGTATTCTGTCTACGTCCATGGTCTTGGCAAAATGACCCTATCATGGCATTGTCTAATGTCATGTCTAGGGCTTTCCTAGTTTGCGGGGTGTTGCTTAGGGTACTATCCTAAGTTGATAACTATATGATAAGTCTACAGCTGTAAGGCACTAGTTTTGGGCAGTCTACAGGGATGACCTATGGACTTCTGAGAAGAAAACTGGTGAGTGCTGTAGCTGTAGAGTTAAAGGCTTCAAAATAAATGTTCAACTTTACTAAGGCTGGTATTTTGCTCGGACCCTTAAGTGATCCTAGCATAAATCCTAATTGGATGTTCCGTTGTGCATGTGCCTTTATGCAAGTGCACATGTCAAGGGAAGTAAACCAAGTATCCTGGCAGATTACAACTTGTTCAGAATGAGTCTGACGTAGTCAGGTAATTTTCAGGTCAATGCCTGGAGGTCAGTCAGAATTGGTGTCGAGGGAGTCTGTAGTGGTTTTACTACCAGTCACTGTCTTCCACTATTGTAGTGGCGGTAGGTATGAAGAAGTATACTTCATAGCTATGTTATCCACGGAGGAGCTAACCTAATGACGGAAGTACTCTAAGTATTAGACCAGTCGTATGTGGTGTGATCGTGGTTCATGACTTCTAATAACTTTTCTCCTGAACGGAGGGTTCTATTTATTAGTGGCGTGTGTAACCATTGAAAGAGTGCAATGGAGATTCCCTTTCCCGTGTTGCACTCTGAGTGACTCCTATGTTGCTATTATCAATAGCAATTTAACTTGTGAGGTTACTAATCCTCTTACTGAGTGTTGCTGGACTGACTGTGGTATTGGTACTGGTACTCAAGGGGTCCAGTTGTCCTACCGATTTATTCTGAAATGTTATCCTATAGGAATACATGATTAGAGCATTTTACTAGTTGTCTTGTAGTGACTGCTACACATGGCAAGGAATGATTATTGTTGCCATTTGTTTTGGAGATGGACAAGTCCACTGGACTTCCTTTACGACCAGTGTGGTACACCTCAGTACTATCTTAGATGTGTTCTAAGATAATCCCCGTCTAGGGGCCTGTCTGCTCCTCACTGTTCTCAAAGGGGAGTTTACAACTAGATTTGATTTATGCTCTGGCGGCCTCGTACGGTGTTGTCCTTTAGTCTCGACCCCCCCACCGGCCTCGATAAGGCTCATCATGGGTCTGGGCTACTATTCCCCCCCTTTGTGTCTCGGGACCCCCCACCAGCATGTGGTGTTGGTATCAGAGGCGCAAACGAAAGGTTCGGACCCTATGTACGAGTTGTCAGTGGCCGCGTTATTATGAGAATGGCTGTAACCTTTCAACCAAATCTCCTGGTGTTTGTGCTTCAACACCCTCAGTGGCTGTCGAGGTCTGTCAGTCACCACCGCGTCCGCGTGTGCAACCTCTTCAGTACCTGCAAACTGAGACGAGGATATCGGTCTGTGATATCGCAAAGTGTTTCACCAGTGGGAGTCATCGGGTCATTTGCTGGACTGACGCCATTAGTGTCATTGTAAGGGTGGGACAGTCCCCCACAAAGCGGAAGGTGTGTCATCGGAAGCAGAGTATACAATGTTTTTCTTGCTGCGACGGCCACAGAGCTTGCGGAAGTGTCCGAAGGGCAAGAGAAGTTCATCTCAACTACCGTATTGCATGACTGCAAGGAGGAGGGAAGTTGCTCATTCACAGAGACAGCTGGCTTGAAATCATTAAAATAATTGTCAATCAGATTGGCTGATGGAATGTGTCGAGATATCGTAATATCTCCTTGGATCGGATTCTGCACCAAGTGTTTTCTAAACGTCTTTTTCCCAAGGGGTGCTTTCGACAGATACCCCTCGTGAATGACTGCGTTGCAGCTAGTGTTAGGGACAGACAGTGTGGTCAGTGGAGAAGGCACTGTAGCCTTCTGATGTTACCAGAATCTCTATGTTAACCAAGGGGTTTTCAAATTTCACGAATGACATGACAAACCCCACCCCCGTCAGCGCCGCACCCCCACTTCTCCCGTCGGCTTTAACAACCCCACCCCCGTCAGCGAAGCACCCCCGCCTCTCCCGTCGACGCAGCACCCCACCTCTCCCGTCGGCTTTAGCAACCCTACACTCGTCAGTGCAGCACCCCCACCTCTTCCGTCGGCTTTAACAACCCCACCCCCGTCAGCGCAGCACCCCAACCCCCCCGTCGGCTTTAGCAACCCTACACTCGTCAGTGCAGCACCCCCACCTCTTCCGTCGGCTTTAACAACCCCACCCCCATCAGCGCAGAACCCCCACCTCTCCTGTCGTCTTTAGCAACCCCACCCCCGTCAGCGCAGCACCCCCAACCCCCCCGTCGGCTTTAGCAACCCCACCCTCGTCAGCGCAGCACCCCCACCTCTCCCGTCGGCTTTAGCAACCCCACCCCCGTCAGCGCAGCACCCCCACCTCTCCCGTCGGCTTTAGCAAACCCACCCCCGTCAGCGCAGCACACCCACCTCTCCCATCAGCTTTAGCAACCCCACCCCCGTCAGCGCAGCACCCCCACCTCTCCCGTCGGCTTTAGCAACCCCACCCCCGTCAGCGCAGCACCCCCACCTCTCCCGTCGGCTTTAGCAACCCCACCCCCGTCAGCGCAGCACCCCCACCTCTCCCGTCGGCTTTAGCAACCCCACCCCCGTCAGCGCAGCACCCCCACCTCTCCCGTCGGCTTTAGCAACCCCACCCCCAAACAACTTCCCGCCAGCTATGCTTCCAGGTTGTCAGGTTTTATTCTCCCAGCTGGGTCAGGAGAGTAACATAGTCATTTGCATACAGATTGGGTCTTGTGAAGCATTTACCTCACCCAGTTTTCACCCAGTCACACAACTGTGGTACACAGGAGAGGAGAAATAGCCTTTATAGCCCTGGAGGTGAGTGAGGGAGGAGGAGAGGGGAATTGCTATTCTTACACAGATGGAACACACTCTAAAGAGATTACATGTTCAATAAATATGGGTCTCAGATCCTGTAAAAGTAGCCAATATAGCCATACTTGGGACTGAATGTCTACCCTACATCAGCTGCCTAATTGACAGGTGTCATGCTGGATCTGAATGTACATGGCAATAGTTATCCAATCTCTGGAGCCTTACATTCATGGTGGTGAAAGACATTATGTGAAGATTATGTGTCCCACTTTCCTGATTACGTTTCCCACTTTGTAACTGCTGACCAGGATAATGGAGTAATCTTTCGGGAAATAATGTGAAGCAATTACTTCTTGTTGAAAACCCTATACTTACCTAGTGTACTGTAGCTCCCATGATGTGGGATTCCTGCATAAAGTAATGGTCAGACAGTAGAAAGTCAGTATTTTATAGCAGTGGTTCTAAATGTTATGTGAAGAAAGAGAAAAAATTTCAACATTAGCTAGGTTTCCATCCAATTTGTGACAGACTTTCATACAAGTATTCTAAAATCTGCAATATGCACATTTCTCACCTGAGATGTGTTTCTATCAAACAGATTTGTTGCAGATAAAAGGCTGTACGTGATGAAGTAGTGCACATACGAATTACTTTTGCTGTTAAATAAAAAATACAAGGTAAATGGGTTTCCATAGCATTTCCAACTCTACTGATGTTTTTTTAAATAGTAAATGTGCCCACTCTGGTTTTGGCATGTGCGCTCTAACAAAGTTTGCAGATACAGTGTGGGTAGGCTACTTCTTACACACAGGAGGTTGGTGGCACCTTAAGCATCCCCCTCTTCCTCCCCCTGCGCATCTTCCACCTCTCATTGCGTGGTTTGGCATGTCTAAAAAAATCACGTGCCATTTGCCTGAGAGTCAGAAAAATCACCATCATAGCTGCTTGGCAAACTAAAAAAAACAGAGCGGGACTGGGACTCGTCTGTGTGGGCCTATAAGACCCGCGTGCAGTCTTGTTGTGCATCCAAGAGTAGACAGACGAGCCATCTTTGTAATCATCCTTGTCTCTATCAAACTTTTCCAATATCTTACGTCTCAAAAAACGATGCAATTTGTCAACTCCTCTTTCAATTTGTTCTCTAAAGGGAATTTTTGTTCCTCAGAATCAATATGAGCAATTTCTCCTTTGATCCCCACAATATCTTTGTTTAGGGAATCTTTCTGACGTTTAGATTCCTCAATCAGTAACAAGATTAAATCAGCTGAACACTTGAGAATTGCTTCCAATTTATCTTTAAAATCTGGGTTATCATGTCCAAAGGATGGAAACGTCTTAATTTCGGGGAATAATTTCCTCTCTCCAATAGTCAGACAACGTGATTGTATGTAAACCAACTTTTGTTTGTTTTTCCATCATTTTTTTTCAGATCATAGTATAGTCTGTGTAATTCTGGTGAACAGTTCTTGTGCTGACATTGTTTCCAGAGGCAGTTTGGAACTCGGTAATGACTGTTGCAGTCCCATTTTGTGAGCTTGTGTGGCCTACCATTTCGTGGCTGAGCCGTTGTTGCTCCAAGACGTTTCCACTTCACAATAACAGCACTTACAGTTGACCGGGGCAGCTCTAGCAGGGCAGAAATGTGACAAACTGACTTGTTGGAAAGGTGGCATCCTATGACGGTGCCACGTTGAAAGTCACTGAGCTCTTCAGTAAGGCGGGTGTGGCTGAAATAGCCGAATCCACTCATTTGAAGGGGTGTTCACATACTTTTCGCTCTTCCATGTGAGAAATTGCCAAGAAACTGAAGATCTCGTACAACGCTGTGTATTACTCCCTTCACAGAACAGTGCAAACTGGCTCTAACCAGAATAGAAAGAGGAGTGGGAGGCCTCGGTGCACAACTGAGCAAGAGAACAAGTACATTAGAGTGACTAGTTTGAGAAACAGATGCCTCACAAGTCCTCAACTGGCAGCTTCATTAAATAGTACCCGCAAAACACCAGTCTCAATGTCAACAGTGAAGAGGCGACTCCGGGATGCTGGCCTTCTAGGCAGAGTTCCTCTGTCCAGTGTCTGTGTTCTTTTGCCCATCTTTATCTTTTTTTTTTATTGGCCAGTCTGAGGAATGGCTTTTTCTTTGCAACTCTGCCTAAAAGGCCAGCATCCCGGAGTTGCCTCTTCACTGTTGACGTTGCGACTGGTGTTTTGCGGGTACTATTTAATGAAGCTGCCAGTTGAAATACTTTTACATTAGGTAGCGGCAGGTAGCCTGGTGGTTAGAGTGTTGGACTAGTAACCGAAAGGTTGCAAGATCGAATCCCCAAGCTGACAAGGTAAAAATTTGTCGTTCTGTCCCATAACAAGGCAATTAACCCACTGTTCCTAGGCCGTCATTGAAAAAAATTATTTGATCTTAACTGACTTGCCTAGTCAAATAAAGGTAAAATTACAAATTAAAAAAAACATTACCGTGTAGTTTACCAATAAAATGGTCTGACGGTGAAGTGGACATACTCTGTTTTCATATCCCGAAAGAAATGATCTCATTATAATACATTTTAATAGAAAGTTAGAAAAAATAACTAAGATCTTGCTACCGAGGAAAGCAAAATACTTGTCTATTTGTGGAAAAATCACCCTGATTAACTCTGTAGTCATATCCCAAGAAAAACCCTTTAATGAGTAGGTGTTATAAAAATGTTGACAGGTAGTGTATATATTTTATATATACTGTACATATTTACAAAAAAATATAAGTGGGATTGTAAATGATGCAGACAATTACATTGATGGAAGCTGAAATCTATCTGCAATATTAGAGATGATTTACCCACCCCCGCCCCCACAACTTTGTAAAAATATATTAAATAAAACCTTTCTATGCAGTTCATTTTATTTTATTCATTTTAGCAATGTTGCTTGCAAAAGGATTTCAGTTGTTCCCATAGAGATAGACAGTACATGGTTGCTCTATGTATCACTGACCCTGCATAAGCTAGCGACTGGGCTAACACAGCTAACCTTTTAGGTCAATAATATGCTGTTTTTATAAAAAACATTGTTGGCTGTATAATATATTGTTGGCTATATAATAATAACTTGCTATTTAGTTATACCTAGGTAGCACAGAAGGCTGCTGAGGGGAGGACGGTTAATAATAATGGATGGAATGGAGCGATTGGAATGGCATCAAACACATGGAAACCATGTGCTAGGTAGCTTACAAGGTTAGCTGACTTTTCTCAAATGAACCTTGAAGAAAATATGCTCGTTAAGGTGAGATCTTTTTGTGTCTGTAAAATTAATTACAGTGGGGCAAAAAAGTATTTAGTCAGCCACCAATTGTGCAAGTTCTCCCACTTAAAAAGATGAGAGAGGCCTGTAATTTTCATCATAGGTACACTTCAACTATGACAGACAAAATGAGGAAAAAAAATCCAGAAAATCACATTGTAGGATTTTTTATTAATTTATTTGCAAATTATGGTGGAAAATAAGTATTTGGTCACCTACAAACAAGCAAGATTTCTGGCTCTCACAGACCTGTAACTTCTTCTTTAAGAGGCTCCTCTGTCCTCCACTCGTTACCTGTATTAATGGCACCTGTTTGAACTTGGTATCAGTATAAAAGACACTTGTCCACAACCTCAAACAGCCACACTCCAAACTCCACTATGGCCAAGACCAAAGAGCTGTCAAAGGACACCAAAAACAAAATTGTAGACCTGCACCAGGCTGGGAAGATTGAATCTGCAATAGGTAAGCAGCTTGGTTTGAAGAAATCAACTGTGGGAGCAATTATTAGGAAATGGAAGACATACAAGACCACTGATAATCTCCCTCGATCTGGGGCTCCACGCAAGATCTCACCCCGTGGGGTCAAAATGATCACAAGAACGGTGAGAAAAAATCCCAGAACCACACGGGGGGACCTAGTGAATGACCTGCAGAGAGCTGGGACCAAAGTAACAAAGCCTACCATCAGTAACACACTACGCCGCCAGGGACTCAAATCCTGCAGTGCCAGACGTGTCCCCCTGCTTAAGCCAGTACATGTCCAGGCCCGTCTGAAGTTTGCTAGAGAGCATTTGGATGATTCAGAAGAAGATTGGGAGAATGTCATATGGTCAGATGAAACCAAAATATAACTTTTTGGTAAAAACTCAACTCGTCGTGTTTGGAGGACAAAGAATGCTGAGTTGCATCCAAAGAACACCATACCTACTGTGAAGCAGTAGGAAACATCATGCTTTGGGGCTGTTTTTCTGCAAAGGGACCAGGACGACTGATCCATGTAAAGGAAAGAATGAATGGGGCCATGTATCGTGAGATTGAGTGAAAACCTCCTTCCATCAGCAAGGGCATTGAAGATGAAACGTGGCTGGGTCTTTCAGCATGACAATGATCCCAAACACACCGCCCGGGCAACGAAGGAGTGGCTTCGTAAGAAGTATTTCAAGGTCCTGGAGTGGCCTAGCCAGTCTCCAGATCTCAACCCCATAGAAAATCTTTGGAGGGAGTTGAAAGTCCGTGTTGCCCAGCAACAGCCCCAAAACATCACTGCTCTAGAGGAGATCTGCATGGAGGAATGGGCCAAAATACCAGCAACAGTGTGTGAAAACCTTGTGAAGACTTACAGAAAACATTTGACCTCTGTCATTGCCAACAAAGGGTATATAACAAAGTATTGAGATAAACTTTTGTTATTGACCAAATACTTATTGTCCACCATAATTTGCAAATAAATTAATGAAAAATACTACAATGTGATTTTCTGGATTTTTTTTCTCATTTTGTCTGTCAAGTGTACCTATGATGAAAATTACAGGCCTCTCTCATCTTTTTAAGTGGGAGAACTTGCACAATTGGTGGCTGACTAAATACTTTTTTGCCCCACTGTATGTGAGAAATGGCAGTGGAAATGCTTTTATGTGCAAATATTGGAAGAAGTAAACTTGGAGTGACACGATAACATGTTGTGTGGTTCTCCCACTACGACTCGTAGTGCAGTTTATTAGGTTATATATGAAATAAATGATGAACTTCACAGGGTGGAGAAAGTGCAAGGTGATGAGCTTTCCAATAAATATTGAGGGGTCTTGTTCTGGTGACAGGATCGATGCTTGGCTGCCATTTGGCAATTTTAAATAATCTTGCTCTTTTGTTCATAATAATCGCATCATGTAGGCTCTACTCACACTGTAGCTCTGCAAGCTGTTGGCTAAAATATACGTGCATTCTTTGTGACAAAACCATCAGTAGAGTTGGAAATGTGATGGAAACCAATTTAACTTCTATTTTTGTTATTCTGTACATGGTTATAGCATATTTTTTTTGTGGATTTTTGAATACTCGCATGAAAATCTGTCGCCAATTGGATGGAAAACTAACAATTGTTGACCATTTTTCCCTCTTGCTGCAGCTTTGGCTCATCTCAAAATAACAGAAAAATGCTGTCTAAACCAGCATCCTGCAAACATTCAAAATGCAAACGTTCAAAAATGTTTTGTCACCAATGCTTGTTTGTTGACATTGTTTTGTCCTTACTCACTGCTCCTATGGCACTAACCTGGTGAGCACCTTTGGAGCTCTGCCTAAGCAATGCATTTGATTGGTTGACGTGTTTTGCCAGGCATCACGATCACATTGATCGTGTCCCTGTTTACAAATATCTGGGCATCTGGATAAATGAAAAGCTGTATTTTAGAAAGCATATTTCTGAGTTAGTTAAGCTGAGAATAAAAATGGGCTTCTATAGAAATAGGTCCTGCCTCTCGCTAAATAGTAGAAATGTCACGTTCGTTATAAGGATCGGACCAAGGCGCAGCATGGTATGCGTACATTCTTATTTATTAAAAGAATGAAACACTGAACAAACTAACAAAATAACAAAACGAAACGTGAAGCTATACAAACGAGTGCTGACAGGCAACTATACATAGACAAGATCTCACAAACACCAAAGGGAAATGGCTACCTAAATATGATCCCCAATCAGAGACAACGATAAACAGCTGCCTCTGATTGGGAACCATATCAGGCCACCATAGACATACAAATCACCTAGACCTACAAAACCCTAGACATACAAAAAAACCTAGACAATACAAAAACTAGCGTACCCACTCTAGTCACGCCCTGACCTAACCAAAATATAAAGAAAACAGAGATATCTAGGTCAGGGCGTGACAAGAAAGAAGATAATTCAGTCAACGTTCTTATCGGTCCTAGACTATGGCGACATCATCTATATGTATAAGGGCACAAGGCGAGACCCAAATGCAGAGATGGCTGAGCTCAGATATTTATTATAGCAAAAGGGGTAGGCAAAAGGCAGGTTGGGTAGAGGCGATAGATCATAAACCAAGTCAGAGTCCAAACAGTACCAGGCGATAGGCAGGCTCGAGGTCAGGGGCAGGCAGAGTGGTCAGGCAGGCGGGCTCAGAGTCAGGACAGGCAAGGGTCAAAACCAGGAGGGCGAGAAAAGAGAGACTGGGAAAAGCAGGACCTGAGACACAAAAACGTTGACTTGACAAACAAGACGAACTGGCACAGAGAGACAGGAAACACAGGGATAAATACACCAGGGATAATAAGCGACACCTGGAAGGGTAGAGACAAGAACAAGGACATGTGAAACAGATCAGGGTGTGACAATATGAATGCAGCTGCCACTTCATTAAAGCAGTTAGATGCAGTTTATCATAGTGCACTGCCCTTTTTTAATGGCAACATTTTTAGTACTCATCACTGCATTCTCTACCACAATGTTGGTTGGCCCTCTTTGACGTCATGTAGGTTGATACACTGCTATGTTTTCACTTATAAAACCCTTTTACAAAAAGTCCCACTGTACCTAGCGTCGTTAGTAGTTATTTTGTTTATCTTTGTATCTTGAATGTTTTTCCCACATTTTGCTACTTAATCAATTACAAATGGTAATTAATTTAGTCACATCCTGTGAGAGTTGAGTTTACACCTGTTTGTCCACCACTGGGCGCGGCAGTGGTTTTTTGTATTCTTTCCATGCATAAGCTGTAAAACAAAGGCTTATAAATGTTTTCACTACATGAGAGTGCCTTGATTACTTCTGGAAGTTTGTTTTTCTCAAAGGCTATTTCAGCAATGTTCATTATCTAGCATCAACTTATTTTTATTCTAAAGTATTTCATCCCATGATCAAAGAGCACCTCATGGATTAATTACATACCAAAGAACCACTCCTCTCCTGTCACTTCAATAAATATAGATCGCAGACTGTCGGTCACACATGATAACGTGAAAACTAGCACTTGAAACTATCATAGTCAACAACTACCTGGACGGAACTACCCGGAACTTCTATGGGCGTGTGAAGGGAGGGTTCTTGACATGTAACATCCAATCAAAATATTGCCATTCAAACCATTTTTGTGATAGTCGTAGTGGGAGGACCACACAACATATCATCGCGTGACTCTAAGTTTACTTTGATATGATAGTTATTTCTATCATATCATATCATACCACCATTTCTCGCAGAATACATGTTACAGACACAAAAAGATCCCACCATGTTGAATGAACAAAATGTCTGTCGGCATTTGTAAATCTGTACTGGCATTTCCTGTTTCCGTCAGCCCCAGGATTGCCAGGTATAGCAAAAATGTCCAGACCAATTACCACTCAAAACCCACCCACAAGGCCTGAAAACTAGCCCAATAAATGTTTTTTGCAGCAAGAGACAAGGTGCCACATGAGGGAGAAGTATATAGCTAGCTAATGCTGTTAGCTCGTTGTTGTCACATCACTTGTCATGATGTGCTGGCACTGCTCTCCACTCACTCACACAGCTGCCTGCTGCGCTCTCTCAACACACAAACACACCCCTCACTCACTCCCTCCCTCCCCACCACTCACTTACAGCCTGCGTCATTGCCTGATAGTCAGCAGCAGCAGGTAACAGTGAAATGAATCAATTTTTTTTTTAAGAGAAACGCCATGACGGCTGCGGTACAATTTAGAAGAAGCCCAAAAACCTGCAACCCGCGACCAATAGATTTTCACTTGCGACATCACTTTCAAAGTAGCCCAATTTACCTGAAAAAAATGAAATCATGGCAACACTGATCAGCCCAGTCGTGACTTTTTTCATGAGAAACACTCTTTTCACGCCACTTCGATACAGCTACGACCAGAAGTGATTTTTTTGTAGCAGGTCAGGAGAATTAACATAGCAGGTTAGGTTAAGATTAGGAAAAGGCTTAGGGTTAGGTTTAGTGAAAATCATTTCCGGTCGAAGCTGTATCGAAGTGGCGTGAAAAGACTGTATTCCTTTTTTCATGCGTCAGGTAATTAATCCGTATGAAATGGTTGGATGGAAATGTGGTTAATGTTGCCTTGGTAACACAATCATTTTTGTCATGCCAATAAAATTATTTAAATTGCAATTGAAATTGGAACATATAAGGGTGAGCCATTACATATTGTCATAAAGCTAATATAATCCTAAATGTAGAGGTACTTTAATTATAATAAGAGTGTCTGGAACATTTACCTAAGGGGCCTGGGCCCTGCCACAGGTATTTGTTATTCAAGAGAAGGAGTCAATGGATTAACAAATGCAAGTTCAAAGCTTAGTTTGAATATAGAGAGCAGAGCAGAACTCTGTACAGTACACTGATTATACACAGCAGCCAGGTGAATGCTCTAGGGCTGGGGATTATACAGTACTTGGCTTATGCACCCCATCCATCTCTTCTGTCTGTCCTCAAGTGTTAGTAGATGGAGGCTGCAGAGGATGTCAATGATTCCACACATCATGTTACTGCATTACACTCATAAAACTGTAAATATAGTTGTCTCAAGGATACTGAACACTAGTTTTCTTCCAGCAAAATGTGGCTTGTGTAAAGAGAGTTGTTAAAGTCACTGCATTGTAAAAAAATGTAACCTTTTGAGTAATGGAAATGAACAGACGTGTTTGAAGTTTTTATATCTTTTTGTGGATTTTGTTCTACTTTGCTGTGCATTGTGGTAGTTTTCAGTAGTTTTATTTTTTTATGTTGTGACATCTGGGGGCCTTTTCTGATACTTTGTTTTCGATAGTTTGTGATATTTAGTAGGACCCCAGTGAAAATGTCTGCCGGATATACCCATCTCACAAAATAGTAGACAGATAAGATGAAAAACAAAGTAGCCCTCCAAACATACTTTTAAAAAGTCTGCTTCCATAATGCACATGCAATTCAACAATTGCCAGTGAGAGTTTGTTACCATGGCAATTCAAAGTCATTTATAGATGTCAGACACAAAATAACTATTGAAAATAGACTGTTCTATGCCCCTGCTGACCCCCTTATTTACCGTTGTATAATAATAAAGTAGGTGTGCCAACAGAGAACAATGCCAACCTATTTATGTGGTGTAATAACTATGTCATCAACTTCCAAGGTCTGACTTGAAGTATGTTTTTTGTTCATTCCGTAAATGTACAGGCTACAAAACATATTCATCATTTTGATTCAAAGCATAAAAGGATCTTCTGTCCCACAGTCCCACATATTGATACCATGGCATTGTTGAATACTTGTTGTCTTCCCTTGCCTTGAGCATTTATTTCAGATTGGGTTAATACTGCAGCTCAGTAATGCTCAACACATATCCACTCTGTGATGTTGTCTGAACACACAACATGGTCTCAGAGCATTTCATATTATTCTGTACGTAAACACATAATTTAGTATGATATGTTATGTTTTGTATGGTATTTGTTAATTTGTGGATGTCCATCATCCATTTAGTATGATATGCTACGAATTGCAGTTCGTACGATTGCATTGGTAGGGGTTAAAGTTAGGGTTAAGTTTATGAGTTAGGTGAAGGTCAGGGTTAGCTAAAAGGGTTAGGGTTAGGGGAAGGGTTAGCTAAAAACATGAATACTAAGGTTAGTACTAAGTAGTTGCAAAGTTGCTAATTAGCTAAAATGCTAAGGTTGCTATACATTCAGGTTATACGCCCAACCAACCACCTTTCTTTCGTTTTTGCCTTATGTAACCTTCTATTTTATGTAACCATACCAATTGCAACATATCATACTAATGTGAGTGTCCCGGATTTGCATTTACTATGTTAGGTCTCGTCTTTGAGACCAGTCTGGAACACAACACACACCAGGCGGTGTAGATTGACTGCTGGAGAGTAGTACCTCTGTCACTATCTGTCACTTTCACAATCACAAAATTATACAGATGATCCTTCTGTTCCAAAAACACAAAATCAATCAATAATTTCCAGCCATTCACGATTTGGACGCTTTTAGCTCAGGCATGGATAAATAAATGGGGACAGTCTTCCACACATGTGTAATTGTCCGACTTAGAGCAGACAGATAATGAAGTTCCACATTATTTCTGTAGTGTAAGCCTCTCTTATACAGCACTCATGATGAATCATGCCAATTCACACATGCAGGCAATGTATTTCTGATGAGTACCATGAACCTGAATCACCTTGAATTCATCAGTCCATGTTTCCTGAAAATACAGCATTTGTCTCCTTTGTGCATAAACTCTTGATAAATCCATTAGGTATAGGCTACAGCACATTAATAAAATAGACTTATGCATTTAGCCTCTCTACCTGCAACAGGCATGATCATCCAATCTCACATTAATACTAATAAAAACACATTTTCATCAATTGATATACAAGGTAAATAACCTACATAGTGTGTTGCTGCCATCACCACAACCCTCCAGCCTGTTGCCAACCCAGGATCCAGGACTGCCAGTGAGGGCACAGTGTTGGCATTTCCCTGCAGGTAGGTTAGAGCTAATTTAGATGCAAAAGGTCATGCCACATCATGACTACACTTTGAGCAGTTAAATGTTTTATTTAGTTAGGGCTGAATGCCGTTGTCGCCTGCTGGCTAATCCCATAGCAGTGTACCACGACACCCCTATAGACTGAAACAATACTGGATGAGACAAAACAATCACTAACTGAAAGTAACTGATCAAGAGGAACTGTGTTAGTTGAGGGTATGATTTCTCTAGCCTATGTTATCTTTTTGTATATATTGTAGGATGTTATGATTTTACTATTTGGTAATAATCTATGATTGTACATTTGTGTACAATTCAGTCTATGAATGCGAGGAACCAATCTAATCTACTACTACTACTACCACCCTAAATAAGTATTTATCTGTTGAAAATGTTTTCATGTTGATTTATCATGGGCTTATAAAAAACACGAGCTGGCGCACCCCCAAAGAGAATTATTTTAGGTAGAGGTGCTGACTAATGGCGAATAAACTATAAACTATAAAAATACATTACTGGGAGTTTATATGTAGAGTGTGCGACTCTTTATTTTATAGCTTATATGATATATCATGGGCTGACAACAGTGGTGCAAGCAAAAAAACACCAGTGACTAGCATGCATTGGCATTTTCTATGGCAACACTCCACGTGTGTATAAAGGTGTTGGTTTTCTTCTCTTCCAGACAGCTCATCCTCACCTTACTACTTAGTTTTACAATTGATGTTGGTCCACATAAAGCTGCCTGCAAACAAAACACATACAGTTGACGTCGGAAGTTTGCATACACCTTAGCCAAATACATTTAAACTCAGTTTTTAACAATTCCTGACATTTTAATCCTAGTAAAAAATACCCTGTCTTTGGTCAGTTAGGATCACCACTTTATTTTAAGAATGTGAAATGTCAGATCAATAGTTGAGAGAATTATTATTTCAGCTTGTATTTCTTTCATCACATTCCCAGTGGGTCAGACGTTTACATGCACTCAATTAGTATTTGGTAGCGTTGCCTTTAAATTGTTTAACTTGGGTCAAACGTTTCGGTTAGCATTCCACAAGCTTCCCACAATAAGCTGGTAGAATTTTGGCCCATTCCTCCTGACAGAGCTGGTGTAACTGAGTCAGGTTTGTAGGCCTCCTTGCTCGCACAGGCTTTTTCAGTTCTGCCCACACATTTTCTATGGGATTGAGGTCAGGGCTTTGTGATGGTCACTTCAATAAGCTTGACTTTGTTGTCCTTAAGCCATTTTGCCACAACTTTGGAAGTATGCTTGGGGTTATTGTCCATTTGAAAGACCCATTTGCGACCAAGCTTTAACTTCCTGACTGATGTCTTGAGATGTTGCTTCAATATATCCACATTATTTTCCTGCCTCATGATGCCATCTGTTTTGTGAAGTGCACCAGTCCCTCCTGCAGCAAAACACCCCCACAACATGATGCTGCCACCCCCGTGCTTCACAGTTGGGATGGTGTTCTTTGGCTTGCAAGCCTCCCCCTTTTTCCTCCAGACATAACAATGGTCATTATGGCCAAAGAGTTCTATTTTTGTTTCATCAGACCAGAGGACATTTCTCCAAAAAAGTACGATCTTTGTCCCCATGTGCAGTTGCAAAACGTAGTCTGGCTTTTTTTATGGCGGTTTGGAGCAGTGGCTTCTTCCTTGCTGAGCCGCCTTTCATGTTATGTCGATATAGGACTCGTTTTGCTGTGGATATAGATACCTTTGTACCTGTTTCCTCCAGCATCTTCACAAGGTCCTTTGCTGTTGTTCTGGGATTGATTTGCACTTTTCGCACCAAAGTACATTCTTCTCAAGGAGACAGAGTGCGTCTCCTTCCTGAGCGGTATGATGGCTGAGTGGTCCCATGGTGTTTATACTTGCGTACTATTGTTTGTACAGATGAACGTGGTACCTTCAGGCGTTTGGAAATTGCCCCCAAGGAAAAAAGGCACAGTCAACTTAGTGTATGTAAACTTCTGACCCACTGGAATTGTGATACAGTGAATCATAAGTGAAATAATCTGTCTGTAAACAATTATTGGAAAAATTACTTGTCATGCACAAAGTATATGTTCTAACCGACTTGCCAAAACTATAGTTTGTTAACAAAACATTTGTGGAGTGGTTGAAAAACGAGTTTTAATGACTCCAACCTAAGTGTATGTAAACTTCCGACTTGAACTGTAAAACACATTCCCTGACTTCTGAGCATAGAAATATAATAAGTCAAGTCAATGGTGGCATAATGGGTGGACTGGCGGCCATTGCGAGTGTACCCAGAGAGACAAAGCAGGAAGTAAAAGCAGGAAGTAAAAGCCAGTAAAAGCTAGCTAGAGATGAGAAAGTTTTATGGCAATGGGATTCTATTATCTCATATCTCTTTGCAAAAATTGGACCAGCTATGCTAGTTAGCAACAGTTAACAGGTTAACAGTGGCGCAGGTCCCAGATTTTGTGACGACATTTTCTTAACCTGTATATTTTCAACCTAGAGTAAAAGCAGGAAGTGTACCCATCAATGTGCTGTGATTTGTTGAATCAACTCAATTGAATGTTATTTATAATGCGGGTTATTTGGCAAAAATCTGACCTCTCTGAAATGAAAATGGAGCACCCTCCCTTCAGCAAAATATATTTTACCTAAACTCTCCCCGAACGCTTGAAAAAAAGCAAGTGACCCTCCCCTATACCCCAAATAATAAGTCAAATAAAGTGGATAGAAGAGAACATGTCTACCAAACCCTCACTTCATGGACAGACCAGAGCCCTAGATATGCAGGTTCGCAGAACACAGTGAACAAGAGTAGGGGTGGAAAGATCTGCTTTATAGTAAAAACATTGTATGAATCTATCATCGTATTTGCAGGTCTGAGAAAATATTGCCTTTCATGCAATTCTACGTAATTTTACATATTAGCAGAATATTTTTGAACGCCACACAAACTGCCGAAATTACAGGCTATGAATGGACAGAGAGATAGGCCTATGAGTTCATCTTATCATATTTCTCCAATGCCAAATCAGTGTCTTGTTTGCAATGAAACTTTCCCTGTTTGCAAATAATGCAATCTGTGACATCATTAGAAATCTGATCATGGTACTTTCAAAAGTTAGGTCTAACTTTCCACCCCAGACAGAGTAGGTCTAACTTTCCACCCCAGACAGAGTAGGTCTAACTTTCCACCCCAGACAGAGTAGGCATACCGACTCAGAAACATTTAAGCTTTAACTGCTGGCAATTCTTCTTCCGTGGCTTAACCCAACGAGAGAAGGTCACAAGTGTTTCCTTAAAAGCTGTCTGGGTTTAAACATCTTCTATTGTACTGAAAGTGAATATTTGTATTTTTTTTATTTAACCTTTATGTAACTAGGCAAGTCAGTGAAGAACAAATTCTTATTGACAATGACGGCCTACCAAAAGGCAAAAGGCCTCCTGCGGGAACGGGGGCTGGGATTAAAAATAAAATTAAAATATTGGACAAAACACACATCACGACAAGGGAGACACCACAACACTACATGAAGGGAGACCTAAGACAACAACATAGCATGGCAGCAACACATGACAACACAGCATGGTAGCAACACAACATGACAACAACATGGTAGCAACACAACATGGTAGCATCACAAAACAGGGTACAAACATTATTGGGCACGGAAACAATAAATCACGCGATGCAGCCACAACTGTCAGTCACAACTGTCAGTAAGAGTGTCCATGATTGAGTCTTTGAATGAAGAGATGCAAGAATAGCTTCATCAATTGATAGTGACAGAATTAGATTATTTCCCAAGAAAAAGCGTTTGTTTGTCTTCTCCGCTATATAAGGTTGTAGCCACTGAACATCAAAGCAATTAAACAATGATTTCCCCATACGCATCAGAGTCACATCTTTCCCAGGTAGGCCTATTTTACAGCTTGTTTCTAGCATAAAACATTGCGGACCAAAGCGCTGTTATAGATCACTTTATATAATCGGATGAGTTTTTTTCCTTCAAAATCTTAAGCTAACAAGGGGTAGGCCTGAGCTTTTTGCCATTTTCTGTAATAAAAGGTAGGCCTCTCATACTCCCTCAATTCTAGTCTTGGTTTTTAACCTCTTAAATGTAATGGCAAAATGTAGATTTCAGCCTAAATAGACATAGCCAAAAGTAACTGCTATTCATGTGTAATTACCTGGTTCTGACATGCAAAAACTTGGTATATTTGGAAAGAAGACATCTGGGAGATTATGAGGAAATGATCAGAAGATAGATAGGAGTGACATAGTTCAGAATACACAAGATCAAGCGCACACAAAATCACCTTTTTTTACTTTGAAAGTAATCTTTAATTGACAAGCTATAAATGAATTATTGTTGCCCAGAGCTGGAAACATATCAAATGGCTTCCATGACATGTGAACAATATCAGGAAAAAATGGGATTGATAGACCTAACAACTAGAAAATGGCAGATGTTTTAGTAAGTGGTGTCAGGTGTGGTCACGGGACATTTCCAAGTGTCCCTAAACCTCTCCAAATTGGCATATGTCTGTAACTTAGATAATTCCAGTGCTATTACATATTTGCAATCCCTAAATGCTATTTGTTGAGTCTAAAAACACAACTTCTACCATATCAACCTCACTCAAACAGTGTGGTGGTGTTATGGGGTTTCCAGAGTATATTCAAATGTCCTTTCAACTTCTCCAAACTTGTCTGAATGTGGTAATTGCACTATTTTTGCACACTGGATGTACCTAAAAGTTATTGTTCACTATAAAAACCACATTTCTACAACACCAACCTCTCTCAAACATTGTGGTGATGTCGGGGGACATACAGGGGAATATCCAAGTGTTTTCATCATATTTTTCATGAGCAAAGATATAGTCACTAGGTGGACATTCGATGTTGCCATTAAGTCATACATCAGATAACATTGGCAATAGGCTAGATTTGTTCCTGTCAACCTAAGGATTAATTTAATACCCCCAAATAGCTATAGCTAAAACATAGATTAAATTGAAGCTTACCTTGTGAGATTTGCTGTTTGGTGAAAACGTTGTGTAAAATAAAAAGTTTGACTCTCGGGACTGGGGATCAATAATGGTAGGTCACAGGCAGATAAATAAGACATCCTCGTGATCTGTGGAGTCCATTCATACATTATACAATTGAATGCCCATATATGGTAGTAAGTCACACCGAAGATTTTAAGGCACAGATCAATAGCCAAGATACTCAGCTTCCTGCAGACACCCTGCTTTTGCAAATAGGGGCTACCGTTCTCATACTCAAATAGGGTCCCATCGAGTCTTGGTTTTAACTTAACAGCCCTCTACTGCCACAGAGGTAGGCTATTTAAAGAGTGCATGGCGGGTGGAGGAATTGATTGACAAAAAACTGTAATATCACATTTACATAAATATTCAGACCCAATCTGAATAAACTATGAGAATATAAAGGTTCAGATCTTTTGTGAAACATCACAGCACAGTTGTAAAATATATGTGAAATAAAAATCCAACATGTATGGTTTTCAGAAATAGATGGGAGGGGTTGAGGGTAGTGGAAGGATAAGAGTAAAAGCAAATAAAATATCATTATTGTAAAATATATTGTGTCCGTAAAATGTAAGTATTTAGACCCCTTCACCTTATTCTAATATGGATTAAATTAATTGTTCTCCTCATCAATCTACAAACAATACCCCATAATGACAAGCAAAAACAGGTTTTTAGATAAAAAAATTAAATAAAAAAATACACAAATACCTTATTTACATAAGTATTCAGACCATTTGCTATGAGACTCAGAATTGAGCTCAGTTGCATCCTGTTTCCATTGATCACCCTTGAGATGTGTCTATAACCTGATTGGAGTCCACCTGTGGTAAATTCAATTGATTGGACATGATTTGGAAAGGCACACACCTGTCAATTTAAGGTCCCACAGTTGACAGTGCATGTCAGAGAAAAACCAAGCCATGAGGTCGAAGGAATTGTCTGTAGAGCTCCGAGACAGGATTGCATAGGAAAAAAAGTTTTTCTTGTTAACAAACTATAGTTTTGGCAAGTTGGTTAGGACATCTACTTTGTGCATGACATAAGTAATTTTTCCAACAATTGTTTACAGACAGATTATTTCACTTATAATTCACTTTATCACAATTCCAGTTGGTCAGAAGTTTACATACACTAAGTTGACTGTGCCTTTAAACAACTTGGAAAATTCCAGAAAATGATGTCATGGCTTTAGAAGCTTCTGATAGGCTAATTGACATCATTTGAGTCAATTGGAGGTGTACCCATGGATGTATTTCAAGGCCTACCTTCAAATTCAGTGCCTCTTTGCTTGAAATCATGGGAAAATCAAAAGAAATCAGCCAAGACCTCAGAAAATAAATTGTAGACCACCATAAGTCTGGTTCATCCTTGGGAACAATTTCCATACACCTGAAGGTACCACGTTCATCTGTACAAACAATAGTACGCAAGTATAAACACCATGGGACCACGCAGCCGTCATACCGCTCAGGAAGGAGACGCGTTCTTTGGTGTGAAAAGTGCAAATCAATCCCAGAACAACAGCAAAGGACCTTGTGAAGATGCTGGAGGAAACGGGTACAAATGTATCTATATCCATAGTAAATCGAGATCTATATCGGCAAAACCTGAAAGGCCGCTCAGCAAGGAAGGAGCCACTGCTCCAAAACCACCATAAAAAAGCCAGACTACAGTTTGCAACTGCACATGGGGACAAAGATCGTACTTTTTGGAGAAATGTCCTCTAGTCTGATGAAACAAAAATAGAACTGTTTGGCCATAATGACCATCGTTATGTTTGGAGGAAAAAGGGGGAGGCTTTTAAGCCGAAGAACACCATCCCAACTGTAAAGCATGGGTGTGGCAGCATCATGTTGTGGGGGTGCTTTACTGCAGGAGTGACTGGTGCACTTCACAAAATAGATTTAGTCATGAGGGAGGAAAATTATGTGGATATATTGAAGCAACATCTCAAGACATCAGTCAGGAAGTTAAAGCTTGGTCGCAAATGGGTCTCCCAAATGGACAATTACCCCAAGCATACTTCCAAAGTTGTGGCAAAATGGCTTAAGGACAACAAAGTCAAGGTATTTGAGTGGCCATCACAAAGCCCTGACCTCAATCCCATAGAAAATGTGTGGGCAGAACTGAAAAAGCGTGTGCGAGCAAGGAGGCCTATAAACCTGACTCAGTTACACCAGCTCTGTTAGGAGGAATGGGCCAAAATTCACCCAACTTATTGTGGGAAGCTTGTGGAATGCTACCCGAAACGTTTGACCCAAGTTAAACAATTTAAAGGCAGCGCTACCAAGTACTAATTGAGTGCATGTAAACTTCTGACCTACTGGGAATGTGAAAAAGAAATAAAAGCTGAAATAATCATTCTCTCAACTATTGTTCTGACATTTCACATTCTTTACAATATAGTGGTGATCCTAACAGACCTAAGACAGTGAATTTTTACTAGGATTAAATGTCAGGAATTGTGAAAAACTGAGTTTCAATGTATTTGGCTAAGGTGTAGGTAAACTTCTGATGTCAACTGTATATACATAAACATACATGCATACATATGCACATACACACATACAGTATATACATAGATATACATACACACATATAAAATAAATGTATTCATAAAAATGTTTCTACATAGTCTGCACACATTTTGTGGACTAGAGGCCTAATCAACAACTAATAAAATCAGAAGAAGCCTTTGCCGCTCCTCCTGAACTGCCACCATAGGCCTACATAGCACAGCCATTGGTTAGGCAGCACACAAAAACGTTTTTGATCAGCAAGAGCAGAGCATGCCGAGGCTCAGTGTTGGAATATCCATTGCAGTGTGTAATGCAGCCTAGTTTTATTTACACCATCCCAGCAGCAATCTTGAAAATATAACTTTGCTGAGCATGCAATTTGTAGTTTTTAGGCTATGTATCATTTGATTGAGACCACACTAAATAGCCTATAGACGCACTTGATATTGCGCGCCCAAAGGAGAATCGGAGATGAGGGGCAGCATTGGGCACACATTGATATTGCCTAATAAGCAACTCATTCTAAAACACTGAGAAATATTACAAATTACATGACCTTCCCTGGACTAGATTAAAAAAAATACTAAACCCTCCCCTTGACTTAAATTGAAAAAGCATGACCCTCCCCCATTTTTCTCCAGGTAACCATTCTGTACATTTCAATTCACCAGTTACAAAAAATACATTCCATTGCATGAGCCACATCAGTTAGCATCATTTTAATGAATATTCAACATTTAAAAAAAATTGCATCACAATACTAGGCAACCATTGCAAGTGTACCCATGAATTTACCACGCTGTTCTCAAGGTAGGTATCAGTGAGTCAGAAGAAAAGGAGCTATGCAGAGGAGTTATTGATCTCTCTCTCTCTCTCTCTCTCTCTCTCTCTCTCTCTCTCTCTCTCTCTCTCTCTCTCTCTCTCTCTCGTGAGGTTTCACAGGTCTCCTGCTTCTTAACCAACGATGCAGTTTAAGAAAGATTCAAGAAAATATTTGCCAAATAAACTAGAGTAAAAAGTAACACAATAAAATAACAATAACGAGGCTATATACAGGGGGTACCGAGTCAATGTGCGGGGGTACAGGTTAGTTGGGGTAATTTGTACATCTAGGTATGGGTAAAGTGACTATGCATAGACAATAGAGAGCGCGTAGCAGCAGTGTAAAAACAAATGGGGGGGGGGGGGGGGGGGTAGGTGTCAATGTAAATAGTCCAGGTGGCCATTTGATTAAGTGTTCAGCAGTCCTATGGCTTGTGGGTAGAAGCTGTGAAGGAGCCTTTTAGTCCTAGACTTGGCGCTCCGGTACCACTTGCCGTGCGGTAGCAGAGAGAACAGTCTATGACTCTGGAGACTGGAGACTTTGACAGTTTTTTGGGCCTTCCTCTCACACCACCTAGTGGATAGGTCCTGGATGGCAGGAAGCTTGGCCCCAGCAATACGCACTACCCTCTGTAGCGCCTTACGGTCAGATGAAGAGCAGTTGCCATACCAGGCGGTGATGCAACCAGTCAGGATACTCTCAAATGGTGCAGCTGTAGAACTTTTTGAGGATCTGGTGACCCATGACAAATCTTTTCAGCCTCCTGAGGGGGAAAAGGTGTTGTCATTCCCTCTTCACAATTGTCTTGGTGAGTTTGTACCATGATAGTTTGTTGGTGATGTGGACAACAAGGAACTTGAAACTCTCAACCCACTCCACTACAGCCCCGTCGAAGTTAATGGGGGCCTGTTTGGCCCGCCTTTTCCTGAAGTCCACGATCAGCTCCTTTGAGAATTTTGGTTTTGCTCATATTAATTTCCTGGTTTACAACCAGTGTTGAAAAAGTATGTGAGTCCGATAATGAAAACCATATAATCATTTTAAAAGGCATTGGTTGAGATGATAAAATATGCCAAACATAATTCATATGTTTCATTTCATTTAAAATTGGTTGTCAACATTAGCTCAACCACTCGGTTAACCTCAAAGTCTAAGCCTTCTATGGGTAAGAGTATAACACGAATGACAAGCAACCCAAAGGTTGTGTGTTTCAAATCTCATCATGGATAACTTTAGCATTTTCGCTGATTAGCTACTTTCCATCTACTTACTACTTTTGAGCTACTTTGCAACTACTTAGCATGTTAGCTAATCCTTCCTCTAACTCTAACCTTAACCCTTTAATGTAACTCCTAAACCTACCCCTTTAACTACTTAGCTAGCACATTAACTAGCCCTAACCTTAACCCCTAAACTTAACCGTAACCCTAACCTTAACCCATAGCCTAGCTAACATTAGCCACCTAGCTAGCCTAGCTAATGTTAGCCACAACAAATCGGAATTAGTGTAATGTACACGAATGTGTTCAAATCGTGCAATACACACAACAAGCTGTGACAGTGTGTTGCCTGGACTGACAAACAGCACTGTAGCTCAGACACTTTCCACCACAGATGCGGAAAGTCGACATTGTTAGGAAGTGGTAGAATGAGATGCAGCCCACGCAAAAAACAGATATCTCTAGCTTAAATTGACAGATTTTAATGGGGATTTTTGAATTATGTTAATTAGATTGACACACAGGTGTGTCAATAGACTCTTAAGGATTTAAAGGGTTATTAAGCATCTGTTTAAACACTTTTTCTACCCTTTAACATTATAGCAGTAGCAGTAGTTTGGCAAAATGTGATAGTTGTATGAGGATCTTGTCCATGGCTGTATCTAACAGACCAGGCCGTATATTATATTGGTTTTCAATCAATGCAATACATTGTGTATCTCTCCATAATAAAATATGTTGGAATATTTAACTTAGGCTAAAACCATTTTAATTAATTCACTTTTTGACAGCAGCCCTTTTGATTTGAAAAAACCTTCCATACATATTTCCCCATTATAGAAGTGCTTATAGATATAATTTAAAAGCTTACAAATAGGGTTGTCAAAATATTTTATTTTCACATTTGGATGAAAAACGTGCCCAGAGTAAACTGCCTGCTACTCATTCCCAGTTGCTAATATATGCATATTATTAGTAGATTTGGATAGAAAACACTCTGAAGTTTCTAAAACTGTTTGAATGATGTCTGTGAGTATAACAGAACTCATATAGCAGGCAAAAACCTGAGAAAAATCCAACCAGGAAGTGGGAAATCTGAGGTTTGTAGTTTTTCAACTCTTTGCCTATCAAATATACAGTGTCTATGGGGTCAAATTGCACTTCCTAAGGCTTCCACTAGATGTCAACAGTCTTTAGAACCTTGTTTGATGCTTCTACTGTAAAGGAGGGGGGAATGAGAGGGGATTGAGTCAGTGGTCTGGCAGAGTGGCATGAGCTGACCAGCTCGTTCACGTGAGAGTTAGCTTGAGTTCCATTGCATTTCTGAAGACAAAGGAATTCTCCGGTTGGAACATTATTGAAGATTTATGATAAAAACATCCTAAAGATTGATTCTATACTTCGTTTGACATGTTTCTACGAACTGTAATATAATGTTTTTGACTTTTCTTCTGAACTAAGCGATCGCGCATTGAGCATTTGGATTACTGGGCTAAACGCGCGAACAAAAAGGAGGAATTTGGACATAAATGATGGACTTTATCCAACAAATTTATTGTGGAACTGGGATTCCTGGGAGTGCATTCTGATGAAGATCATCAAAGGTAAATGAATATTTATAATGCTATTTCTGACTTCTGTTGACTCCAACATGGCGGATATCTGTATGGCTTGATTTGTTGTCTGAGCGCCGTACTCAGATTATTGCATAGTTTTGAAATCTGACACAGCGGTTTCATTAAGGAGAAGTATATCTCTAATTCTGTGCATAACACCTGTATCTTATATTAAAGTTTATGATGACTATTTCTGTAAATTGATGGGGCTCTCTGCAAAATCACCGGATGTTTTGGAGGCAAAACATTACTGAACGTGACGCGCCAATGTAAACTGAGATTTTTGGATATAAATATGCACTTTATCGAACAAAACATACATGTATTGTGTAACATGAAGTCCTATGAGTGTCATCTGATGAAGATCATCAAAGGTTAGTGAAACATTTTATCTCTATTTCTGCTTTTTGTGACTCCTCTCTTTGGCTGGAAAATGGCTGTGTGTGTTTTGTGACTAGGCTCTGACCTAACATAATCATATGTTGTGCTTTCGCTGTAAAGCCTTTTTGAAACCGGACACGATGGGTAGATTAACAAGAAGTTTATCTTTCATTTGGTGTATTGCACTTGTGAATGTATGAAAGTTACATATTTCTAAAAAATATTTTTGAATTTCGTGCGCTGCCTTTTCAGCGGAATGTTGAAAAGGCGCTGCCTTTTCCTAGCCATAAGGAGCTAACACACTCAGACGAGAGTGCTCTGAAATTGGAGTAGATAGTCAGAGGGAATTTACGAACGCACCCTATGTATACTTTGTTCTTCACCAAATCCGGATTATTAAATAAAAGTAAAACTTCCTTAACATCAAGCTGAATCTGTCCCAATTTGTTTAGAAAATTAGAATTAGAAAAAAATACTTATAGTTTAATTTACAATTTGACAAAATACACACTTTTCATCAATATCAATTTTAAATGTTGACAGTACCTGGTAAACTGCATAAATTTAGTGAATAATTTTAAAAGACACTTCACAGACTTTGTTAATGACACAATACTTTTCTATTTAAATTCCATACCACTTTCCAATTAATGTTATTACATTTAGAATTCCAGTATACTTTTGCAGGAGGAAAACCAGGCTCAGTACATATCTTCCTAATATTAGTTCACTTTTTATCCTTGATACACACACATGATCTAATAGGATGCTAAAATGTAATTCTTTATTCCTCTCATAAACATAATTTCCCTGTACAAGTCATATAAGACCTATAGGTATTGCATCAAAAACTATGGTATATTCCTTCAAGTCACTGGAATACCATATTTATTCAAAAACTCAACATAATTACATAGTTGTCCATTTTCATTAAATAATTGTGTCACTAACAAAATACCTTTCTCGAACCATCTTTTTTTAATATTTTTTTTATTTCACCTTTATTTAACCAGGTAGGCTAGTTGAGAACAAGTTCTCATTTGCAACTGCGACCTGGCCAAGATAAAGCATAGCAGTGTGAACAGACAACAACACAGAGTTACACATGGAGTAAACAATAAACAAGTCAATAACATGGTAGAAAAAAAGAGAATCTATATACAATGTGTGCAAAAGGCATGAGGAGGTAGGCAATAAATCGAATAATTACAATTTAGCAGATTAACACTGGAGTGATAAATCATCAGATGATCATGTGCAAGTAGAGATACTGGTGTGCAAAAGAGCAGAAAAGTAAATAAATAAAAGCAGTATGGGGGTGAGGTTGGAAAAATAAAGGTATTTTTATGTCTTTGTTATTCCAAATTAAACAGCTATGAAGGGAGAAATTATGTTTATACAGAATTAACCAGTATAGTAACGCTTGCTTATGTAATTGGCTAATTTAAGGGGAATTGTATTTAATTCAAAGTAAAGTTTTATGAGAAATTCAATGCCACCGACCTTTAAAAAACAAGATTTGGAATACTATTCCAAATTCTATCCTTAAAGTGGATGTAATTCTTGATCCATCTAGTCTTAAACATAATGTTGGATTTAACAAAATCAATGTTGGATGTACCAAAATGTAAACCTCCCTGATCTTGAGTGTTACATAATACACTTTTTTAAATAATGTGGTTTATTCCTCAAACAAATTAAAAAGTTTAGTGTCTACCTCTTTAATTGTTGCTTGGGGAACATCCAATGCCATTGTAATATATATTCATCTTGATAATCCTTCAGTTTTTGAGAGCAATACATAACCATTTAAAGATAAATCCCTTAACTATCAAGGCTCAGGCTAAGACCCAGATGCAGACACAGGAGGCGGATGGTACGAGTCTCAGAGTTTATTATAGTACAAGGGGCAGGCAAAAGGTAAGTCTAGGCAGGCAAAGAGTCGTAATCCAAATCAGAGTCAGGCAGGTACAGAACGGCAGGCAGGATCAGGACAGGCAGAAAGGTCAGAACTGGGAACACTAGGAAAAACAAAACCAGGAGACAACGGGCTGTGAGACAGAGGTTTAATCCTAGACACATGAAAAGTGGGATGTATACAGAGGGTGCAGGGCAACAGAAGACAAACAGCAGAGGGGCTAAGAATCTTTGAGCTGGGGAAAGGGCAGATGAAACTGGGGGAAAGTTTACGGGTGGAAAACCATACCCTCTGCCTGAGCTATTAGCAGGGTGATCCGCCTGTCGCCAATTCCTGGATGTGATCTTCAGAAGAACGGCCATGGCTCTCTTCCAGGTACGGTGACAGCGGCGGACGAACATCTGGTTGGAGGGTATCCTGACTTCTTCCTCTTGCTCAGGGAGGAGCAGGGGCTGATATCCCAAGGAACACTTGAAGGGCGAGAGACCAGTGGCCAAGCAGGGAAGGGTGTTACGGGTGTATTTCACCCACACAAGTTGCTGGCTCCAGGTGGTGGGGTTGGCGGAGACGAGGCAACGTAGAGCTGCCTCCAGGTCTTGATTGGCCCCTCTGACTGGCAGTTAGATCGGGGGTAAAAACCAGAGAACAGAGAACACCCAATGAGGGTGCAGAACGCCTTCCAGAAGCGGAACGAGAACTGACGACCACGATCAGAGACCATGTCAACCGGAAGTCCATGGATCCGGAAGACGTGCTGCACCATGAGCTGGGTCATCTCCTTGGCTGAGGGTAACTAGGGAAGGGGAATAATATGGGTGGCTTTAGAAAATCTATCCACCACCGTCAGGATAGAGGAAGACCAGTAACAAAGTCCAGGGATATATGGGACCAGGGGCGGTGAGGAACAGGGAGTGGTTGAAGAAGGCCAACCGAAGCTTGCCACGGAGTCTTATTTTGTGCACACACAGTGCAGGCAGCCACGAATGTGGAAACATCAGGAACCATATAAGGCCAACAAAAGCGTTGTTGGATGAAAGCCAGGGTCTGAAGGGAGATTGGATGGCAGGTCAGTCTCGAGGAATGTGCCCAATTCAGAACCGGGGAATGGGCAGAGTCCGGGACAAACATCCAGTTAGCCGGACCCGGGGCAGGGAATGCTGTGACTTATGGACCAGGCTCTCTATACCCCAGACAAGTGCAGCCGCTAGACAGGAGGTAGGGAGGATGGTCTCGGGGTCAGACGGAGTAGCAGCGGGGCTATACAAATGTGAGAGTGCATCAGGCGTCACATTCTTGGACTCTGGGCGGTACGAGAGAGTGAAATTGAATAACAGAGCCCAACGAGTCTGCCTACAGTTAAGAATGGGTGTTCCGTCCCCTCCAACCAGTGCCTCCACTCCTCCAACGCCATCTTGATGGCGAGGATTTCTTGATTTCTCACGTCATAGTTCCTCTCAGCAGGGGTAAGACGATGGGCGAGAAAAGCGCAGGGGTGCAGCTTTTGGTCCTGGGCAGAACCCTCCGACAAGACGGCCCCCACTCCGACATCCGAGGCGTCGATCTCCACCACAAACTGATGGGACAGGTCCGGATGAATTAAGATGGGGGCTATAATGAATCGATGTTTGAGGTCAGAGAATGCCCGGTCAACTGCTGGAGACCGGAAGCCAGGGTGCTGTAACCCCGGATGAAGCATTAGGTTTTAGCCTTTAACTTCTTGACGCACGGATCCCGTTACCGGGATCATTTATCAACAACAACCGCTAAACTGCAGAGCGCCAAATTAAAATAAAATACAAAAAATATTTATAATCATGAAATCACAAGTGAAATATACCAAAACACAGTTTATCTTGTTGTTAATCCACCTATCATGTCAGATTTTGAAAATATGCTTTACAGCTAAAGCAATCCAAGCATTTGTGAGTTTATCAATCACTAGACAAAACACTAAGAACAGCTAGCCTTAAATTAGCTTGGTCACGAAAGTCAGAAAAGCAATAAAATTAATTGCTTACCTTTGATAATCTTCGGATGTTTGTACTCATGAGACTCCCAGTTACACAATAAATGTTATTTTTGTTCGATAAAGATTAGTTTTATAACCAAAAACCGCCATGTGGTTTGCTCGTTATGTTCAGAAAACCACAGGCTCGTTCCGGTCCTGAAGGGCAGACGAGGGCAGACGAAAATTCCAAAAAGTATCCGTAATGTTCGTAGAAACATGTCAAAGGTTTTTTATAATCAATCCTCAGGTTGTTTTTAACATAGATAATCGATAATATTTCAACCGGACGGTAACCTATTCAATACTACAGAGAAAGAAAATGTCGAGCTACATCTGTCGCGCGCAGGAACTAATCAAAGGGCACCTGACGCGTTTTGAAAAATCTTGCTCATTTTTCAAAATAAAAGCTTGAAACTATGTCTAAAGCCTGGTCACAGCCTGAGGAAGCCATTGGAAAAGGAATCTGGTTGATACCCCTTTAAATGGAGGAGAGGCAGGCAACGGAACAGTGATTTTTCCAAATAAAAGGCACTTCCGGGTTGGATTTCCTCAGGTTTTCGCCTGCAAAATCAGTTCTGTTATACTCACAGACAATATTTTGACAGTTTTGGAAACTGTAGAGTGTTTTCTATCCTAATCTGTCAATTATATGCATATTCTAGCATCTTCACCTGAGAAATAGTCCGTTTACCTTGGGAACGTTATTTTTCCAAACATAAAAATTCTGCCCCCTAGCTGAAAGAAGTTAAATCAAATAAATCATAATTTCTTTTGCATTTAAAATCAATCCAGATACAGAAGAAAATACATTAAAACAATCCACAGCTTTTAAACCTATGTTCTGTCGCTCTAAAAGTTGACAACATTTTATTTATTTTTCCAATATTTGAATACCTCTAAATGTATAGTTTTTTTTAAATTTGAAGCACCATATTCTGTGTGACCAATAAAAACAAGAATGGTGCTATTGGGCATCCTTGTTTTATCCCTCTATCTATTTAAAATCTATTTTAAACCATTAAGACATTTAATAGAGCTATTGCATTCATTATACAATGTCTGAATAACTCCTTTAAATTAATTACCAAAACCAAAAGAAATCCAATGTTTCAAACATAAACCCCTTGTGTAGTCTTAACATTCTGTATACTCCCAATGTCCTAAGAGTAAAAAATGACCCGCCTTCACTAAACCCCTAAAATAAAGCAGCTTGATTGAATTTTAAACCCCAAATCTATTTTGCAAGAAGAAACAACCTGTCATTCATCACTAAATTTGTGAATATCTGTGTTTTCCCTCTTCACAATGCAGAAAGACTGCATTTAATCAGTGGACACCACTCGTTGTTATTACAAAACACCTGTCATAATTGTTTTCTTTACTAAAGTAGAGGTTTATTATTAGTATTATTATTATTGCTAAAGGTACTGCATAGGTGTAAAAAAAAAAGTACCAGAAATGTTCAGAAAGTAGTTTTGAATCCATTTTTTTTAATGGAAACAATAACAGTCTTGAACTTATTTGGCAACATAGTGATATATTGTTGAATTCCTCATTGTACAGTATATAATGACAAAATACTAGTCTTCTCCCATTTGTTTAACCATTGCCCCCACCCACAAGGTGTATAAACAACAACAATAAATAAGAATAAAAATAAGAACATAAATCAATCAACTCTAATTAGCACACGTAGGACAGTATACAAGTGTGCATGGACTTTGCAGATGTATTTCTCACATGTGCAGCACATAGTATTTGTTTTACAGTCCTTCTTTGGGGGGCAGAATTGGAATTGCCTCCTCTTGCCTGCTCCAGCTACAGCCTCAGGTGGATCAGAACAAGATTCAGCCCCCTGAACAGCTTTCACAAGCGCTGCAGAGGCTGCTGCAGAGACACTTTCTTTGAATGTGTGGGGTTACAAGTCCCAGCTGGTCCAGGAACACTCTCCTCTTGTTTCGCTTATCAGGCATCAAGGTAGGGTTGATGTTGTTCCATATCACAAAGGCATTGAATGAGGACACATCAATTATGTTATGGAAGATAACCAGGGGCCAGCAGGCAGTCATCCTCCTGCAGCTGTAAGTTCCGATCACCTTGTCCAGGTTGTCCACGCCTCCTTTGTTGTGGTTGTAGTCCAGGGTGATGGCTGGCTTCCTGTCCTCACGATCACTGATCTAAGCCGTTTTGTGCAGTGTGCTCAGGAGGACCACATTCTTGTTCCTCTTTGGGAGGTAAGAAACTAGAGTGGTGGTGGGGATGAAGGCAAACTTTGATGAGAAGGCCTCTCTCCCTCTTGTTGCGAGGAGTGCAGGGGGGAGCACAGGCTTGTTCTTTCTAACTGTACCAACCATAGTGATCTTCCTCTTCAAGAGCTTCTGTTTGAGTTCATAAGAGGTGAAGAAATTGTCACACGTGACATTTTGTCCCCTCAGTCCATCTGTCACATCAAGCACAACCTGCGTCCCCTGGTTCTTCTCCGTGCCTCCACTGGTCGGCTTCCCTGTGTAGACTTGCATCTTCCAAGCGTAGCTGGATTGTGCGTCACAGGCCACCAATATCTTGATGCCATACTTTGCTGACTTGCTAGGCATATACTGCCTGAAAGGAAAGCGACCTTTTGACAAAAGAGATTGCTATCAGTAATTAGTATCAGTGTCACAGAAAACAATCACATAAATCAATAATATTAAAGCAATACATAATACAACTAACAGTGAAAATCATTTACATTACAGATATGAAAATAAAAATTGACCTCTGAATGGAACCAGTTGCTCATCCACTGTTACTTCAGGCCCAGGGTTGTAGAGGTATGGCAGACGCTCCACCCACTTCTCCCAGACCTCTCTTATGGCCGCCAGTTTGTCTCTCACACGTCTTGCAGGTCTTGACTGACGGTTATCAAATCGTAGCATTCTTGAGAGAAGTGTGAAAGACTTTCAGTGGCATCATGGCATGGAAAATCGCCCTTCATCTCTCTGCATCCCAGAGACTACATGTAGCCTCGCCTTGGGACCTATACACACCCGCTAAGATTATCAGCCCTATGTAGGCACGTAGGTCAATCTCATTTATCCTTTTCCAGTTGTCTCCATATTTATGGAAACCCTCCAAATTTGACATCTCCAGGATGATTTTTTCGATGGCTGATGTGATGAACATGTAGAATGTTGAGGCGATGTCCTGGGCATGGGCAACTGCATATCTTGTGGGCCCTGGGGTAATCCTTATGAAATTTTGTGCTGCCTGGTTGTCATATGGTGACAAGGACTAGGGTTGCAAAGGGTCGGAAACTTTCCATGGGAAGTTAAGCCCAGGAATTTGGGGAATTTTGCTTAAATTCATCAAAAAAGTTCACTTATAACAGTGAACCTTTTTTTGTGGGATACACATAAGGCAATTCTAGGTCTTGTGGCATATTTTGGTTATACTATCCCCAATTCAATGGAATTGCAACCCTCTGCATGCACAGTGCATTCCTCCATCATATGTGCATTAAACTCTTCCATCACATATAAAGCTGATTCTCAAGATCTTGCACACGAATGAGATGCTATTGAGCCCACACTACTACACTGTCTGAGCCAAGCACTACATGCTTTCTGGTAAGTTTTGATTACAATACTGGGTGGGGTGAATATATTTTATATGACATACATGATTTTTTGTTAACTAGTCAATAGTAGCCTACAGTAAAGTGATTTAAAATAATTTCTAACTTGTTAACAAATTCTGGTAGTTAGTTTTTGCTACCATGTTGGTTTTAGCTTGCTTGAGCCTGTTAACTGAAAAGTGTTAATTCACCTTTTTCCATACATGTTTCATTTAAAACATTTATCTTACAAAGGAGTTCTTTAATCTAACTGCTTAACTATTTATCTGTACATGGAATTGCATTAGATATTTTTACAATTTTTTTCTAATCTTTAGAGTAAAATGCCACGGGCACTATCTGATATGTGGAGACATTTCACTGCAGCTAATGTAGAAGGAAAAGCTATGTACATTTGCAAATACTGTGCCAAATCATATGTGAAGAATGCAACAAAGATGCAGAATCATCTGACGAAGTGCATAAAGTTCCTTCAGCGCCCACAACAAGCAACCTCTGACAACAGTCCCTCTACTTCTATTCGAGATGAAAATGATCAATCAGACTACTAATCGATAGCAACAGCTCATGGTCCTCCTGGAATCAGAAGTTTTTTTGACTCAATAGAAGAACGTAGTCAGAGAAATGCTGATGAATGTCTTGCTCGAGCTTTGTATGCAACTGGTTCACCTCTGATGCTCACAGGCAATGTGTATTGGAAGAGATTTCTGAATGTTCTTCGCCCAGCACACACCCCTCCAACCAGACATGCTTTATCTTCTAATTTGCTGGATGCAGAGTTCAACAGAGTTCAAGTGAAGGTCAAGCAAATCATAGAGAAAGCAGGCTGTATTGCAATCATTCGACCATCTGATGGGTGGTCGAATGTTTGTGGGCAAGGAATAATTAACTACATCATCTCCACCCCTCAACCAGTATTCTACAAGAGCACATACACAAAGGACAACAGACACACCGGTCTCTACATTGCAGATGAGCTAAAGGCAGTCATCAATGACCTTTGACCACAGAAGGTATTTGCACTGGTGACAGACAATGCTGCGAACATGAAGGCTGCTTGGTCTAAAGTGGAGGAGTCCTGCCCTCACTTCACACCCATTGGCTGTGCTGCTCATGCATTGAATCTGCTCGTCAAGGACACCACGGCACTGAAAACAATGGATACACTCTACAAGAGATCCAATGAAATGGTTAGGTATGTGATAGGTCATCAAGTTATAGCAGCAATGTACCTCACCAAGCAAAGTGAGAAGAATAAGAGCACCACATTGAAACTGCCCAGCAACAGGGGTGGTGTTGTCATCATGTTTGACAGTCTCCTGGAGGGTAAGGAGTCTCTCCAAGAAATGGCCGCATGACAGTCTGCCGCTATGGACAGCCCCATCAAAAGGATCCTTCTGGATTATGTATTTTGGGAGAGAGTGGTAAGCAGCCTGAAACTCCTGAAACCTATAGTAGTAGCCACAGCATGGATTGAGAGAGACAATGCCATCCTGTCTGATGTTCAGACTCTGCTTGCAGATGTAAGAGAAGAAATCCGTACTGCCCTGCCCACTTCACTGTTGCTCCAAGCAGAGGAAACTGCAGTTCAGAAATGCATCAAAAACGTGAAGACTTCTGCCTGAAGCCCATACACGCCGCGGTGTACACGTTGGACCCCAAGCATTCTGGCAAGAGAATCCTGTCTGGTGCAGAGATCAACAAGGCCTATGGTGTCATCACTACCATGTCTCGCCACCTTGGCCTGGCAGTCTGGCGAAGTACACTTCCAAGCAAGGGCTTTGGGATGGAGATGCAATATGGCAGTCGTGCCAACATATCTCATCAGCCACCTGGTGGCAGGGACTTTATGGATCTGAGGCTATTTCCCCTGTTGCCTCCATCATCCTTCTTGTTTGGGAGCACACACACCAAAGCGCGCAACAGGCTGACCAATACAAGTGTTGAAAAATTGGTGGCCAACCAGGCAAATTTGAGGCTTCTTGAGCCCGACAACGAGTCACCCTCAACAAGGTTGGAAAGTGACAGTGAAGATGAGGCCTCAGAGTCTGAAGATCAAGAGGTGGACATTGAGGAGGTCCAGGGAAAAGACATGGAGGCCTGAGAGGAAGACAACCAAAGCTTTAGTGTCTAGACTATCATTTTACAGATGTATGTTGTAAACGTTTTTGGGAGATGCGATGGATCATTGGGATCATTCAATATTCCATTTCTTTTGTTGTTCAGTGAAATCATCCCATGTGAAGAGCCAACTCATTCAATTAAAGTTCAATTCATAACTAAAATGTTTCAAATATTGGACGGATTTAATCATTTGCAATTATGTCTATTTATGATAAGGTAAAAGGTTTATGTTATTGTCTCCATATGATATGGTAAATATATCTAATGCAAAAAAAACATTACATTTAAATGGTATTAATATTAATTAGCATATATTTCCATTAATTCCCATATATTACCATTAATTCCCACCACTGAGTATTTCCCAAAATGTTCAACCCTAACATGTTATTTTGCTTTTCTTTGACAAAAATGTCCCTCTTTCAGCTTGGGGGATTTCTTCTTCATCTGAAGATGATGCATCATGCTCTGGGTTGTATTCTTCCCCATCTACTTCTTCAGATACCTCCTCTTCTTCTAAATCATTGTTCTCTTGTTCCTCCTGGACATCTGAAAAGAATCTGATCTACGACCTCCTGGGCACTGAAACGTGCACTCATGGCTTCAGCAAAGAGAGAACTGGGGGGACTGTCATCTGCAGCACCTTTATAGCCTATGACAGCATTCCCCATTAGTAAACAATGCTTTCAAGAAATGTTTATTTTGTCATAATTTTTGTATATTTTGTCAGATTTTTTAACATTTTGTCTGTGAACTTGAGTCATGTGTGAGGTCATGGAGGGAAGATGCTGCACATGCACAAGAACGTTTTAGTTTAGTCGGAGTTCAATCAGTAGCACACAATCTCAATTTCTCATTGTGTGTGTGTGTCTTTGTGGTTTTTGGGGTGTGTAAATGATTTTATACATCCCGGGTCAAAAATTACCCTAAGACAATCTTTGTTCCCTGGTGGTGTACAGTTTTCATGGAAATATGAACAAAGGCGATGTTTCACTTTTTCTAATGTTGGGGTCATTCTAGGAAAGGTCATCAAATTTCAAGTAAAAATATATAATTTAGGAGGTTTTCTCTTCTGTTAAACATAGTGGCGGGTCATTTTTTACTCTTAAGACAACAGAAGGGTTAAGCTTTCCAAGTAAAAAAAATATTTGGGGTTCTCTCGTTCTTCCATCCACTTTCTTCTTGATCTCACGAAGGCTCCTTTTGCTTTGACCTCATATATCCTATCCAATTCCAATTGCAGTTTTAATGATGTGCTCTTGTCTTGATGACTCAAGTCCTATTGTCCACACCAGGTGCCATGTTGGAAGACAAGTCTGGTGGAACTTTGTTGCCCTGTGTCCTCCAATTGTTCACATGGCTGGCTGCTTTTTGCTACCACAGAAAATATTGCACATTATTTAATCTTTCTAAGGACCCAGAAAATGGAAGCAGTGGGAGAACCTATTCAAGTAAGTAAAAATAAAAAATAAAAACAATGTATTATTAGCTAGCTAACTTTAGCTACATACTGTATAGCTAGCTAAGTGAATTAAATAGCTAACTTCATATTAGCTCGCTAGCTATCTTGATGTATTTATCAGTGTAAATTAAAAACACAAACCTGGTAGCTAAGTAGATAGCTAGCTAACAGCAATGGCATGGAAGAGGGTGAAAGGATTACCAGCTCCAGCTGTCAGAGAACGGAGAGAGTAGGCTACTCTGGATAAGGCAGTCACATTTGAAAATATTCTCCAGTTCTTGCCTGACAATCAGACTGTGGTACCTCTGGGTCACAGACTGAGATTAAAGCAATACATTTGTTTGGGAAAATGCCCTCTCGCATGCTCTACAAGCCAGAATGTTGAATGAAATTATATTTTAATTAACTTACTTTACCGGTTGTCCATGCGGTTGGTCTTTTTGCATGTAGGAATGTGAGACAATATATCCACAGTATTAAAATAAACTTTTCAAAGTGCTGGTAGTGCGTTCAGATTTCTATCACCTGAAGCATGTGCACAACATGAAAACACATGCATGCCACACACATGCTTGCCGAGCTAGGGCAAGTGTTTACATGATTCTGTGCATGCTTCAGGTGATAGACTAAACTTCCTGATCAAAATGCTCTTTTATGCCCAAAGTAGAATGAAATGAAATTCAACGTCAGGTTTCCAGGGTACTCCAGTCCCTAGTGAGCAAAACTATGAGGACAGAAAGGACAGAAAGATATAGCAACATACAGTACCAGTCAAAAGTTTGGACACCTACAGTACTCATTCAAAGGTTTTTCCTTATGTGTACTATTTTCTACATTGTAGAATAATAGTGAAGACATCAAAACTATGAAATAACACATATGGAATCATGTAGTAACCCAAAAAAGTGTTAAACAAATCAAAATGTATTTTATATTTGAGATTCTTCAAAGTAGCCACCCTTTGCCTTGATGACAGCACACTCTTGGCATTCTCTCAACCAGCTCCACCTGGAATGCTTTTCCAACAGTCTTTGAGGAGTTCCCACATGTGCTGAGCAATTGTTGGCTGCTTGTCCTTCACTCTGCGGTCCAGCTCATTCCAAAACATCTCAATTGGGTTGAGGTCGGGTGATTGTGGAGGCCAGGTCATCTGATGCAGCACACTTTTTTTGTTCACCTGGAATTATGCATTAGTAATAATAGCCTACTTATTATTAAAATATCCCATGTGTTTACCAGTCAAATTTCCAGGGTTAAAAGTTCCAAGCCTTTTATATTCATTCTATTTCTATGCTTCTTAGATTCCTGCAAACAAGCCATTGTCCACCAGACAACCATGTGACTGACATTCAGGAAATCTGGAACAAACAGTAAAATCTTCACTGTCTGATTCCAATTCAGACCTGATTCTTTGTTTTACACATCCAGCAGAAAGGAGCGACATGTGGCTAAGCAGTGTGCTGTGATCAAGGTAGGTATCAGTGATGTGATCAGGAGACATGCAGAGGGATTATTGATCTCTAATGACTTCATCTCTCTCTCTCTGTATCTGTTTGTCTGTCAAACTCTGTATCTCTGTGTATCTTGGCTGTCTGCTATATGAGGTTTCACAGGTCTCCTGCGTCAGATCAGGAAGTAAGCAAGAGGAAGTAAACAAGAGGAAAGTGATTTTTGCTTTTGGGGGAAGATTTGTTATCATCAAAATACATTTAGCAACTGTGTAGAAGTTGTTTTCTACTATTTAATAGTATAGCAGTAGCAGTGGTTTGGCAAAATTGTATAGTTGTATGCACATCTTGCCCATGGATGTATCTTTCCTTAGATGTTTTGAGTGTCCTGCTCATTAGTACAGATCAGGCACTCACCTTGGCTTTGAACTAGTTGCCTTGGAAACACCTCAATTTACATCTTCTAAAAAATAAATAAATTGACTATTCAAAAATAAAATATTATTTAACTTGACATATCATAAAGCATTCACTCGTATATTGTGTTGGTTTTCAATCAGTGCAATACATTGTGTATCTCTTCATAATAAAAGATAAGTGTTGGAATATTTAAATCCATTAGAATTCATTCACTTCTTGACAGCTACCCTTTTGATTTGAACGAAACCTTCCATACATATTTGCCCATTGTAGAAGTGCTCAGAAAGTGACTTTTTGGACATGAATGCCAAAACATTCAAGAGAATAATGTCAAAGTGGAATTATGTTTTTCGAAAGTTTTACAGATGAATTAAAATAAAAAGCGAAAATGTCTTGAGTCAATAAGTATTCAACCCCTTTGTTATGGCAAGCCTAAATATACTGAACATAATAAATATAAACGTAACATGCAACAATTTCTAAGATTTTACTGAGAGTTACAGTTCATATAAGGAAATCAGTCAATTGAAATAAATGTAATAGGTCCTAATCAATGGATTTCACATGACTGGGCATGAGTGCAGCCATGGGTGGGCCTGGGAGGGAATAGGCCCACCCACATGGCAGCCAGTCCCAGCCGCTGGGGTGCCAGGCCTAGCCAATCAGAATTCGTTTTTCCCTACAAAAGAGCTTCATTACAGAAATAAATACTCCTCAGCACTAAAGTAATACTGCAAAAATGTGGCAAAGCAATTCACTTTTGTCCTGAATACAAAGTGGTATGTTTGGGGCAAATCCAATACAACACATCACTGAGTACCAGTCTCTATATTTTCAAACATAGTGGTGGCTGCATCATGTTATGGGGAGGAGGAGGAGGACGCAGAGCAGCTCAAACACGTGACGGAGCAGCAGGGTGTAGTGCAGAAACAGCTAGAGCAGGTACGTAATGTCACTTTCTTCATCAGTACTATACCACTGTCTTACCCTAACACTAGGCTATGCCCTCAATTCAACCCTCAAACTGCCCTTGCTTGGAACTAAGTTTTGAGACCAGACCAAAATGTAGACTTTTTTTCCTTCAGTTGACCAAACATCCTTTCAAGGCTCCTTGTAATTGTCATAATTAATTATGCCAGCAGCAGTGCCAGGGATGCCACCAATACAAGGCGGCCCTGCCGGCATTGTACCAAGTGGACCTCCAATGAACCACCCATCTATGAACCACATGGTGCAGCAGGTGCCAATCCATCCAGGCCAGCCAAACGCCCCCCCAACACGAATGCCCATGCCCAACGCACCAGCAGGCTGGCATCCTGGAGCTCCCATGCCCATGGGCGGACCCAATATGCCCCCTCAGGTTCCCATGGGAAACCCAGCTCAGCAGCCTCAACTGCCCATGGGCAACCTGCCTCAGCAGCCCCCACAGATGCCCCAGCAGATGCCTCCCCAAATGCCCCAGCAGATGCCTCCCCAAATGCCCCAGCAGATTCCTCCCCAAATGCCCCAGCAGATGCCCATGGAAAACCAGCCTGAGCCTCAACCCAGCGGGGTCAAACCCCCACAGGGCTCTGGTTTGAAGTTTGACGACAACAACCCGTTCAGTGAGGGCTTCCAGGAGAGAGAGCGTCGGGAGAGGCTGAGAGAGCAGCAGGAGAGGCAGAGGGTCCAACTAATGCAGGAAGTAGAACGTCAGCGCGCCATAAAACAACGCATGGAGATGGAACAGCAAGGCATGCTGGGGCCTGACGGGGGGTACATGGTGCCCCTCTCTCAGATGCCGTTCTTCAATGCTGAGCTGCCACAGGACTTCATGCAGCAGTTAGGACCGATGTTCCCCCTGCAGCAGCCCATGCAGCCAGGGATGGGCTCTCCTCCCGGGACCTTCATACAAGGCGGAAACCGGAGGGCCATAATGGGTAACGGGATGATTCCTCAGGACACGGGACCTGGTTTTGGGCCTGATAACATGGTACTACAGGGTAACTTCACCCAGGGTCCACCCAGACCCCGGAGGTTCAGCGACCCAGGCGTGATGCCACAGATGCCCGGAGAAGGCCCTCCATTTAGGGGCGGCAACTCCACCACGCCCAACTTCCCCGGCTCGGGTCAGTCTCTGATCCAGCTCTACTCCAACATCATCCCGGATGAGAATGGCAAGAAGAAAAGAAACAGGAAGAAGAAGAAAGACAATGACGATGCAGATTCTGTGAAAACGCCGTCCACGCCGCGCTCTGACCTGACTGCCCCTCTGACGCCCTGCCAGTCAGACACATCCTCCACACCCACCAGGAACAACGCTCACCTCTTCGGGGACCAAGACCTTTCCAGGTCCCCCTTACTTGGCTCCTCCACCTCTACCCCCAGCCATAGCCACTCAGAGCTGGAGAGGCAGCTCTCTGGAGGTCTGGGTGGAGGTCTGGGTGGTGTTGGGCAGCCTGTAGGGATGGGTAGCCTCCCATCAGACATCTCCACCAACCTCCCCACCAACGGTCAGACAAGAGCCTGAGGTCTGAGGAAGAGGAGGCGGATGCAGACTGCAAGGCCCTGCTGCTAAGGCAGAGCTCCATGGACAGCAACGGGGTGAGTCGGTCTGGTAGATGAGGCACGGCAGTGGAGGTTGGTGAAGGCTCATTGTAACAGTTGGGATGGAATAAATGCAACGATCCAGTTCCATTCATTACAATGAGTCTATCCTCCGATTTCTCCCTCCACCAGCCTCCATTGAGTCACAGTGACCGCTAGCTTGCTATGTACAGTATATATATATCTATCTGTATTTCATTTTCAATAAATGTGCAAACATTTCTAAAAACATGTTTTCCCTTTGTCATTATGAGGTATTGTGTGTAGATGGGTGAGAAATTAAATTTAATCCATTTTGAATTCAGACTGTATGTAACACAACAAAATGTGGACCAATGACTGGAACGAACTGCAAAAATCACTGAAGTTGGAGACTCATATCTCCCTCACTAGCTTTAAGCACCAGCTGTCAGAGCAGCTCACAGATCACTGCACCTGTGCATAGCCTATCTGTAAACAGCCCATCAAACTACCTCATCCCCATACTGTATTTATTTATTTATCTTGCTCCTTTGCACCCCAGTATCTCTACTTGCACAGTCATCTTCTGCACATCTACCATTCCAGTGTTTAATTGCTATATTGTAATTACGTCGCCACCATGGCCTATTTATTGCCTTACCTTCCTTATCTTACCTCATTTGCACACACTGTATATAGACTTTTATTTTTTTCCCTACTGTATTATTGACTGTATGTGTGTTTATTCCATGTGTAACTCTGTGTTGTTGTATGTGTCAATCTGCTGTGCTTTATCTTGGCCAGGTCGCAGTTGTAAATGAGAACCTGTTCTCAACTAGCCTACCTGGTTAAATAAAGGTGAAATAAAAATGAATTTAAAAAAGTCAAGGGGTATGAATACTTTCTCAAGGCACTGAATCTAAAAACACGCCAACTTGCATATGCTGTAGCTTATACCCTATTTTGCATTATCTGAGTTTTTTGTGTGCAATCTGTTGGTTGAGACACAACATGCTCTTGAAAACAGGGTGGGTGTCATGTTTTGGCTGATAAACGTATTTTCACTTTCAAATGGTCAACACATCAGAGAATGTTGACTTGAATGAGAATATATGTTGTTTTAAATTATACCGTCAATCCTACACAGCAAACATTTTTTATAGTTTGACAACCCTATTTGTAAGCTTTGAAATAATTTCAAACTCAACTGTTTATCTTTTCCAGTGATGAAGACATGGATGTCTCATGGTATTGTGGGGTGTGCGAAATTTCAAGCACCTCTATCTCCCGAATGTTTTGGCATTCACGTCCAAAACGTCACTTACTTCTTCCATGGACATGGAAGGTTTCGTTCAATCAAAAGGGATGCTGTCAAAAAGTGATTGAATTAAAATGGATTTACCAATTAAATCTATTAAAAAGCGTTAGGCCAGTAACCGAAACATCGCTGGTTCGAATCCCAGAGCCGACTAAAGAAATAATTCTGTCGATGTTCCCTTGAGCAAGGTACTGAACCCTAAATGCTCCTGTAAGTCACTCTGGATAAGTGCTAAATGACTAAAATGTAAAGAAAAAATAAGTAGAATTAACAAAACTGTGAAAACACATTTAGCAGATTTCAGCATAATAGCTCCCCCCCTCCTTCCTCTCTCCCTAAAAGGTCCCTGTAGACTAGAGGATTCTATCTCCAGGTTCCTTTAGAAGCGGTGGCCTCTTTCTGGCTCCATTATCTTGTCATTTGAGGAGGATTATGTTCCGTAGCACACACGGTCCAGACTGATGCTAAATAACTGTGACAGCTTACAATAATTGCCAAGCTAATTAGTTGGAACGAGCTCAGCATCACTCTTCTCCCTGACCAGGCCTGGTTTGATGAACATTGTTTGACTAATGCATGCGGTGGAGTTGTGTGTTTTGGGGGGTACTGTGACAGAGCTGGCCTTACTCTGTGCGCTTCAGTGGTTTAAAAGGATATAATTTTTCAAGAATTACAGATATTTATTTAAAAAGCAGGTAAAATTAGCAGCCTTCTTTATCAATCTTCTTCTATGGTACTATGGCTCAAACCTACAGTACTGTGTGCGCTGTGTGTTCGCCTACTGTTCTGGAGAGTGACTTAATTACACTTTGTGACACAAAAAGGGGTGGGAAAAAGGTATGGGGAAAAGAGAAGAAAAAATGACCTACTGTACCAACTAACCCTACACCCATTAAAACCTCACCACTATTCCACTACTTTGGCCCTATCTGATCCTACACCTGGCTTCCATTTCTGCTTTACAGTTGATAATCATGGCTAAGAAGCCAACCTTACTGAAGAACATGTTATTCCTTTTACTCTCTATTGGCCTCGGCCTACTCACAGGGAACCTTTTAGAATCCCTCGCCCTGGACCCATCTTCCTCTACTACTCTTTTCACTGCCTCAGCATACGACACCTTCTGTACAACTCTGACCCTGGCAACTTCGACCTACCTTTATCTCACCGGAAACTTCTGATCTCCAGCAACATGGGTAACCGTACAGTTAACACGCACAGCATTTTCCACCAACACTACACATTCCTTTGCATCATGCCCTCCTGCACACATCTCACATCTAGGAATCTCCCTCCTACACACTGCTGCAACATGACCATAAGTTTGGCACCTAAAACACTTTAAAGGGTTCGGGACAAGTTTCAAGTTTATGTACCATGTGCACAGGATACAACAGGTGTAAAACAGTACAGTGAAATTCTCCCCCTTGAGAGATCTTTCCCAACAATGCAGTGATAATAATAATATAGATAATAACATACAGTACCAGTCAAAAGTTTGGACACACCTACTCATTCAAGGATTTTTCTTTATGTTTACTATTTCCTACATTGTAGAATAATAGTGAAGCCATCAAAACTATGAAATAACACATGTGGAATCATGTAGTAACCAAAAAAGTGTTCAACAAATCAAAATATATTTTATATTTGAGATTCTTCAAAGTAGCCACCCTTTGCCTTGATGGCAGTTTTGCACACTCTTGGCATTCTCTCAACCAGATTCATGAGGTAGTCACCTGGAATGCATTTCAATTAACAGGCGTGCCTTGTTAAAAGTTAATTGGTGGAATTTCTTTCCTTCTTAATGTGTTTGAGCCAATCAGTTGTGTTTTGACAAGGTAGTGGTGGTATACAGAAAATATCCCTATTTGGTAAAAGACCAAGTCCATATTATCGCAAGAACAGCTCAAATAAGCAAACAGAAGTGGCAGTCCATCATTACTTTAAGACATGATGGTCAATCAGGAACTTCGAAAGTTTCTGATGTTTCGTTCCAACCGCCGTGTCTTTGTGAGATGCAGAGTAGGTGAAAGGATGATCTCCGCATCTGTGGTTCCCACCATGAAACATGGAGGAAGAGGTGTGATGGTGTGGGTGTGCTTTGCTGGTGACACTATCTGTGATTTATTTAGAATTCAAGGCACACTTAACAAGCACGGCTACCACAGAATTCTGCAGCGATATGCCATCACATCTGGTTTGCGCTTAGTTTCGACTATCATTTGTTTTTCAACAGGACAATGACCCAACACACCTCCAGGCTGTGTAAAAGCTATTTGACCAAGAAGGAGAGTGATGGAGTGCTGCATCAGATGACCTGGCCTCCACAATCACCCGACCTCAACTAATTGAGATGGTTTGGGATGAGTTGGACCGCAGAGTGAAGGAAAAGCAGCCATCAAGTGCTCAGCATATGTGGGAACTCATTCAAGACTGTTGGAAAAGCATTCCTCATGAAGCTGGTTGAGAACATGTCAAGAGTGTGCAAAACCGTCATCAAGACAAAGGGTGGCTACTTTGAAGAATCTCAAATAGAAAATATATTTTGATTTTTTTTAACACTTTTTTGGTTACTACATGATTCCACGTGTGCTATTTCATATTTTTGATGTCTTCACTAATATTCAACAATGTAGAAAATAGTAAAATAAAGAAAAACCCTTGAATGAGTAGGTGTGTTCAAACTTTTGACTGGTACTGTAGATCATAATAGATAATAATGCAGGAGTCTGTTTAGTGAGCCTCGATGCACCGATACTGCCTGCCGGACAGGAGCATGGCGACTAGTCCATGGCTTGGGTTGTTGAAGTCTTTGTCAATTTTTCAGCACTTTCTCAGATACCGCCTGGCATATACATCCTGGATGGCTGGGAACTCGCCCCATTGATGCGCTGGGCCGTCCGCACCACCCTCTGTAGGGCCTTCCTGTTGCGGGCAGTGCAGTTGCCATACCATATGGTGATACAACCAGTCAGGATGCTCTCAATGGTGCAGCTGTAAAAGTTTGTGAGGATCTGATGGGCCATGCCAAATTGTTTCAGCCTCCTGAGGGAGAAGAGGCATTGTCGTGCCTTCTTCACAACTCTTCTGGTGAGAGAGGACCATGTTAAGTCCTCCGTGATGTGGACATCACTGAACTTGAAGCTCTTGACCCTCTCCACTGCGGCCCCGTCGATGTGGATGGACATATGAACCCCTCCTGTTTGTTGTAGTCCACGATCAGCTCCTTGGTTTTGCTGACATTGAGGGAGAGATTGTTGTCCTGGCACCACAATGTCAGTCGTCTGACCTCCTCCCTATAGCATGTCTCTTCACTGTTGGTGATCAGACATACCACCCTCGTGTCATCAGCAAACTTTTTCATAAAATAAAATAAAATTCAGTGAGTGGATCAGCTTTAATATTGCGGATAGATTGTTGCTTCCATCAATGTAATTGTCTGCATCATTTCCAATCCCCCAAATATTTTGGGGTAAATACACACATATATACATATATATATATATATATATATATATATATATATATATATATATATATATATATATATATATATATATATCTGTGTACATATACACTAGCGTTCAAAAGTTTGGGGTCACTTAGAAATGTCCTTGTTTTTGAAAGAAAAGCAACATTTTTTGTCCAGTGATAAAATAACATAAAATTGATCAGAAATACAGTGTAGACATTGTTAATGTTGTAAATGACAATTGTAGCTGTAAACGGCAGATTTTTTATGGAATATCTACATAGGCGTACAGTGGCCCATTATCAGCAACTATCACTCCTGTGTTCCAATGGCACCTTGTGTTAGCTAGTCCAAGTTTATCATTTTAAAAGACTAATTGATCATTAGAAAACCCTTTTGAAATGATGTTATCACAGCTGAAAACTGTTGTTCTGATTGAAGAAGCAATACAACTGGCCATCTTTAGACTAGTTTAGTATCTGGAGTATCAGCATTTGTGGGTTCGATTACAGGCTCAAAATGGCCAAAATTAAAGAACTTTCTTCTGAAACTCGTCAGTCTATTCTTGTTCTGAGAAATGAAGGCTATTCCATGTAAGAAATTGCCAAGAAACTGAAGATCTCGTACAACACTGTGTACTACTCCCTTCATAGAACAGCGCAAACTGGCTCTAACCAGAATAGAAAGAGGAGTGGGAGGCCTCGGTGCACAACTGAGCAAGAGGACAAGTACATTAGAGTGTCTAGTTTGAGAAACAGATGCCTCAAAAGTCCTCAACTGGCAGCTTCATTAAATAGTACCCGCAAAACACCAGTCTCAACGTCAACAGTAAAGAGGCAACTCCGGAATGCTGGCCTTCTAGGCAGAGTTCCTCTGTCCAGTGTCTGTGTTCTTTTGCCCATCTTTATCTTTTTTTTTTATTGGCCAGTCTGAGATATGGATTTTTCTTTGCAACTCTGCCTAAAAGGCCAGCATCCCGGAGTCGCTTTTTCACTGTTGACGGTGCGACTGGTGTTTTGCTGGTACTATTTAATGAAGTTTCATTGCGTGTGCCAGTTTCATTGCATGTGCCATAGAATTGGTACATTGAAAGTCTCATCCCAAATATTTTTCAATTTCTAAGGCACAGCTGTCATTTTTTTGTCCTTAAATGAAACAGGTATATCTTTTTATTTATCACAATTTTTTTTAACCATTTTTGGTCTTTAATGCAGTTCCTGACTTTTTCCCTTTTCCACTTTTGTGGTAATGCTGCAATTTATTGATTGTAATTTTGGGTAGAGCAGACATTTCCATGTGTCTGTGTTAGCTGCATGTGTGATATAACTCCATCAGCCCTATTTATGATGTCATTTACAAAGATTATACCTTCTTTTTTTTTTACATTTATCGAAAAATAAGTATATTTGAGTTGAACCACAATAATCGTTGTATTATTTGTTCTGTCTTTTCAGATGGATTAAACTGAAATTGCAACCAACTTTCTAAGGCTTGATTAAAAAATAACGATACCTTGGAGATTTTTTCATTTTCAAATAACCGAAAGTGAGCAGTTGTAATCTGAATGAAGGGAAAAAGACCATTCTTGAACATGGGGTGAGACATTTTTACTAATTTACTGGAGAACCATTTCGGATTTAAGTATAACTTTTGTATGACTGATGCCTTTAGTGAGAGGTCTAATGTTTTAATATTTTATAATTTCTGCCCTCCGAATTCATCTTCGTTATATAAATAGGCCCTCTTAATTTTGTCTGGCTTGCCATTCCAAATCAAATTTGATCTTTTTTGTACATAGAATTTAAAAAGCAGGTCACTAGGTGTAGGCAAAACCACAAGAAATAGGTAAACTGTCATATGAATCAGGGTGATTTTCCCACAAATAGACAGGTATTTTCCTTTCCATGGTAGCAAGATATTATATATTTTTGCTAACTTTCTATAAAAATGTATTGGAGTGAAATCATTTCTGTCTTTCGGGATATGTATACCGAGTATGTACACATCTCCGTCAGACACTTTTATTGGTAAACTACACGGTAATGTAAAAGTTTTTTTTGTTGTGATCCAATATGTAATATAGTACACTTATCATAATTTGGTTTTAATCCAGAGAGGTTAGAAAAAGTATCTGGATCCTCTATGAGGCTGTGGAGGGATTCTAATTGGGGTTTTAAAAGAAGACATGAATCATCAGCGTACAATGACACCTTTGTTTATAAGCCATAATCCCTTAATATTTTTGTTGGATCTAATTTTAACAGCTAACATTTTGATAGCAATAATAAATAGATATGCCGATAGTGGACATCCTTGTTTTACTCCTCTTGACAGTTTAAAACGTTCTGAGATGTAGCCATTATTTCCTATTTTACACCTAGGGTTACTATACGTAACTTTAACCTCTCTTGGGTACGTGAGAAGGTAGAGTCCCACCTCTTCAACAGCCAGTGAAACTGCTGGGCGCCAAATTCGAATACAGAAATACTCATTATAAAAATTCAGAAAACAAAACATATTTTACATAGGTTTAAAGATTAACTTCTTGTGAATCCAACCACGGTGTCAGATTTAAAAAATGCTTTACGGCGAAAGCATACCTTACGATTATTTGAGAACATAGCCCACTAGACAAATCATTACAAACAGTACCCAGCCAAGTAGAACAGTTACACAAATCAGAAATAGAGATAAAATTAATCCCTTACCTTTGATTATCTTCTTATGGTTGCACTCAGCAGACATTCATTTACTCAATAAATGTTCCTTTTGTTCGATAAAGTCTCTTTATATCCAAAAACCTCCGTTTTGTTCGCGTGTTTTCTTCAGTAATCCACAGGCTCAAACGCAGTCAAAACAGGAAGACAAAAAAATCCAAATTGTATCTGTAAAGTTCATAGAAACATGTCAAACGATGTTTATATTCAATTTGTTTTTAGCCTAAATAATCGATAATATTTCAACCGGACGTTATTTTAAAAGGTAAACAAGAAACGCAATCTCTCGGTCTCGCGCATGAAAAAGCACTGTGACACTTTGGGGTCCACTCATTCAGACTGCTCTTACTTCTTCATTTTTCAGAATACAAGCCTGAAACAATTTCTAAAGACTGTTGACATCTAGTGGAAGGCATAGAAACTGCAATTTGAGTCCTAAGTCAATGGATACTGTAATGGCATTGAATAGAAAACTACAAAACCACAAAGAAAACTACTTCCTGAATGGATTTTTTTCAGGTTTTCGCCTGCCAAATCAGTTCTGTTATACTCACAGACACTATTTTAAGGGTTTTGGAAACTTTAGAGTGTTTTCTATCCAAGTTATATGCATATCATATCTTCTGGGCCCGAGAAGCAGGCAGTTTAACTTCTAGTTCCTCCCAAACACGGATCCGGGAGCACCCCCACCAGTAAAAAAGCTGACTAGCATAGCCTAGCATAGCGTCACAAGTAAATACTAGCATCTAAATATCATTAAATCACAAGTCCAAGACACCAGATGAAAGATACACTTCTTGTGAATCCAGCCACCATTTCTGATTTTTCAAATGTTTTACAGGGAAGACACAATATGTAAATCTATTAGCTAACCACGTTAGCAAAAGACACCATTTTTCTTACTCCACCATTTTTTCACTCCATCAGTAGCTATCACCAATTCGACCAAATAAAGATATAAATAGCCACTAACCAAGAAAAAACTTCATCAGATGACAGTCTGATAACATATTTATTGTATAGCATATGTTTTGTTAGAAAAATGTGCATATTTCAGGTATAAATCATAGTTTACCATTGCAGCCACCATCACAAATCTCCCCAAAGCGACTAGAATAACTACAGAGAGCAACGTGTATTACCTAATTACTCATCATAAAACATTTCTTAAAAATACACAGCGTACAGCAATTGAAAGACACAGATCTTGTGAATCCAGACAATATTTCAGATTTTCTAAGTGTTTTACAGCGAAAACACAATATATCGTTATATTAGCTTACCACAATAGCAAACCAGACAACAGCATTGATTCCAGCCAAACATAGCGATAACGCATTCACCACCAAAATAAATAAATTTTTCACTAACCTTCTCAGAATTCTTCAGATGACAGTCCTGTAACATCATATTACACAACGCATATAGGTTTTGTTCGAAAATGTGCATATTTAGCAGCACAAATCGTGGTTATACAATGTGATCAGTGGCAACAGGTCATGCATTCTGGCCAGCGCCATCTTGGAAAGGCACCTAATCTAATCAATAAATAATCGTAAACTTGACTAAAAAATACAGGTTGGACATCAAATGAAAGATGCATTAGTTATTAATGCAACCGCTGAGTTAGATTTTTAAAATTAACGTTACTAGACATACAGTGTGCGTTACAGCCAGACTAGTGCCGCAATAATGGCGGACAAATCCGTTTACATTTTTCCACATAAATACGGAATAACATCATAAATAGCTCTTACTTTTGGACGAGCTTCCATCAGATTCTTGGGCAAGTGGTCCTTTGTCCAAAAGAATCGTTGCTTGGTTGTAAAACGTCGTCTTCAACTTCGGAATTAGCAGCTAACAATAGCTATGTGGCCACAACATGCCCAAATCCTCAAAACGCAATACTAAGGAAATTCCGAAAATAGCAATATACTCGCATAAACTGATATAACTCGGTTTAAAATAACTTCGTTATGATGTTTCTAACACCTATATCGAATTAAATTACAGACGGATATATCTAAGGTCGATAACTGAGCGTTTCAAAATGCCATCCTGAGGTCCTGCTTTGCGCAATGACAAACGTCGAAAAGAGAGCTCCCCTCGTTCCTTGGCCTTTTATAAGCTCTGAGAACTACGTAGAAACTCCATTCCACTTCTCATTGGTTACTGACATCCAGGGGAAGGCGGGTGCAGTTCATGTCGACCCATAGGATACATACAGAGCTTTAAACTGATCTGAGAACAGAGCCTCGTTTTCAGACCTTCGCAGTTCCTGTCATGGATTTCGCTGCAGAAAGAGTTCTGGTTCACCCACAGACATAATTCAAACGGTTTTAGAAACTAGAGATTGTTTTCTATCCAATAGTAATAATAATATGCATATTGTACGAGCAAGAATTGAGTACAAGGCAGTTTAATTTGGAGACCAATTTTTCCAAGATCGAAATAGCACCCCCCATAGGCTCAAGAGGTTAATTTGGGCATGCATTTCATCCAAAATTCCGAATGCTGCCCCATACCCTAGAGAAGTTAATCCATTTTATAAGAGATTCTCCAAAATTGAAATATTCCAGATATTTATATATAAACTCCAGTCGTACTTTATCAATAGCCTTTTCAAAATCAGCTATGAAAACCGATATTTCATAGTATTCTATTGTTTCCAGTACTTGCCTTATATTATCTCCAATGTATTGTCCATGTAAAAAATCTGTCTGATTAGGATGAATAATATCTGACAAAACCTTTTTAATTCTATGCGCCAAGCATTTAGCTAGAATTCTTGCATCACAACACTGAAGTCTAAGAGGCCTCCAATTTTTTAAATGGACTTGATCTTTATATATACACTACTTGGATCCTGTTTCAGTAATAATGATATCAGACCTTCTTGTTGCGTGTCTGATAATCTACCGTTTATATAGGAGTGGATAAAACATGCTAATAATGGTTCTCTGAGTATATCAAAAAAAGTTTGGTTTACTTACACTGGTATGCCATCCAGCCCTGGTGTTTTCCCGGACTTAAAGGCTTTAATTGCATCAAGAAGTTCATCAAGAAGTGAATACATAATTTTCCCCTCACATTCCTCTAGAAAAATCTAAAGGTACAAGGATCACATAATTATTGTTAAACATAAATTTAAACAAACAAAGTACATTTTTCTGGTGGCTGACATTTCATCCATGGTAAATAACCTTTCTTTGGGTTGCTGAGTATTAGACCTTTCTTATCTAAACACAGTCAATCTGGAACTGAAAATTAAACATAAAAAATAAAATCACATTACAGCAAATAGGACAAATAGGACAATCATCACACTGGCACCATACAATAAGGTAGGAGTCAGCATGATGAAAATGTCCACCCCATTTAGAACAAATCCTTCCTACACCAGTGATAGACACCCTTCTCTGGGCACTTTGTACACTCAGTAGGAACATGAGCTCCACATCTGGGTCCTTATGCTCAGAATCGGGGTCCTCGTCAGAGGAATAGGGAGTAGGTCAGGGAAATCAAATTCCAAATCCTAATTAAAACCCAATTAATTATCCAACCAACATTTACAATGGCATTGCTCAGTGATTCACATACAATATATTAATCTCATAATTCTAGTTTTGTCCCTCGTCAGGGTTATAATTACAGATCAGTATCTCAATGCATTCTTAGCCTAAATCACTATAAATTTAGCAGTGTAGACCTCCCCCATCAACCTGATACCCCAAATAGTCCAAATCAATTATGGACACAGTTGACCAAACCCCTCCCTTCTCCGGCACTGAATCGTCTGGCATTTCTTCATTTTTCTTCTTCAGATAGCTTCACAGTTCAAAATGGATTTTCAATTTCAATGTCTCACCTGAACCCCACCACAACTCCTATTATGTCTTGTCCATTTGCTAACCAGTGTACCAGCAATATGAGAGAAGTTTTGGAACGGATCTCTCTCCCTGCTCACTCCACGTGCACTTCTGTTGCACTCCTGGGAGAAAAGGCAGTTGATGACTTCAACTGGATGCTGTACACCGGTTGCTGGTTCAGACTCAGGTCTCTCGATAGAAGTGGTGCAGGACAGGGCCGTAGTGAACGCCATTTCTTCAGCCGGTTTAGAGGGGGTTTTGAGGTCCACACCGTTTGGTCCAAATTGTCCCTGCTTATGCATCAAGACACCATCAGACAGATCAGAACAGTTCGGTTAATTTCTGATTCAGGAAATCCAGATAACCATTCAAGAAATCCAAACAAATGATCTACTGTATGACAAATTATTACTACTACCATTATTCTTAATGCAAATCTCTAAAACACATGTCAAAGAAAAAAATAACATCTCATTCTGTTGTAACAATGTTTCAAATTAGCCCTTATCACACTGTCAACCTCATCGCAGAGTCATAGGATCAGTAAATTATCCCGATCATCCAGCAGACCCAATCTGGTGAGATTTATCAAAATAAAACATTACAAACAATGCAACAATACACTCCTTCATACATCACTCAAGGTGTGTAAACTTGTGAAAGAAAAGTGTAATTCCCCCAATTTTGACACATAGCTCACCATAGTGACAAATGTGTAAAAACAACAATATTGCAAATCAAATTCAAATGACTTCCCTTAATAACAAAAAAACAACATTTGTACCCATAACTTCATAGTAAAAATAGACTCGAGACAGGTCTATCCTTCTCGTGGTCCTATTAGTTATAAAACTTCTCCGTAATTATCAGTATTATAAATTACCTTAAAATCAGTATTAAATATGACCTTTAAATCATCATCCAATGTCTCTCGGCATTCCAGTGAGGGCGATCAAACCAGACTAGAAAGTCAGGACAGAGGTCAGAGGTCATTCAAACCCTCCAAATAAGTGTTAGACCAATTATCTAAAAACAGTCAAACATGTCATACATTTTGTATCCCATGTTTACACTAAGTTTCTTCAGTACATTTTTTTATCAAAATAATTAATATGTGTTCAATTAAAACTCAGAAAAGAAAACCTTCTGAAAATTCCATATGTGTGTGTGCCCCTTTAAGATACCTTCGCACTAACCCATATTCATAACCAGTAAGTTGTGTGTACGTGCTGCTGTGTGTGTGTGTGTGTGTGTGTGTGTGTGTGTGTGTGTGTGTGTGTGTGTGTGTGTGTGTGTGTGTGTGTGTGTGTGTGTGTGTGTGTGTGTGTGTGTGTGTGCGTGCGTGCGTGCGTGCGTGCGTGCGTGCGTGCGTGCGTGCGTGCGTGCGTGCGTGCGTGCGTGCGTGTCGTAAACCATATGGCAAAAACAACTAAAATGGCCAGGCCTTATTTAATTTGGTAACTCCTCTTTACCATCGAATCGAGATACCTTTATACCTATAAAACTGCCAAATGTCACTAACCCCTCTCCCAAGACCATAGCCTCAGGAAACATTACAAAGAGAGAGAAAATGACTACCCCCATTCTCATGGAAGAGAAAGTGTTAAATTATTTTAGCATTTACTATACTAATATCATAATCAGCATGCCAAAGGTTTTAACTACAAACAAGACACGATAATACTAAGTCCACTGTACTCCCTCAAATCATTAATCGTTTGTTTTAAAGTACCCCAACGTTTATGTGCGCTTAATTTATCATGTGCTACCCTTAGACACGGCAACATGTATCTCGCCACCGAGTCTAACAATTCACTCCCATTTCGTATTATATGACTGGTCTCGCTTTTCCATAACCATGTACAATTATCCTGGTATTGTTACTAGATCAATGTCCAACAACACACGTAATAGCTGTTCGCCTTAGATTGTTCCTGTTAACTCTCTAAATGTAATACTTTTTTCTGTCGCAAATGTAGTCAATGTCTCAGCGTAAGGAATCAGTGATCCTTTCCAGTAATCTGATCATTTCAACTTGTTGCATTAATTTAGTAAATATATAAACCTGTTGTTTAACAAATGTAGAACCTTCAAAAAGTTGGTGCTGTCTTATCAGCTTAATATTCAATGCTTATTTTATTCTACTTTAATTACTGGACACTGTTCCATGTAATGGAAACAGATTATAATTTTAGAATACATTAACTTCCTCCTCAAATCCACTGGTGTTACCTAAATATAAAACCAAGCAAGAATAATCAGAAACTATCAAAGAATGTTTCTCATACTTCTACTTCAAATGTCCCACTGCCTGCTCACTTTCAACCACAGCTAATCTTTTTTTACAATCTCAAGGCTCAATACCTCAGCCAATTCTTAAGGAAAAAACACATGAAGGTGGGCACAATACTACAGCCATTTACTACCCACAACTTCGATTATAGCCTAGTTTTATCACGCAATAATTAATACCCATGTTAAATTACCAAATTATGATCATGGTGACCGGAAACATGACCGAATACAAACATTGTAGCTATTCTCTCCGCAAGGCAATCAAACAAGCTAAGCGTCAGTATAGAGACAAAGTAGAGTCGCAATTCAACGGCTCAGACACGAGACGTATGTGGCAGGGTCTACAGTCAATCATGGACTACACAAACATAACCAGCCCCGTCGCAGACCACGATGTCTTGCTCCCAGACAAACTAAACAATATCTTTGCTCACTTTGAGGACAATACAGTGCCACCGACAAGGCCCACTACCAAAACCTGTGGGCTCTCCTTCACCGCAGCCAACCTGAGTAAAACATTTAAACGTATTAACCCTCGCAAGGCTGCCGGCCCAGACGGCATCCCTAGCTGTGTCCTCAGAGCATGCGCAGACCTGCTGGCTGGTGTGTTTACGGACATATTCAATCAATCCCTATCCCAGTCTGCTGTTCCCACATGCTTCAAGAGGGCCACCATTGTTCCTGTTCCCAAGAAAGCTAAGGTAACTGAGCTAAACAACTATCGCCCCGTAGCACTCACTTCTGTCATCATGAAGTGCTTTGAAAGACTAGTCAAGGATCATATCACCTCCACCCTACCTGACACCCTAGACCCACTCCAATTTGCTTACTACCCCAATAGGTCCACAGACGACGCAATCGCAATCACACTGCACACTGCCCTAACCCATCTGGACAAGAGGAATACCTATGTAAGAATGCTGTTCATCAACTACAGCTCAGCATTTAACACCATAGTACCCTCCAAACTCGTCATTAAGCTCGAGACCCTGGGTCTTGACCCCGCCCTGTTCAACTGGATCCTGGACTTTCTGGTGGGATGCCCCCAGGTGGTGAGGGTAGGAAACAACATCTCCTCCCCGCTGATCCTCAACACTGGGGCCCCACAAGGGTGCATTCTCAGCCCTCTCCTGTACTCCCTGTTCACCGATGACTGCGTGGCCATGCACGCCTCCAACTCAATCATCAAGTTTGCAGACGACATTACAGTGGTAGGCTTGATTACCAACAACGAAGAGACGGCCTACAGGGAGGAGGTTAGGGCCCTCGGAGTGTGGTGTCAGGAAAACAACCTCACACTCAACGTCAACAAAACAAAGGAGATGATCGTGGACTTCAGGAAACAGCAGAGGGAGCACCCCCCTATCCACATCAACGGGACAGTAACGGAGAAGGTGGAAAGTTTGAAGTTTCTTGGCGTACACATCACGGACAAACTGAAATGGTCCACCCACACAGACAGCGTGGTGAAGAAGGCACAGCAGCGCCTCTTCAACCTCAGGAGGCTGAAGAAATTTGGGCTTGTCACCAAAAACACTCACAAACTTTTACAGATGCACAATCGAGAGCATCCTGTCGGCCTGTATCACCGCCTGGTACGGCAACTGCTCCGCCCACAACCGTAAGGCTCTCCAGAGGGTAGTGAGGTCTGCACAATGCATCACCGGGGGCAAACTACCTGCCCTCCAGGACACCTACACCACCCGATGTCACAAGAAGGCCCAAAAAATCATCAAGGACAACGACCACCCGAGCCACTGCCTGTTCACCCCGCTATCATCCAGAAGGCGAGGTCAGTACAGGTGCATCAAAGCTGGGGACCAAGAGACTGAAAAACAGCTTCTATCTCAAGGCCATCAGACTGTTAAACAGCCATCACTAACATTGAGTGGCTGCTGCCAACATACTGACTCAAATCTCTAGACACTTTAATAATTAAAAATTGGATGCAATAAATGTATCACTAGTCACTTTAAACAATGCCACTTTATATAATGTTTACATACCCTACATTACTCATCTCATATGTATCTACTGCATCTTACCTATGCTGTTCGGCCATCGCTCATCCATATATTTATATGTACATATTCTTATTCATTCTTTTGTTGTTTTGAAATTGTTAGATTACTTGTTAGATATTACTGCATGGTCGGAACTAGAAGCACAAGCATTTCACTCACATTAACATCTGCTAACCATGTGTACGTGACCAATAACATTTGATTTGATTTGATTACCTATCTGCTATTATTAGAAATCATTCGATTTAGGTAAAATCAGGCTACAGGTAATGAAACAAACACTTGCTGTTGTTGACAAGAATATATTCAATTCCTATATTCTATATTATTCATATTTGATACAGTTATTTAAATAGGACTCCATTCTCAATATGTTATTCCAGCAGAGCATTTAGGCCACACAACGTTTTATATATTTTAAAAATCCTGTTTATCTTATTTTCTGTAATTAGCAATTAATATTTGTAGTAATGTAGGCAGTTTATGCAAAGGAGTTTTACCTCTCGCCATTATCAAAATTACATTATGGCAAGCAATTATTATTTTGGCAAACACTTATTGTGATTCATCCTATATTGTCCCTAACATCTTTTCTCCCTCGCAACAGTTGTGGGACACACACACACACACACACACACACACACACACACACACACACACACACACACACACACACACACACACACACACACACACACACACACTCAACCCCTTTTCCCCAAAACAACCATAGACTCAGATTCTCAACAGTTGCACCATCCTAGAGCCTAACTCAAGAAAGGTCTTGATTTACGAATGCATATACAGTTGTAGCTGTACGAGAAGGCCTGCAAAACTGAACAAAAAATGGGCAGAAATGGAGAGATTTGATTAACCATTGTCACATCCTAGGTGATGGAGGTCAGATATACCCCCTTCCAATGAAACTCCCACATATGGTCCCCTGTAGTGACCATACTCCCAAGCATCTCCGTGCAGTCAGACCTTTGATTTTGTGCCACCATGGCCACAATAATATGCCCCCTCTCTGAACATCCGAGTGTGACCTCCTCCCCATGGGTTACTGCAGCTAGTGTTGCCAGCACTGCCACTGCCTGGGTGGGGGCACCCACCGGAATCCCCACCGGTACAAGGTCGTCAAGGTTCTCATTAGCAGCTTTGAGAATTTCCTTGTGTAGTATGCTCTCCCTTTAGGGGGCTCTGGCTTTTCAGGACCAACCCTGCCAGGCAGGCTCAGAATCTTGAGTGGGCGGTGCTGCTCCATGAAGCTCTCTGACCGCATTTTGGCTGCATACAGGCCGCTTACAGCAGGCCCATAAAACAGATAGGGACTTCTCCTTGGTATCTGGGTCGTTCAGGTGGGTGTCTAGTGTCATGACTATCTTGATCAGGTCAGGTTACAGGAGACCACAACCCTACAGATTATCTCTCACCCCCAACAGAGGAGGAGAGATCTAGGGGTATGAAGATGTGGGAGTTTTATGACCTCTCACGCTCATTGTAAATCTTAGGCAACAGACAAAATTCCTTTGTCTTCTCACTATGGAGAACCAGCCTCAGAACATTAAACATGCAATAAATGGACTTTGGAACAATGGTTTCTGTCAGCCACAATGGTGGTAATGACGATAGATGGAATATGAAAATTAATGTCATTTTTGTTTTGTTATTAAAGGTTAAAGGATGACTTTATTACGAAAACATTGTAACTTTAAGAGTTTTCCTAGTATAAACATCAAGCATATACATTGTACGTTGTGTGGAAAATGTCCAAATCAAAGAGAATGTTTTGGTAAAGATGAAATGTGAAGTTAGTTGTCTAAAATTGGATTTGAGTCAAATCTAGACCTTGACGGTTACGCTCACTTCTGACCCGAGGGTATAAGACATGTGAGTTAAGAATTAACATATCAGTGTAACGGCAGCCTTCCTCCTCTTTGTCTGAAGAGGAGGTGTAGCAGGGATCGGACCAAGACGCAGCGTAGTTTGTGCTCAACATGATTTAATAAAGACGATAACGTGAACACTTACAAAATACAAAAATAACAAACGTGGCAAACCGAAACAGTCCTCTCTGGTGAAATGAACACAAAGACAGGAAACAACCACCCACAAATCCCAACACAAAACAGGCTACCTTAATATGGTTCCCAATCAGAGACAATGACAAACACCTGCCTCTGATTGAGAACCATACTAGGCCAAACAACAAACCCAACATAGAAACACAAAACATAGAATGCCCACCCAGCTCACGTCATGACCAACACAAAACAAGGAAAACACAAACGAACTATGGTCAGAACGTGACAATCAGACTAAGTGACCCGAGCTGCAGCAAAGGTCTGAGTAGTCAATGAACCCAAAACGCAACACGAGGTTGAAGCCAAAGGAACCTTATTCTATCCATGCTTCGGAGGAGTAGCTGCGTCCAAGCGGGTGAATTCAAGCCGGACCACCCGGCCTCCACTCCCCATCGAATCGTATCTACACTGTTTCATTCCTACGCTGGCTGTCCTCAGAAGACCCCTTTTAGAACGAGGGCGAGGAATCAGACTTAAGCCAAAAGGACACTGACATCGTGAGGACAACCAGAGAGTTGCACCAGAGAAGTGCGTCATCCGAGAAGACGAAACGGTCCACGCAGAGACCCACAGCGGAGACCTTCAACACTTAATTACATCATTATATTCTGACCCATAAGAGCGGCATTTCGGGGAAAGGCTAGGGTTAAAATAAGCATAGCTGACAAATGCACCCAAATGTATATTTCTCTCGTGTACTTTCTCTTTTTCTCTCTCTTTTAAATCCCCATTTTGGGTAACACGCGTCATAGTGTGTTGGCCCGTTATACTAAGTTCTAATCAATAGCCTAGACTGTGTTTTTGTGTGTGTGTGTATCTTTTATTATCATTTTAGCTTTCTAGTAAATAAATAATCAACTTAAATTGGTGTGGTACGAACTCATTGGTGGGACTCGGGTTTGTGCAGATTCCCGGATTATGCGACGTTCAGAATGAGACTTTAGAGGAAATTGATTAATTAGCGACTGTGGTAAAATCGATATTCTGATATTCTTTGAGTTAATTTGGGAAATAAAAACTCAATAAAACTAATTTTCCCATGGTGCCCCAGGTTAATGAGTTAATAATTGCCTGATTAATTTAATCACGCAATTATAAACCTTTAATCATTCGATGAGCAGCAGTCGTCACATTAACTAATAAAACGTCACGACACTAGGGTATGGGATTGTGGACTGTTAGATCAATATGGGACCATACATTTATTAAATAGATGTATATATATTTTTTTTTTATGTAGTTCCCCATGATAGGAAATAAATAAATTAGATGTATCATTTATTTTAAAATGTTGTTCCACCATGTTAGGACAATAAATAAATAAGATGTATCAGTCATTAGAAAATGTATATCCCTCATCTGCACAAAATTGAAAGCTCTCTCACAACCCCTGCTCACAGACATACATTGGTTCTGGGATATGTAACTTTCCCAAACACCAAAAAACACACACCACACCATCCATCTCAATACATTCACACATACCCACATACTGTGCCTTCTGTCTGCTGTGTTTTTATCTCCACCATGTTGAATTAGTGATTTTGTGTTCCAATTAGTTATATTTGAAGATAGATAGAAAAGCTATATATTGTTTTGTATTATTACAATCCATAACAGGGCTAGAATTGTGTTTCCTTATTTGCCTCCTCTATGAGAACTTTGTAATTTTTAGAATAGCCATGGAGTAGTCTTTGTGTCTCTGAACAATTTGTATTCAATATACAGTTTATACAGTTTACAGACTACGAGAGCTATGCGTTTCCCTTTCAATGTATTTTCCTTGAAAATTGGATACAGAACTTTGTGACGAACTTTGTCGTCAGCAAACTTGATGATGGTGTTGGAGTCATGCATGGCCACGCAGTCGGGGGTGAACAGGGAGTACAAGAGGGGACTAGTCACAACCCTGAGGCGACCCATGTTGAAGGTCAGTGTGGCGGAGGTGTTGTTGCCTACATTCACCACCTGGGGCCAGCCCGTCAGGAAGTCCAGGATCCAGTTGTAGACGGAGGTGGTGAGTCCCAGGGTCCCCAGCTTGTTGATGAGCTTGGAGGGGACTATTGTGATGAACGCTGAGCTGTAGTCTATGAACAGCATTCTTACATAGTTATTTCCCGTCTTGTCCAAGTAGGGAGTGTGCAGTGTGAAGTGCAATTGAGATCGCATCATCTGGAGACCTGTTGTGGCGGTATGTGAACTGGAGTGGGTCGAGGGTGTCTGGGATGATGGTGTTAATGTGTGTCATGACCAGCCTTTCAAAGCACTTCATAATTTCAGATGTGAGTGCTACAGGGCGTTAGTCATTTAGGCAGGTTACCTTGGGAACAGGGACAATGGTGGTCAACTTGAAACATGTTGGGATTACATACTGGGACAAGGAGAGATTGAAAATGTCTGTGAAGATACTCGCCAGCTGGTCTGCGAATGCTTTGAGGACGTGCCCTCAGCTATTTGCACTGCCTCTGCATAGGAGACCTGCTGTACTGCCTGGATTCTTGCTACTTCAACCTCCTTCACCCTTACAGAGCACTCCTGGAACTCAGGAATGTCACTCCCCTGTGTATCCACTGATTCTTCCACAACATATTTATTCTGTCTGCACACACTTTCCACGTGGCCAAACTTTTTACATTTACGACACTGCAATGGTCTGTTCACGTAAGCTCTCACAGCGTATCTCATAAACCACAGCTTTCCAACCCGATGCCAGAGATGCCACCTTTTACCAGTGCCCTTTTCAGAAAATCTTTCTACTTCATACTCTGATAATTCCCAGAGCTACAATTCACTTTCCTTTAGTTCTTCTGACATACAGTAAAGTAACGCCATACCACTCCTTGTCACTTTGATTAACTCCTTTCCCAGTGTGTCCTCTAACATCGCCTTGACCGCAAATGGATCTCCCAAAAACACATCTTTATCCATGAAATGTATTTCAACAAGGAACAAGGCATTATTCATTAACAACTTTAGCCTGTTTTGATCTGGGCCATCCTGGAATTCAAGCTACGTGATTCCCACCACAGTTCCCACCACATTTACAGCTCCGTATTTCTGACTCTTCAGAAACATATGTATATAGGTATCGTACAGTATATAGCCCAGCTTCACGTGTCGGTCGACGCTCTTCAAACATCAGTAAAATCTCTAAAAACTTTCCTCCCTGTTCTCATCTACCATACGGGTCAAGCAACGCGTGTCGACTGCTCCTGGGATTTCCTGCCAGAGAAGACTGACGATAATAGCCATCGTGACACCAGAGATTATTCCTTTTACTGGTGCCGTGCTCCACATATTATAGCTATACACAGTATGCTTCGATAACTTCAATATCCCCAATGCACGCCCTTTTACTCCCTTTGCTCTATATATAATGGCGCCGACAGAGAGGGCTGCCTCACTTCTAGCTATTGGTAACCATCTTCTGATTTACAGTGCATTCGGAAAGTATTCAGACCCCTTGACTTTTTCCACATTTTCTTACATTACAGCCCTATTCTAAAATGTACTAAATGTTTTTTCCCTTATCAATTTACACACAATAACCCATAATGACAAAGCAAAAACAGGTTTTTAGAAATTTGTACATATATATAAAAAATGAAAAATAGAAATATCACATTTACATAAGTGTTCAGAACCTTTACTCAGTACTTTGTTGAAGCCCCTTTGGCAGCGATTACAGCCTTGAGTCTACTTGGGTATGACGTTACATGCTTGGCACACCTGTATTTGGGGAGTATCTCTCATTCTTCTCTGTAGATCCTCTCAAGCTCTGTCAGGTTGGATGGGGAGCGTCGCTGCACTACTATTTTCAGGTCTCTCCAGAGATGTTCAATCGGGTTCAAGACATTCAGAGACTTGTCCCGAAGCCACTCCTGCGTTGTCTTGGCTGTGTGCTTTGGGTTGTTGTCCTGATAGAAGGTGAACCTTCACCCCAGTCTGATGTCCTGGCCAGGTTTTCATCAAGAATCTCTCTATACTTTGCTCCGTTCATCTTTCCCTCGATCCTGACTAGTTTCCCAGTCCCAGCTGAAAACATCCCCACAGCATGATGCTGCCACCACCATGCTTCTCCGTAGGGATGGTGCCAGGTTTTCTCCAGGCCAAAGAGTTCAATCTTGGTTTCATCAGACCAGAGAATCATGTTTCTCATAGTCTGAAAGTCATTTAGATGCCTTTTTTTCAAATTCCAAGCGGGCTGTCATGTGCCTTTTACTGACAAGCACTGTCAGCTATGGGACCTTATATAGACAGGTATGTGCCTTTCCAAATCATGTCCAATCAATTGAATTCACCACAGATGGACTCCAATCAAGTTGTAGAAAAGTCTCAAGGATGATCAATGGAAACAGGATGCACCTGAGCTCAATTTTGAGTCTTATAACAAAGGGTCTGAATACTTTCCGAATGCACTGTAGAACATATTTATTTATTTTATTTTTATTTTATTTAACGTTTATGTAACTAGGCAAGTCAGTCAAGAACAAATTCTTATTTACAGTGACGGCCTACCCTGGCCAAACCCTAACCCGGACGGCGCTGGGCCAATTGTGCGCCGCCCTATGGGACTCCCAATCGCGGCCGGTTGTGATACAGCCTGGAATAGAATCAGGGTCTATAGTGACACCTCTAGCACTGAGATGCAGTGGCTTAGACCGCTGCGCCACTCGGGAGCAGCATATAAACACAGTACCACTCCTGGTTACTCTTGACGGCATCCATCTTTCCCAGCTACTTTTTTGCCATCTTTGTGACCTCAAAAGAGTTTCCCAGATGAACATCCCTGTCCCTAAACCGTATTCCACAAGAAACAATTCCCCAGCCTTCTTTTCCACATAAACTTTTGCCTTTTTCACTCCATTCTTGGACTTTACTGTTGTCCATTCATTCTCACTAGCTTTTTCACTCGCACTCCCGCTTCCGCTTTCTCCGCCTCCACTTGTTCAGTCTACTCTACACAGCTCTATTTAAAGGGCAACCATACAATCAAGGACAGGTGTGGCCAATCAACACAAAATGGCTGCCACCAGCCCTGCACAATTAACAGGTGAAAATAATTAAGTTGTTTAGGGTGTAACTGGCAATAGAGATCTTGTGATACTGGTTGGATATGAATAGTGGATTGAGACTGGGCCCAGGTAAAAACAGTGAAACATACAAAATATCATATAGTAAAACATTAAAGGGGATTAAAACACTGTCCAGTGAGAATGTCTTCCTCACCGGTACCTTCTCTTTCTCTGAATCAAGTTCAAAGCCATCATCATGGCCTATTAATGTCACTTCTAGAATACACTTTGAGTTTATTTGTCTGGAGTGATTCTAATGGGGAAGACAGATGCATATAATTCTAATAAAATTAAAAGCAATAATAAAAAAGGATTGCATAGAATGAGTCAGTATAAGCAAATGTCCACATGTCACCACTATTCAGTCAATAGCACAGTAGCTCTCTCCTTCCATCCCTGAATACTAAGTTTAAACTACACTCATCTCTGCCTGCCACCTCATTTCCTGAGTGGCCTCTGGTCACCTCCTTGGAGAGGGCCTTAATGGCCTGCCATGCCCTGCAGAGTGCCCGTCTTTCAAAGCCCCAGGAGGAGAGTGTTTGGCCCCTTGCGCCAGACAAGGAGATGACCCTCATTAGTCCCAATGGCTGCAGACAGGGGCTTCCGTAACTCACAGCATCACAAATAATAAGACCACTTTGTCTGCGTGCCCTGCCAGGGGCCTCATTTATCAACCATGTGTACATTTCATACTAAATTACAGTGGTGTAAAGTACTTCAGTAAAAATACTTTAAAGTACTACTTAAGTCATTTTTGGGGGGTATTTGTACTTTACTATTTATATTTTTGACTACTTTTACTTCACTACGTTCCTTAAGAAGATATTGTACTTTTTACTCCATACATTTCCCTTGACACCCAAAAGTATTTTGAATGCTTAGCAGGACAGGAAAGTAGTCCAATGCATGCACTCATCAACTGAACATCCCTGGTCATCCATACTTCCTCTGATCTGGCGGACTAACTAAACACACGTGCTTTGTTTGTAAATTATGTCTGAATGTTGGAGTGTGCCCCTGGCTTTCTGTAAATAAAAAAAACAAGAAAATGGTGCACTCTAGTTTTCTTAATAGAAGGAATTTGAAGTGATTTCTACTTTTACCTTTGATACTTAAGTATGTTTTAAACCAAATACTTTTAGACTTTCACTCAATTATAATTCCACTGGGTGACTAACTTTTACTTGAGTCATTTTCTATTAAGGAATCTTTACTTTCACTCAAGTATGACAGTTAGGTACTTTTTCCACCACTGCTAAATTCCGGCACAGACTACGCGGATATTCTAGTATTTGCTTGAGCAAAGAAATCTTGGGATTTATCCCTAGCCACGTCCTCAGAGCATGCGCAGACCAGCTGACTGGAGTGTTCATGGATATATTCAATCTCTCCTTATCCCAGTCTGCTGTCCCCACATGCTTCAAGATGTCCACCATTGTTCCTGTACCCAAGAAAGCAAAAGTAACTGAACTAAATGACTATCGCCCCATAGCACTCACTTCTGTCATCATGAAGTGCTTTGAGAGGCTAGTTAAGGATCATATCACTTCTATCTTACCTGACACCCTAGACACACTTCAGTTTGCTTACCACCCCAATAGATCCACAGACGATGCAATTGCCATTGCACTGCACACTGCCCTATCCCATCTGGACAAGAGGAATAGCTACGTCTGAATGCTGTTCATTGACCTTAGCTCAGCCTTCAACAGCATAGTACCCTCCAAGCTCATCATTAAGCTCAGGACCCTGGGTCTGAACCCCACCATGTGCAACTGGGTCCTGGACTTCCTGACGGGCCGACCCCAGGTGGTGAAGGTAGGAAACAACACCTCCACTTTACTGATCCTCAACACAGGGGCCCCACAAGGGTGCATACTCAGCCCCCTCCTGTAATCCCTTTTCACCCATGACTGCGTGGCCACGCACGCCTTCAATTAAATCAGCAAGTTTGCAGACAATACAACAGTAGTAGGCCTGATTACCAAAAATGACGAGACAGCCTACAGGGAGGAGGTGAGGGCCCTGGTGGAGTGGTGCCAGGAAAATAACCTCTCCCTCAACGTCAACAAAACGAAGGAGCTGACTGTGGACTTCAGGAAACAGCAGAGGGAGCACGCCCCATCCACATCAACGGGACTGCAGTGGAGAAGGTTTATAGCTTCAAGTTCCTCGGCGTACACATCACTGACAATCTGAATTGGTCCATCCACACAGACAGTGTGGTGAAGAAGGCACAATAGCGCCTCTTCAACCTCAGGAGGCTGAAGAAATTCAGATTGGCCCCTAAGACCCTCAGAAACTTTTACAGATGCACAATTGAGAGCATCCTGTCGGGCTGTATCACCGCCTGGTACGACAACTGCACCGTCCGCAACCGCAGGGCTCTCCAGAGGGTGGTACGGTCTGCCCAACACATCACAAGGAGGCACACTGCCTGCCCTCCAGGACACCTATGGCTGCTTTTGCTTCACTCTGTGGTCCAACTCATCCCTAAACATCTCAATTGGGTTGAGGTCAGGTGATTGTGGAGGCCAGGTCATCTGGTGCAGCACTCCATCACTCTCCTTCTTGGTCAAATAGCCCTTACACAGCCTGGAGGTGTGTTTGCTTATTGTACTGTTGAAAAACAAATGACAGACCCAGTAAGCGCGAACCAGATGGGAAAGCGTATTGCTGCAGAATGCTGTAGTAGTCATGCTGGTACCTTGAATTCTAAATAAATCACCAGCAGTGTCACCAGCAAAGCACCCCTACACCATTACACCTCCTCCTCCATGCTTCACGGTGGGAACCACACATGCGGAGATCATCCGTTCTTCTACTCTGCGTCTCACAAAGACACAGCAGTTGGAACCAAAAATCTCAAATTTGGACTCATCAGACCAAAGGAAAGATTTCTACCTGTCTAATGTCCATTGTTCATCTTTCTTGGCCCAAGCAAGTCTCTTCTTATTATTAGTGTCCTTTAGTAGTGGTTTCTTTGGAGCATGAAGGCCTGATTCACACAGTCTCCTCTGAACAGTTGATGTTGAGATGTGTCTGTTAATTGCACTCTTTTAAGCATTTATTTGGGCTGCAAATTCTGAGGCTGGTAACTCTAATGAACTCATCCTCTGCAGCAGAGGTAACTCTGGGTCTTCCTTTCCTGTGGCGGTCCTCATGAGATCCAGTTGCATCATAATGCTTGATGGTTTTTGCAACTGGACTTGAAGAAACGTTCAAAGTTCTTGAAATTTTCCGGATTTGTCACACCCTGACCTGTTTCACCTGTCTTTGTGATTGTCTCCACCCCCCTCCAGGTGTCGCCCATCTTCCACATTATCCCTTGTGTATTTATACCTGTGTTCTCTGTTTGTCTCTTGCCAGTTCGTCTTGTTCGTTCAAGTCAACCAGCGTTTTGTGTCTCAGCTCCTGCTTTTTCCAGTCTTTCTTTCCTCGCACTCCTAGTTTTGACCCTTGCCTGTCCTGACTCCGAGCCCGGCTGCCTGACCACTCTGCCTGCCCCTGACCCTGAGCCTACCTGCCGACCTGTACCTTTGCCCCCCTCTGGATTACCAACCTCTGCCTTACCCTGACCCTGAACCTACCTGCCGCCCGGTATCGTTGCTCCCCCTCTGGTTTACTGACTCCTGCCTGCCTTGACCTGTCTATTGCCTGCCCCTGTTGGAATATTAAACCATTGTTTATTCGACGTGGTTTGCATCTGGGTCTTACCTTCATACCTGATAGTACAAACTGTCCATGACTGACCCAGCAGACCCGGACCAGCTGTGCAACGCCATCTCCTCCCAAGGAGCCTCCATTGGTAGGCACGGGGAATTGCTTCGTTGGCTGATGGAGGGGGTCCAAACGTTGGCTGAGCGCCATGACCGGGTGTTGGACATGCTGCTGGAGCAATTCCGCGGGTCGTCTGGTGAGCAGCCTGCCATGGTGGTAACCCCACCGCCCCTCAGCAACTCTGCGGTTAGCAGCGCCGCTCCACCGGCCACTCTACCTTCCTGGTTGCCCCGGTTACCTCCTCCGGAACGCTTTAATGGAGAGCCGAGCAACTGTCGGCCGTTTCTAGCTCAGTGTGCCCTCATTTTCGAGCTTCAGCCATCCTCCTTCCCCTCAGATCGCTCCAAAATAGCCTATCTCATCATGCTGATGTCTGGAAGGGCTCTCACCTGGGCTACCGCCGTATGGGAACAGCATCCGGCCACATGCGCGAGCCTGGAGGGGTTCATGGGAGAGGTGAGGAAGGTCTTTGATGCCCCATTCTCCAGGAGAGAAGCTGCCCGGAAGCTAATCCGGACAGCTTCTCGGATTAGCTTCTGGAGAACGGGGCATCCGTTCTCCGGATGCCTCATTTGGCACTGTTCGACAGGAACACTGTCAAACAGGACCATGTCGAACAGTAACAACTGCATAGACAGCACTGTGGCTGTTTGCAGCTCTTTCAGAACATCAGCTATCTGGATTTGGGTGAATGAGAAGCTTGGGACGTTTGGGCGAGTTGTTGTAGGGAGCGCAGGGCTGTTGACCTGGGTAGGGGTAACCAGGTGGAAAGCATGGCCAGCCGTAGAAAAATGCTTATTGAAATTCTCTGTTGTGGATTTATCGGTAGTGACAGTGTTTCCTAGCCTGAGTGCAGTGGGCAGCTGGGAGGAGGTGCTCTTATTCTCCATGGACTTTACATTGTTCCAGAACTTTTTTGAGTTAGTACTACAAGATGCAAATTTCTGTTTGAAAAAGCTAGCCTTAGCTTTCCTAACTGCCTGTGTATATTGGTTCCTAACTTCCCTAAAAAGTTGCATATCACAGGGACTATTTGAGGCTAATGCAGAACGCCACAGGATGTTTTTGTGCTGGTCAAGGGCAGACAGGTCTGGAGTGAACCAAGGGTTATATCTATTCCTAGTTCTAAATTTGTTGAATGGAGCATGCTTATTTAAGATGTTGAGGAAGGCACTTTTAAAGAATAACCAGGCATCCTCTACTGACGGGATGAGGTCACTGTCATTCCAGGATACCCCGGCCAGGTCAATTAGAAAGGCCTGTTCGCAGAAGTGTTTTAGGGAGTGTTTGACAGTGATGAGGGGTGGTCGTTTGACCGCAGACCCATTACGGATGCAGGTAATGAGGCAGTGATCACTGAGATCTTGGTTGATAACAGCAGAGGTGTATTTGGAGGGCGAGTTAGTTAGGATGATATCAATGAGTGTGCCCATATTTACGGATTTGGGGTTGTACCTGGTAGTGTCATTGATAACTTGTGTAAGATTGAGGGCATCAAGCTTAGATTGTAGGATGGCCAGGGTGTTAAGCATGTCCCAGTTTAGGTCACCTAGCAGCACGAGCTCAGAAGATAGATGGGGGGCAATCAATTCACATATGGTGTCCAGGGCACAGCTGGGGGCAGAGGGTGGTCTATAGCAAGCGGCAACGGTGAGAGACTTGTTTCTGGAAAGGTGAATTTTTAGAAGTAGAAGCTCAGATTGTTTTGGTACAGACCTGGATAGTTAAATAGAACTCTGCAGGCTATCTCTGCAGTAGATTGCAACACCGCCCCCTTTGGCAGTTCTATCTTGGCGGAAAATGTTATAGTTAGGGATGGAAATTTCAGGGGTTTTGGTGGTTTTCCTAAGCCAGGATTCAGACACGGCTAAGACATCCGGGTTGGCAGAATGTGCTAAAGCAGTGAATAAAGCAAACTTAGGGAGTAGGCTTATAATGTTAACATGCATGAAACCAAGGCTTTTACAGTTACAGAAGTCAACAAATGAGAGCACCTGGGGAGTAGGAGTGGAGCTAGGCACTGCAGGTTCTGGATTAACCTCTACATCACCAGAGGAACAGAGGAGAAGTAGGATAAGGGTATGGCTAAAGGCTATAAGAACTGGCCGTCTAGCACGTTCGGAACAGAGAGTAAAGGGAGCAGGTTTCTGGGCACGATAGCATAGATTCAAGGCATAATGTACAGACAAAGGTATGGTAGGAAGAGAGTACATTGGAGGTAAACCTAGGCATTGAGTAATGAAGAGAGAGAGATGTAGTCTCTAGAGACGTTTAAAACAGGTGATGTCATCGCATATGTGGGAGGTGAAACAACATGATTGGTTAAGGCATATTGAGCAGGGCTAGAGGCTCTACAGTGAAATAAGACAATAATCACTAACCAGGACAGTAATGGACAAGACATATTGATATTAGGGAGAGGCATGCGAGGCCAAGTGATCGTGTGGGTCCAGTGAGTGGTTGGGCTGGCTGGGGACGCGGCGGTTCAGACAGTTAGCAGGCCGGGGCTAGCAAGCTAGCAGTTAGCAGGCCGTGGCTAGCAAGCTAGCATAAAGGCCTTAGAGGGACGTCGCAATGGGGGAAAAGTCTGTTTTTGCCTCCTCGTGCGGTGACGTCGATAGACGAGTCGTGGAATTAGTAGGGTTCCAAGTAGCAGAGGGGTTCAAGTCCAATTGGCAAAATGGGTTTAGTGGTCCAAGAAACTGACCGGTGAATCAGCTAACAGTCCAATAGGCTATAGATAGCTAGCAGGCCGCGGTTAGCAAAATGGACCTTCAGGGGACGTCGCGCCTGAGTGGCCTGTTGGGATCCTCGGGCAGGTTATGTCGGTATTCCAGTCGTGAAGGATCGGCAGGGTTCCGTGCCCCGTACCAGCAGTAGAAGGGGTCCAGATATTGTAGCCGAGGAGTGGGCTTCAGGAGTAGCCCAGGAGCCCTAGTCGGGAGATGGGTCTAGCATGGGCTAGCCCCAGGAAATGTTAGCCAGGAGTAGTCAACCCGGGTTGCGGTTAGCTAGCTGCCATGATCCAGATGAAAGGGTTCAGAGTTTGCGGTAGGAATCCGGGGATATGGAGAGAAAAATAGGTCCGGTATGCTCTGGTTTGAAACGCGTTGTACGAACTGGCGAGAGCTTTCCGAGCTAAAGGTTAGCTGACTGATAGCTGATAGCTCATAGCTAGTTAGCTAGCTTCAGTTGAGGTATTCCAGTTCGGAGATAAATAGAAACACTTTCGGGAAAAAACAGATCCACACAACACTGGGTGAGGCGGGTTGCAGGAGAGTATTTTGAAGTTGAGGTTTATGAAAAATATTAAAAAGAATGCGAAAAAAAAAGATATAAAAAGATTTATACATGGGACGAGACAAGAAAAAGGCAAAGACGTCTGACTGCTTTGGATAGATATGTACAGGCCTCAGCCTACGTCCAGGGTGCAGCTGCAATGCTTCCTGGGGGTTGCCAACATTTTTCACCGCTTTATCCAGGGTTACAGCACCCTGGTCTCCCCCGTCTGCCCTCACCTCTACCAAGGTTCCATTCACGTGGTCCACAGCCGCGGACCGGGTGTTCCAGGACCTTCAACACCGCTTCACCACGGTTCCAATCCTGGTTCATCTGGACCCTTCCCGTCAGTTCACGGTGGAAGCCAATGCTTCGGATATGGGGGCTGTTCTGCCCCAATGTTCTGCCCTGGACCATAAGCTGCATCCCTGCGCCTTCTTCTCCCATCGCCTCACCGCCACGGAGAGGAATTATGATGTGGGGAATCGGGAGCTTCTTGCGGTGAAGAGGGCATTGGAGGAATGGAGGCACTGGCTCGAAGGGGCGGAACATCCGTTCATTGTGTGGACAACCACAAAAACCTGGAGTATCTCCGCGTCGCCAAGCGCCTCAACTCCAGGCAGGCGAGATTGGTCCTGCTGTTTACCCAGTTCAACTTTTCAATATCCTACCGGCCGGGGTCCAAGAACGTCAAGCTGGATGCCCTGTCTCGCCACTATAACCCCACGGCTACCACCCCGGAGCCTGAGACCATCCTTCCCACCTCGTGCCTGGCAACGGCACTCAGCTGGGGTATTGGGAAACAGGTCTGGGAGGCACAGTGGTCCGGGATGGGGGGGGGTAGATAACCAGATGTTTGTGCCTGACACTGTCCGCTCCACGGTCCTGGAGTGGGCCCATTCCCCCAGGCTTGCCTGCCACCCGGGCTCCAGGCGGACCCTGGCCTTCGTGCGACAACGCTTTTGTCACCTTTGTCACCACCTGCACGTTGTCGCCTTTGTCACCACCTGCACGGTCTGTGCACGGAACAAGACCCCTCGACAAGCTCCGGCTGGCCTCCTCCAACCTCTGCCTGTCCCTCTCGACCCTGGTCTCACATCTCCCTGGACTTTGTCACGGTTCTCCACCCGTCTGATGGCAACACCGCCATCCTGACCGTGGTGGATTGCTTTTCCAAGGCTGCCCACTTCATTCCTCTCCCCAAGTTACCCACTGCCAAGAACACGGCCCAGCTCATGGTGCAGCACGTCTTCCGGAGCCATGGACTGCCCGTGGACATGGTCTCCGACCACGGCCGTGGAGCGGGCGTTCTGCACCCTCATTGGGTCATCGGCCAGCTGGTCCTCCGGGTTCCACCCCAAGTCTAACAGCCAGTCAGAGCGAGCCAACCAGGACCTCGAGACCACCCTGCGCTGCCTGGTTTCCGCCAACTCCACCACCTGGAGCCAGCAGCTGGTGTGGGTGGAATACACCCGCAACACCCTTCCCTGCTCTGCCATGGGCCTATCACCGTTTGAGTGTTCCCTGGGGTATCAGTCCCCGCTCTTCCCTGAGCTGGAAGAGGAGGTCGGCATACCTTCTGCCCAGATGTTTGGCCGCCGCTGTCGTCATACCTGGAGGAGAGCCCGGTCGGCCCTCCTCAAGACCACCTCCGGGTATTGACGACAAGCGGATCGCCATTGAACCCCGGCTCCCCGGTATCGTCTTGGGCAGTAGGTATATGGCTATCTACCTGGGATCTGATCCTACGGGTGGAATCCCGCAAACTCTCCCCCCAGTTTATTGTTCCATTCCCCATCTCCAAGTTCATTAGCCCCTCTGCTCTACTTTTGCCCCGTATCTTTCGTATACATCCCACCTTTCATGTGTCCAGAGTCAAACCCATGTCTCACAGTCCTTTGTCTCCCGTGTCTGTTGCCAGTTCGTCTTGTTCGTTCAAGTCAACCAGCGTTTTGTGTCTCAGCTCCTGCTGTTTTGACCCTTGCCTGTCCTGACTCAGAGCGCCATGCCTGACCACTCTGCCTGCCCCTGACCCTGAGCCCCCCTCTGGATTCCCGACCTCTGCCTTACCCTGACCCTGCCTGCCGCCCGGTACCGTTGTCCCACCTCTGGTTTACTGACCACTGCCTGCCTTGACCTGTCTATTGCCTGCCCCTGTTGGAATATTAAACCATTGTTTATTCGACGTGGTTTGCATCTGGGTCTTACCTTCATACCTGATAGGATTGACTGACCTTCATGTTTTAAAGTAATGATGGACTGTAATTTCTCTTTAATTATTTGAGCTGTTCTTGCCATAATATGGACTTGGTCTTTTACCAAATAGGGCTATCTTCTGTATACCACACCTACCTTGTCACAACACAACTGATTGGCTCAAACGCATTAAGGCGGAAAGATAATCCACAAATTAACATTTAACAAGGCACACGTGTTAATTGAAATGCATTATAGGTGACTACCTCATGAAGATGGTTGAGAGAATGCCAAGAGTGTGCAAAGCTGTCATCAAGGCGAAGGGTGGCTACTTTGAAGAAATTAAAATATAAAATAGATTTTGATTTGTTGAACACTTTTTTGGTTAATACATGATTCCATATGTGTTATTTCATAGTTTTGATGTCTTCACTATTATTTTACAATTTAGAAAACAAAAAATAAAGAAAAACCCTTGAATGAGTAGGTGTGTCCAAACCTTTGACTGGTACTGTATATATAGATTTATTTCTTTATTTGTGCCCATCTCAGTGAACTAATCCATTGTGGAGGCCTACACTAAAAGCCAATTTATGCTTGATTCAAAAATGTGGTTGGAGGCTCCATATGGAGGGTGTGATGCAATTGCAGAGCCTCCAGAGGCATGCAGAGGCCAACTCGAGTTCTATACCTCATCACCATGCGCCTCCCAAATCTTGTAACCATGCAGAAGGCTCTGTATAGCTCCACATTGACATGATTGGTTGACTGTAGGTGGGGGTGGTACATCCTGTATAAACACAAACTCACTTCCTTGACAGCAGCTCTGCACTGCTCCTAGACAAGAAGTATGAATGTCCTGACTTCTGCTGAGGCCATTCTTGCCCTGAGGTCATATCACCGTAAATGCTGCATGGCCAATGCAGACTTCGGATTGATCCCAGATGCACAATGCACTTCTCTCTCCAGAATGCGCTCTCTCCCACCAATTTGTGCGCATTCATTGTTTCATAACTTCATTGTGTGAATTTTTTGAGTTTGATTGTTAGTGTATATCAATTCCCCATTACATGTCACCAGTAGCAGATTTACTGTTAATTTCTATAATTTCTGATCTACAATGTTTGTTACTTTGGTTACGGTCATTTATTTTAATGCATTCAATATTATTATTCCAATCTTCCTGTTCTCATTGTCGGAGTGGACACATTGTTTGCGGAGTGCACAGCCTATGCTACACTTGTGAGAAACAAGTTTTGGTTTATTTAATTCCATTTACGAGGTCTGTCAATTTAGTCATTGTCTTTAGTTTGGAGCGCTCCTATAACTGTTGAGTAAGGACTCTAGTGCATACAAGTAGGCCTATAGGCTACCTGGCCTGCACGCAAATGTAGGCATAGAAATGTGCCCATTTGGGGATCTGATAATATATCTGAATGGCTTAACGCACCACCACTAATGACCTGTGGAGTAATGTTTTCTTTACCTCAAGCAGCAAGCAAACAAAGTATGTTTTTACATCCATTGAGAATTACAGTAGGTCCCCTAATGTATTTGAAAAATCTTTCCAGCTGCCTCTCTTTCGATAACCACTCAGCATTAAAGTGAAAAATGTCATGCTCTGATCCAGTGGAAATATGATAAAATAGGCTTCTTATCAGTGCTTAACTTGGACTGAAATAGGTTCCGGTAATAATTTTGGGTGCTGGTACTGTTTATATTTAGGTGCAGGAGCTCTACAATACTTTTGAGCTAATTCTATATGAGGAACAGGAGCTCAAGCAGTACAACATTTGAGGTGCTGGTACTCGGCTCCGGTGAGCTCCTGTCCAAGTCAGGCACTGCTTGTTATCCCTTGCACAAATAGCCTACAGCTGTGTCTGTCCCGAGCTCACCTGCATGGGAAAGTCTGAGGGCCCAGAATATTTTATACAATTTTGAAAGTTTGCTGGCGCAAGCTTCAGGCCAGGCCCAAGTTAATAGTTGGTCAATGTTTCAAGTTCGTTGCAGACAGGCCATGTGTAATCAATGTGATTTATAGGATATTTATTTTTATCTGGATATTTTCTACCTGCAATGTTATTATTTGTTGGCTTTATGTAGGCAATTTTTTACATAGATGGCAATAGAAGTAATGTTTTACATTTGTATCATTTTCATTGAGATTTGGATTTAATTTTGATTAATTGAGATGTTATTATAAATTAAATGAAACTGTTCCACGAAAATGTGCATATGAAAATCATAACTGGCATGCAGATTGGTAGAAATAGAAAGAAGAAAAAAAATTGGCATTCCACATGAGAAAGGTTGCCGGCAACTTCAGGAGAGTAATGGCAGAATCTGCGAAAGCCAGCAAGAGTGGGAGAAGAATAGTTGGGTCAGGGTGAGGTTATTTTCTTCTGGTTATCTAGATCTCTGGCACCCTCGAGGCATCAAACCCTACACTTAAAGCATCAGACAAGCTCATTGCATATAGTTGATTTTATTAAAACACATAGGGTGTGTCTATATACTGTATACAGTTGAAGTCAGAAGTTTACATACGCCTTAACAAAATACATTTAAACTCAGTTTTTCACAATTCCTTAACTTTAACTTGGGTCAAATGTTTTGGGTAGCCTTCCACAAGCTTCCCACAATAAGTTGGGTGAATTTTGGCCCATTCCTCCTGACAGAGCTGGTGTAACTGAGTCAGGTTTGTAGGCCTCCTTGATCGCACACGCTTTTTCAGTTCTGCCCACAAATCTTCTGATGTGATGGCCACTCCAATACCTTGACTTTGTTGTCCTTAAGCCATTTTGCCACAACTTTGGAAGTATGCTTGGGGTCATTGTCCATTTGGAAGACCCATTTGCGACCAAGCTTTAACTTCCTGTCTGATGTCTTGAGATGTTGCTTCAATATATCCACATACATTTCCTTCTTCATGAAGCCATCTATTTTGTGAAGTGCACCAGTCCCTCCTGCAGCAAAGCACCCCCACAACATGATGCTGCCACCCCCATGCTTCACGGTTGGGATGGTGTTCTTCGACTTGCAAGCCTCCCCCTTTTTCCTCCATTATGGCCAAAGAGTTCTATTTTTGTTTCATCAGACCAGAAGACATTTCTCCAAAAAGTACGATCTTTGTCCCCATGTGCAGTTGCAAACCGTAGTCTGGCTTTTCTATGGCGGTTTTGGAGCAGTGGCTTCTTCCTTGCTGAGCGGCCTTTCAGGTTAAATCGATATAGGACTCGTTTTACTGTGGATATAAATACTTTTGTACCTGTTTCCTCCAGCATCTTCACAAGGTCCTTTGCTGTTGTTTTGGGATTGATTTGCACTTTTCGCACAAAAGTACGTTCATCTCCAAGAGCGGTATGATGGCTGCGTGGTCCCAAGGTGTTTATACTTGCGTACTATTGTGTGTACAGATGAATGTGGTACCTTCAAGGCGTTTGGAAATTCTCCCAAGGATGAACCAGACTTGTGGAGGTCTACCATTTTTTTTCGGAGGTCTTGGCTGATTTCTTTTGATTTTCCCATGATGTCAAGCAAAGAGGCACTGAGTTTGAAGGTCGGCCTTGAAATACATCCACATGTACACCTCCAATTGACTCAAATGATGTCAATTAGCCTATCAGAAGCTTCTAAAGCCATGACATAATTTTCTGGAATTTTCCAAGCTGTTTAAAGGCACAGTCAACTTAGTGTATGTAAACTTCTGACCCACTGGAATTGTGAAGTAGATGTTCAAACCGACTTGCCAAAACTATAATAATTTGTTAACAAGAAATGTGTGGGGTGGTTGAAAAATTTGTTTAAAACTTCTTGACGCTACGGATCCCGTTACCGGGATCATTTATCAACAACAACTGCTAAACTGCAGAGTGCCAAATTCAAAAGAAATACTAAAAATATTTATAATCATGAAATCACAAGTCAAATATACCAAAACACAGCTTAGCTAGTTGTTAATCCACCTATCGTGTCAGATTTTGAAAATATGCTTTACAGCTAAAGCAATCCAAGTGTTTGTGAGTTTATCAATCACTAGACAAAACACTAGCCTTAAATTAGCTTGGTCACGAAAGTCAGAAAAGCAATAAAATTAATCGCTTACCTTTGATAATCTTCGGATGTTTGTACTCACGAGACTCCCAGTTACACAATAAATGTTATTTTTGTTCGATAAAGATTAGTTTTATAACCAAAAACCGCCATTTGGTTTGCGCATTATGTTCAGAAAACCACAGGCTTGTTCCGGTCCTGAAGGGCAGACGAGGGCAGACGAAAATTCCAAAAAGTATCCGTAATGTTCGTAGAAACATGTTAAAGGTTTTTTATAATCAATCCTCAGGTTGTTTTTAACATACATAATTGATCATATTTCAACCGGACGGTAACCTATTCAATACTACAGAGAAAGAAAATGTCGAGCTACATCTGTCGCGCACAGGAACTAATCAAAGGACGCTTGGCGTGTTTTGGAAAATCTTGCTCATTTTTCAAAATAAAAGCTTGAAACTATGTCTAAAGCCTGGTCACAGCCCGAGGAAGCCATTGGAAAAGGAATCTGGTTGATACCCCTTTAAAAGGAGGAGGGGCAGGCAACGGAACAGCGATTTTTCCAAATAAAAGGCACTTCCGGGTTGGATTTCCTCAGGTTTTCGCCTGCAAAATCAGTTATGTTATACTCACAGACAATATTTTGACAGTTTTGGAAACTGTAGAGTGTTTTCTATCCTAATCTGTCAATTATCTGCATATTCTAGCATCTGCACCTGAGAAATAGTCCGTTTACCTTGGGAACGTTATTTTTCCAAATATAAAAATTCTGCCCCCTAGCTGAAAGAGGTTAATGACTCCAACCTAAGTGTATGTAAACTTCCGACTTCAACTGTGTATGGCAAAAATGCACGTTAAAACGTTTTGAACAATCGATTGGTTTAAAGAACAGACGACTTTCGGTCAACCAAGATTTTTTTGGGGGGGGGACAGCCCTATAAGAAAAAAAGATATGAAGTCAGAAACAGTTGTTGATTGCCATTGTTACTTCTAATGTTAAAAAGGGGATAAATCCAGTTTTTCTAAATTAGCTATCTATGCTACTCACCATCTAATTAATCAAATTATGAATCTATCAATAAAACGACTTATTATTTTGTAAGACATGTAAGGTATTTTTACATGTTGCAATAAAGTTGACTAAAGTAGAAGCTCATATATTATTTTCACTTGGTAATGAGCAGTAGGCCTAAGTAATTATATAGAAATAGCTAAATCCTGTGAAACATCTACTGTAGTAACGACATTGTATTCATGCAGATATTACATTACCACTCTGTGGTGTACTAGTGTGTTTATTTTTCACTTGGATGCCGCTTTCAGAAGCTGACAGTTAGATTGTCTGGATGGGTAACGTACTTTGCTGGTACACTATAATTACAAGTCTATACCCATCATGACACACTTAATTTTAACCATCCAAATCCTGTGTAACACTTATGTGAATATTACATGTACTCTATGGTGTACTATTGTGTTTATTCTCCCACTTGGATGGCGCTTCCAGAAGCTTTAAATTGAGGGCCAGGTTGTCAGGATGGGTAATGTACTGTATAAGTACACATTCGTAACAACTAAGTACCATGTAAGATAGTTCAAAAATAAGTGAATCTAAATCCTGTGTAACAGTAATTACATTGTACTTAGGCAAACATTGCATGTATTATGCTTGGAAAGTGTATTATTCCTCATCTGGGGTGTCACTCGTACTAGATCTGTTTTCGTAAACTCAATCAAGTTAACCCAGATGGTACGCTTTATTTTGGGGGCAAGTGCTAGCAACAACATATACTGGAGATATATTTTGAACAGTGCATATTCATGGTTAAGTATTTAGAGCCTATTGAGCATAAACTATAATCTCTCAGACACCCAGTACATCCACAAGGGATCCCAACCTGTCACAGTTGTTAATGAATCGGATAGAGCTGAGAAGACGTGAAACAGTAAGTTGGTGAATTTAGTGGAAACCTGCCCATTTCTAACAAGAATTTGTGTCACTGATCTACACACAATACCTCACAATGTCAAAGTGGAATACTGTTTTTAGAAATGTTTACAAATGAATAAAAAATGAAAAGCTGAAATGTCTTAAGTAATAATAATAATAAGTTGCATGGCTCACTCTGTGTGCAATAATGATTTTTATATGAGTACCCCATCTCTGTACCCCACACATACAATTATCTGTAAGGTCCCTTTGTTGAGCAGTGAATTTCAAGCACAGATTCAACCACAAAGACCAGGGAGGATTTCCAATGGTTAGCAAAGAAGGGCACCTATTGATAGATGGGTACAACAAAAATGTGCAGACATTGAATATCCGTTTGAGCATGGTGCAGTTATTAATTACACGTTGGATGGTGTATCAATACACCCAGTCACTACAAAGAGACAGGAATCCTTCCTAACTCAGTTGCCGGAGAGGAAGAAAAACACTCAGGGATTTTACCATGAGGAAAATGGTGATGGTGAAAAAATTTATGCTGAGATAGGAGATAACTGAGGATGGATCAACAACATTGTAGTTACTCCACAAAACTAACATAAATGACAGTAAAAAGATGCAAGCCTGTACAGGATAAAAATACTCGGAAACAAGCACTCTGTTTGCAATAATGCACTAAAGTAATAATGCAAAAAATGTGGGGCAAATCCAACACAACACATCAATGAGTATTTTCAAGCATGGTGGTGGCTGCATCATGTTATGGGTATCGACTCGGACCAACAGCCCCAAAACATCACTGCTCTAGAGGAGATCTGCATGGAGGAATGGGCCAAAATACCAGCAACAGTGTGTGAAAACCTTGTGAAGACTTACAGAAAACTTTGACCTCTGTCATTGCCAACAAAGGGTATATAACAAAGTATTGAGATAAACTTTTGTTATTGACCAAATACTTATTTTCCACCATAATTTGCAAATAAATTCATTAAAAATCCTACAATGTGATTTTCTGGATTTTTTTTCTCATTTTGTCTGTCATAGTTGAAGTGTACCTATGATGAAAATTACAGGCCTCTCTCATCTTTTTAAGTGGGAGAACTTGCACAATTGGTGGCTGACTAAATACTTTTTTGCCCCACTGTATATACATATTGTGTAGATCGTTTTTTTTTTTAAATGACTATGAAATTAATTTTAATCCCACATTGTCACACAACAAAATGTGGAAAAAAGTAAAGGGGTGTGAATACTTTCTGAAGGCGCTGTAACTTGTTTGAGTTACACAATACATTTTGAGATACTTTAGGATGATTTGGACATGTAGGGCAAAAATAAAGAGGGGCCATACATGAACACCTCATCATACTGAGCATATTAATAGTGCGATATACAATGTAATTTTGCTCAAATATTTTATTTATTTAAAATAAGATACCTAGACTTTAGCTTTTAAGAATCAATTACTCAAAAATGCCCAAATAAAATGTATACAATTAATTTGAACACACTAATCACTAATTTGGGGGGACGTTTTTCCCCAATAGTGGGGCAAAACAGCCCATTTCTAAAGTTTCTGTTTTTATTGAATAACAACAACAAAAAATTCTGCCCACTTATTTCCCTTCAAAATGTGTTGGCCTAATGATAGCCAGTATGCACATATCTAAATCTTACCAAACTTTGTGTTTTCAGGTAACGTTTTCTCCCCAATTTACCCATTTCCTGCTTGCAATGCAATACTTCAACCACCAGTAATTGTGCGCATGCATGGTCTAAAATTTGCGGGTAGTTAAGCACATTCTAACGTCAAGTAACATTTTCATAAATGCCAGTTTTGGGGTATATTTTGTACGTACTCAGCGTTTGTAAATGAGGCCCCAGGTCCCTAAATCTGTCACAGAGGATGATGAGAGGAATGATTGATGGTCCCTCTTTGTCCCTGTGCAAGGTTATGTTCAGTATGTGGAAAAAGTTTAGAAATGGGATAGTACTTTCTGAACTTGTCCAATTAGAACCCTTTCCTCTCCTGTTGCACAACATATTGTCCTGGCCCTACAGAACAATATTTTTTTCACAGCCTTGAGAATGTCTTCAGATTGCGTTATACTGCAGCTCAGTCATTCTCAACACATATCAAATCTGTGATGTTGCCAGAACACAACACACACCAGGAGGTGTAGATTGACTGCTGGAGAGTATGCCTGTGTTATATGAGATAGCTGTCCCCACTGTCCCATTTGGTTGAGACATTGATCGATGAGATTTCAAAATGTACAGTGGCTTGCAAAAGTATTCACCCCCTTGGCATTTTTCCTATTTTGTTGCCTTTCAACTGGAATTACAAAACAAAACAAAAAATCTGTGGGGGGGTTGTATCATTTGATTTACACAACATGCCTACCAATTTGATGATGCAAAATATTATTTATTGTGAAACAAACAAGAAATAAGACCAAAAAAAATAAAACTTGAGCATGCATAACTACCCCCCCCCCTCCCCCCCAAAAAAGTCTGCACTTTGTAGAGCAACCTTTTGCACCAATTACAGCTGCAAGTCTCTTGGGGTATGTCTCTATAAGCTTGGCACATCTAGCCACTGGGATTTTTGCCCATTCTTCAAGGCAAAACTGCTCTAGCTCCTTCAAGTTGGATGGGCTCCACTGGTGCACAGCAATCTTTAAGTCATACCACAGATTCTCAATTGGATTGAGGTCTGGGCTTTGACTAGACCATTCCAATGCATTTAAATGTTTCCCCTTAAAACACTTGAGTGTTGCTTTAGCAGTAAGTTTGAAGTCATTGTCCTGCTGGAAGGTGAACCTCTGGCCCTGTCTCAAATCTCTGGAAGACGGAAACAGGTTCCCCTCAAGAATTTCTCTCTATTTATTGCCATCCATCATTCCTTCAATTCTGTCCAGTTTCCCAGTCCCTGCCGATGAAAAACATCCCCACAGCATGATGCTGCCACTACCATGCTTCACTGTGGGGATGTAGTTCTCGTGGTGATGAGAGGTGTTAGGTTTGCGCCAGACATAGCATTTTCCTTGATGGCCAAAAAGCAAAATTTTAGTCTCATCTGACCAGAGTACCTTCTTCCATATGTTTGGGGAGTCTCCCACATGCCTTTGGCGAACACCAAACGTGTTTGCTTATTTTTTTTCAAGCAATGGCTTTTTTTCTGGCCACTCTTCCGTAAAGCCCAGCTCTGTGGAGTGTACGGCTTAAAGTGGTCCTATGGACAGATACTCCAATCTCCGCTGTGGAGCTTTGCAACTCCTTTAGGGTTATCTTTGGTCTCTTTGTTGCCTCTCTGATTAATGCCCTCCCTGCCTGGTCTGTGAGTTTTGGTGAGCGGCCATCTCTTGGCAGATTTAATGGTACTCCGTGGGATGTTCAAAGTTTATGATATTTTTTTATAACCCAACCCTGATCTGTACTTCTCCACAACTTTGTCCCTGACCTGTTTGGAGAGCTCCTTGGTCTTCATGGTGCCGCTTGCTTGGTGAACCACCCGAGCTACTGCCTGTTCACCCCGCTACCATCAAGAAGGCGAGGTCAATACAGGTGTATCAAAGCTGGGACCGAGAGACTGAAAAATGTCTTCTTTCTCAAGGCCATCAGACTATTAAACAGCCATCACTAACACAGAGGCTGCTGCCTACATACAGACTTGAAATCATTGGCCACTCTAACAAATGGATCACTAGTCACTTTATGAATGCCACTTTATTAATGATGTTTACATATCTTGCATTAATCATCCCATATGTATATACTGTATTTTATACCATCTATTGCATCTTGCCTATGCCGCTTGGTCATTGCTCATCCAGATATTTATATGTACATATTCTTATTCCATCCCTTTACATTTGTGTGTATTAGGTAGTTGTTGTGGAATTGTTTGATTACATGTTAGATATTACTGCCCTGTCAGGAACTACAAGCACAAGCATTTCGCTACACTCACAATAACATCTGATAACCATGTGTGTGACCAATAAAATTTGATTTGATTTGATGAGCACCATGAACCTGAATTGCCTTGAATTTATCAGTCCATGTTTACTGATTATATAGAATTTGCTTCCTTTGGCATAGGCTACACCACATTCATTAATAGACTTATGCATTTGGCCTCGCTACCTGCAACAGGCATGGTCATCCCATCTCACGGATTAATACTAATAAAAATACATTTCCATCAATTGACATGCAAGTTACATAACCTACAACCCTCCAGCCTGCTGAAATCCCAGGATCCAGGACCGCCTAGTGAGGGCACAGTGTTGGCATTTCCCTGCAGGTAGGTTAGAGCTAATTTAGATGCAAAAGGGCATGCCACATCATGACTACACTTTGAGCAGTTAAATGTTTTATTTAGTTAGGGCTGAATGCCGTTGTCGCCTGCTGGCTAATCCCATAGCAGTGTACCACGACACCCCTATAGACTGAAACAATACTGGATGAGACAAAACAATCACTAACTGAAAGTAACTGATCAAGAGGAACTGTGTTAGTTGAGGGTATGATTTCTCTAGCCTATTGTTATCTTGTTGTATATATATTTTTTTTTAACATTGTATTGTATTCAAATTATTGCTTTAGTTAAGTTTCTATGATGTAATATTGGTGTACAATTCAGTCTATTACTTCGAGAAACCAATAAAATATAGCCTACTACTAGAGAAATATTAATCTGTTCAATATACTTTCATCTTGATATGTCATGGACAGGTGAGAACGACTGCCCCATCTCATTAAAGCCACGGAAGTTGCAGGCATTGTTAGCAGAAAACAGGATCCCCCATTATAGTTAATGGAAAATGTCGATCTTCGTAATCAATCTTCGTGGTAATAAAAAACATTTTAGAAGACAATCACGGTACAAATAATTGCTGCTAATATACCAGATGTATGTTCTTGAACTGAATAGTTTTAAATCGCACACAGAAAAAGTTTAATAATTTAGTTGCTGACGGCAGCCAGCCTGCAGTACCCCGGTCAGTCTTCAACTTCAGCTACACAATGAGAGGTGGCAGCACTGAGAGCTTGCAACGTCACCTCATGGAGTAGCTCAAACTGCACATGTTATGTCTCCATGAGATGCCATCTAGACCAACTTAATTTGGCTTCAATTCGTTACTGAGTCTTCACATAAGAATGAACGGTGTCACGTGATCAATGGCTTTGTCATTGGTCATGGGCTGACAACACTGGTGGAGGCAAAACAACCAACAGATGATTGGCATAAAATAAGGTCCTGTTTTAGGAGTGAATGAACAAAACAGAACACAACTAAAAGGCCTCTGGCAGGTTAAATGAAGATGACCTGCATGCATTTTGATTTTCTATGGCAACACTTGCCCCCACGAACGTGTATATAAGGGCATTTTTACTTTTCTTAGACAGCTCATGGTCACCTTACTGCTTACATTTAATGTTTGTCAGCATCTCCACATACAGCAACCTACCGAAAAATTAAAAAAAAACTCCCTCACTTCTTAGCTTCCTGCCAAAAAATCTTTGTTTCCCAGACAACCACGTGACCTTCATGACCTCTGGTACAACAGTAAAAGCCTAACTGTGTGATTTGAATTCAGACCTGATGCTTCATGTTTTGCACATCCTCCAGCAGTAAGGAGCAACATGTGCAGTACCAACTGGGAAAAAACTGGTTGAATCAATGTTGTTTCCATGTCATTTCAACCCAAGAATTCAATGTGATGACATTGAAACAACCTCGAAAACTGATTGAATAATACAAAATAAAAAAGTAATCAACGTAAGGTCTTTTCACCCAACTTTGAACTTAAATCCAATAACATGGTGAAATGTTTTGTTGATTTCATGTTGAAATCATGTTAGTTGACAAGTCAACCAAATATAAATCAAAACTAGACGTCTGTCTGTCTGCCTGCTATATGAGGGATCACAGGTCTCCTGCCTAATATTATGAAGTAAACAAGAGGAAGGTGCATTTCACTGTTGGGGGAATACATTAAGCAACTGCGTTGAAGCTTTTCTCTACTCTTTAACAGTATAGCAGTAGTTTGGCAAAATTGTATAGTTGTATTCACATCTTACCCATGGCTGTTTCTTTCCTTAGATGTTTTGAGTGTCCTGCTCATTAGTACAGATAAGGCACTCACCTTAGCTTTGAACTAGTTGCCTTGGAAACATGTAAATTTACATCCTCTAAAAAAAATTCTAATGTACTATTAAAAAATAAAATATAATTTTACTTGACATATCATACAGCATTCACTCATATGATATTGGTTTTAAATCAATGCAATACATTGTGTATCTCTCCATAATAAGTGTTGGAATATTTAAATTAACACAACTATGAGGACTAAGGTACAGTAACTACTGTGAAAACACATTTAGTGGATTTCAGAATGATATCTCTATCAATCTTCCTCCCTCGCTCTCTCCCTAGCCCTCTCTCCCTAAAAGGTCCCTTTGGAGGATTCTATCCGCAGGTTCCGTAAGGAGCAGTGGCCTCTCTCTGGCTCCATTATCTTGTAATTTGAGGACGATTATATTCCAGAGCACACACGGTCCAGACTGACGCTAAATAACTATTACAGCTTACAATAATTGCAAATCTAATTAGAGGGAACGAGTTCAGCATCATTCCCCCTATTCTCCCTGACCAGTCCTGGTTTGATGAATATGGTTTGATTAATGCATGCGGTGGAGTGGCGTGTTTTTGGTGACTTCCCTTTCTCTGAATCAAGTTCAAAGCCATCATCATGCCTATTAATGACACTTCTAGAAAACACTTCAAGTTTATTTGTCTGTAGTGATTATAATGCAGGGGTCTCCAACCTTTTCTAGCATGAGAGCTACTTTTAAAAAATGAAACGTGGCGAGCTACTAAATCTTTTTCTGCTGTTCAAATAGGCACATTCTTCTCTTCTTTTCACCCTTGAAACTCTTCCCCAGGTCCTTAGTGTACAAGATAAAGTAGTGCCTATGTTATCTGTCAATATAGCTTGTAAAATAAAGATTAATAAAAAACTCTAAGGGACCATGTCTTGCCAAATAATGTCCCCCTGTATCACAATGGGATTTGAGAGTCCTTTGCTAGGGCTGTTGCCAGAACATGCTATGTAATTAAATACGTGAATCTCTTTATTTAGCTAGGTAGCCAGTGTCTTTTCAGAATACCCCCAGAGGTAGAGCAATGCTAATTCATATTAATATTACCCATGCACCCTGATAGTATATTGCAACTGAATTGAAAACTATAACAAAGTACAAACAGCTGTAACTGTCACACCCTGATCTGTTTCACCTGTCTTTGTGATTGTCCCCACCCCCCTCCAGGTGTCGCCCATCTTCCCCATTATCCCCTGTGTATTTATACCTGTGTTCTCTGTTTGTCTGTTGCCAGTTCATCTTGTTTGTGAAGTTATCCAGTGTTTTTGTATTCAGCTTCTGCTTTTCCACAGTCTCTCTTTTCTCATCCTGTCCTGACCCTGTACCCGCCCCACCTGACCACTCTGCCTGCCATCCTGTACCTTTGCCCCACCTCTGGATTACCGACCTCTGCCTGACCTGACCCTGCGCCTGCCTGCCGTCCTGTACCCTTGCCCTTGTTCCTATAATAAACATTGTTACTTCGACACGGTCTGCACCTGGGTCTTACTTTGATTCCTGATAGTAACAACCTTAAACAATGAACAGCAAAATGAACATTACATCACATCTCTATCGAAATAAGAAGGTACAGTATTACACTGGTAATAAACACTCACAGGTTAACATATTAAAAGTAGCATGACTTTCCCGAGACCAATAAAGAACTGATAGGATTTCTACTCCACAGTCTGATGAGGAACATCACAAAGAACCATCCCACTTAGCGAAATTGGTTTTGGTATGGTGACAGCGTTCCCTGTTATTGTCAGTGTGTAGGGTAGGGTGTGATGACATCACTCCTCTACCCCACTCTGGTCATCTTCTCTCCTCTGGTCTTCTTCTGTTTTCGGGCGGGCTCTCTTCTTTTTTCCTACGTCTCGGTCAGAGGTCAGCTGCTTTCACCTCTTGATGTATTTCTCAATTTCACCATCAGAAGCTTTGGTACTATGGTGGTTTCAGCAGATAGCCCCTTTGATAAACGGAGAGACAGAGAATCCTCAGAGTAAAACAACACATTTCAAATCAAATCAAATGTTATTTGTCACATGCACCGCATACAACAACGTGTAGACCTTACAGTGAAATTCTTACTTACAAGCCCTTAACCAACCACGCAGTTAAGAAAAATAAGTTTAAAAAATAGATAAGAACTAATAATTCAAGAGCAGCAGTAAAATAACAGTAGTGAGGCTATATACCGGGGGTACCGGTACAGAGTCAATGTGCGGGGACACAGGTTAGTCGAGGTAATTGAGGTAAAATATACATGTAGGTAGAGGTAAAGTGACTACGCTTAGATAATAAACAGAGTAGCAGCAACGTAAAAGATGGAGGGTGTGGGACGACAATGTTAATAGTCCGGGTAGCCATTTGATTAGCTGTTCCGGAGTCTTATGCCTTCGGGGTAGAAGCTGTTGACTCTGTACCGGCTGTACCGGTTGGACCTAGACTTGGTGCTCTGGTACCACTTGCCATACGGTAGCAGAGAGAACAGTCCATGACTAAGGTGGCCGGAGTATTAGACCATTTTTAGGGCCTAGCTCTGAGGTTTTTACTCCCAGGGTCCTTAGCTTAGTGATAAGCTTTGAGGGCACTATGGTGTTGAACGCTGAGCTGTAGTCAATGAATAGCATTCTCACGTAGGTGTTCCTTTTGTTCAGGTGGAAAAAGGCAGTGGGGAGTGCAATAGCGATTTCATCATCTGTGGATCTGTTGGGGCAGTAAGCAAATTGGAGAGGGTCTAGGGTTTCTGGGATAATGGTGTTGATGTGAGCCATGACCAGCCTTTCAAAGCACTTCATGGCTACAGACGACTGTGTGATCACGCTCTCTGTAGCCAATGTGAATAAGACCTTTTAAACAGGTCAACATTCACAAGGCCACAGGGCCAGACAGATTACCAGGACGTATACTCTGAGCATGCATTCACATGGCCCTGTGGCCTTGTGAATGTTGACCTGTTTAAAAGGTCTTACTCACATTGGCTACAGAGAGCGTGATCACACAGTCGTATGGAACAGCTGATGCTCTCACGCATGCTTCAGTGTTGCTTGCCTCGAAGCGAGCGTAGAAATAATTTAGCTCGTCTGGTAGGCTTGTGTCACTGGGCAGCTCGCAGCTGTGTTCCCTTTGTAGTCTGCAATAGCTTGCAAGCCCTCCCACATCCGATGAGCGTCGGAGCCGGTGTAGTACGATGAAGTCTTAGTCCTGTATTGATGCTTTGCCTGTTTGATGGTTCGTCAGAGGGCATAGCGGGATTTGTTATAAGTGTCTGGGTTAGAGTCCCGCTCCTTGAAAGCGGCAGCTATACCCTTTAGCTCAGTGCGGATGTTGCATGTAATCCATGGCTTCTGGTTGGGGTATGTACGTACGGTCACTGTGGGGACGACGTCATCGATGCACTTATTGATGAAGCCAGTGACTGATGTGGTGTACTCCTCAATGCCATCGGAAGAATCCCAAAACATATTCCAGTTTGTAGCTTAGCATCTGCTTCATCTGACCACTTCTGTATTGAGCGAGTCACTGGTGCTTCCTGCTTTAGTTTTTGCTTTTAAGCAGGAATCAGGAGGATAGAATTATGGTCAGATTTGCCAAATGGAGGGCGAGGGAGAGCTTTGTACACATCTCTGTGTGTGGAGTAAAGGTGGTCCAGAGTTTTTTCCCCCTCTAGTTGCACATTTAATATGCTGGTAGAAATGAAGTAAAACAGATGTAAGTTTTAAGTCCCCAGCCACTAGGAGCGCCGCCTCTGGATGAGCATTTTCCTGTTTGATTATGGCCCTATACAGCTCATTGAGTGCGGTCTTAGTGCCAGCATCGGTCTGTGGTGGTAAATAGACAGCTACGAAAAATATAGATGAAAACTCTCTCGGTAAATAGTGTGGTCTACAGCTTATCATGAGGTACTCTACCTCAGGCAAGCAAAAGATTTCGTGCACCAAATCAAACCAAATCAAATCAAATGTATTTATATAGCCCTTCTTACATCAGCTGATATCTCAAAGTGCTGTACAGAAACCCAGCCTAAAACCCCTAACAGCAAGCAATGCAGGTGTAGAAGCACGGTGGCTAGGAAAAACTCCCTAGAAAGGCCAAAACCTAGGAAGAAACCTAGAGAGGAACCAGGCTATGAGGGGTGGCCAGTCCTCTTCTGGCTGTGCCGGGTGGAGATTATAACAGAACATGGCCAAGATGTTCAAATGTTCATAAATGACCAGCATGGTCAAATAATAATAATCACAGTAGTTGTCGAGGGTGCAGCAAGTCAGCACCTCAGGAGTAAATGTCAGTTGGCTTTTCATAGCCGATCATTAAAAGTATCTCTACCGCTCCTGCGGTCTCTAGAGAGTTGAAAACAGCAGGTCTGGGACAGGTAGCACGTCCGGTGAACAGGTCAGGGTTCCATAGCCGCAGGCAGAACAGTTGAAACTGGAGCATGATACCGATGATACCCCCTGACAGGGCCAAACAGGAAGGATATAACCCCACCCACTTTGCCAAAGCACAGCCCCCACACCACTAGAGGGACACCAGCTTGTTTACAAATATACACAGACCGCCACTCTTTGTCTTACCGGAGGCAGCTGTTCCATCTTGCCGATGCAGCGAAATCCCCGCCAGATGTATGTTATCCATGTCGTCGTTCAGCCACAAACTGGTGAAATATAAGATAATACAGTTTTTAATGTCCCGTTGGTAGGATATTCGTAGCTCGTTCATTTTGTTATCTTATGATTGTACGTTGGCTAATAGAACTGATGGTAGAGGCAGATTACCCACTCGCCATCGGATCCTTACAAGGCACTCTGACCTACGTCCCCGATATCTCTGTCTTTTCTTTATGTGAATGACGGGGATTTGGGCCTTGCTGGGTGTCTGAAGTAAATCCTTCACGTCCAACTCGTTAAAATAAAACAAGCATTGTCCAGTACGAAGTGAGTAATCACTATCCTGATATCCAGAATCTCTTTTCGGTCATAAGAGACGGTGGCAGAAACATTACGTACAAAATAAGTTAAAAATAACGCAAAAACACACACAATAGCACAATTGGTTAGGAGCCCGTAAAACGGCAGCCATCTTCTCCGGCACCATTATTCACTCCTTTTAAGATTAATGTATAAATTGTGACATTTTGCCTGTCTTCCCCATGCAGTAGCCCTGAAAGGGAACTTACTGAGAACTATGCCTTTCAGGGCAAGCCGTTCGAATGCCTGCTTCCCATTGGCCCCTCTCCAGTTCATCTTCATGGCCAGGGCATTTGTCAGGAGTTTTGTTAGTATTCTCCACACAGTATCGTTCCTTGGTGGTCATTCCTCCAGCCAGTCCAAAAAATGTGATCTGAAAGACAACAAAAGGTAAACTCTGCCTCTATGTGGTCTTGGACTGGGCATTGCTTGGTGGTTTCTCAATTGGCTCACTTTCATCCTCACTGGTTATATGCATATTAGTGCCTCTGATGTTGAAAACACATGAGGCTTATTACACTCATAAGAAATTGTAGTCAGGCAGTTGGCAAACATATCTACCAACTAATGCAGAGAGATATTTAAGCCATCATGTTGTTTTAAGAATATGAAGGAACTCAAAATTATATTTGACAATTGGTAGTTATACCTTCCTTTTCTTTTAATGTATGCTCTGTCTGAAAATCAGAATGGACCACAGCCATAGGCAACTTACTCCTTGCGTCATCATATGTTTCTGTAAGAAAACATTTCATATACACTACGGGTCAAAAGTTTAATACCACCTACTCATTGAAGTTTTTTTTTAAAACTATTTTCTACATTGTAGAATAATAGTGAAGACATCAAAACTATGAAATAACATATATGGAATCATGTAGTAACCAAAAAGTGTTTGTTAAACAAATCAGAATATATTTTATATTTGAGATTCTTCAAATAGCCACCCTTTGCCTTGATGACAGATTTGCAAACGTTTGGCATTCTCTCAACCAGCTTCACCTGGAATGGTTTTCCAACAGTCGTGAAGGAGTACCCACATATGCTGAGGAATTGTTGGCTGCTTTTCCTTCACTTTGCGGTCCGACTCATCCCAAACCATCTCAATTGGGTTGAGGTTGGGTGATTGTGAAGGCCAGGACATCTGATGCAGCACTCCATTCCTCTCCTTCTTGGTCAAATAGCCCTTAAACAGCCTGGAGGTGTGTTAGGTCATTGTCCTGTTGAAAAACAAATGATAGTCCCACTAAGCTCAAACCAGATGGGATGGCGTATCGCTGCAGAATGCCCTGGTAGCCATGCTCATAAGGTGTGCCTTGAAATCTAAATAAATTACCAAAAGTGTAAATAGCAAAGCACCCCCACTCCATCACACTTCCTCCTCCATGCTTCACGGTGGGAACTACACATGTATCATCTGTTCATCTGTTCACCTACTCTGCGTCTCACAAAGACACGGCGGTTGGAACCAAACACCTCAAATTTGGACTCATCAGACGAAAGGGCAGATTTCTACCGGTCTAATGTCCATTGCTCGTGTTTTTTGGCCCAAGCAAGTACCTTCTTCTTATTGGTGTCCTTTAGTAGTGGTTTCTTTGCAGCAATTCGACCATGAAAGCCTGATTCACGCAGTTTCCTCTGAACAGTTGATGTTGAGATGTGTCTGTTACTTGAACTCTGTGGAGCATTTATTTGGGCTGCAATTTCTGAGGCTGGGAACTCTAATGAACTTATCCTATGCAGCAGAGGTAACTCTGGGTCTTCCTTTCCTGTGGCGGTCCTCATGAGAGCCAGTTTCATCATAGCGCTTGATGGTTTTCGCGAATGCACCTGAAGAAACTTTGAAATGTTCCCGGATTGACTGACCTTCATGTCTTCTCTGCACTACGGATCCCTTTTACGGGATCATTTTCCTAAACAACCACTGAATTGCAGGGCGCAAAATATTACTAAAAATATTTATAATCATACAATCACAAGTGAAATATACCAAAACACAGCTTAGCTTGTTGTTAATCAACCTATCGTGTCAGATTTTGAAAATATGCTTTACAGAGAAAGAAATCCAAGCTTTTGTGAGTGTATCAATCAATGCTAGAACAGCTAGCCCCAAATTAGCATTGTCACTAAAGTCAGAAAAGCAATAAAATTAATCGCTTACCTTTGATAATCTTCGGATGTTTGCACTCACGAGACTCCCGGTTACACAATAAATGTTCTTTTTGTTCGATAAATATTACTTTTATAACAAAAAAACGCCATTTGGGTTGCGCGTTATGTTCAGAAAACCAAAGCCTCATTCCGTTCGACGAAAATTCCAAAAACTATCCGTAATGGTCGTAGAAACATGTCAAATGTTTTTTATCCTGTTGAGGACAGAGGGCGCTGTTTTCACTTTGGGGGAAAATCGTGCCCAATTTAAACGGCCTCGTACTCAATTCTTGCTCGTACAATATGCATATTATTATTACTATTGGATAGAAAACACTCTCTAGTTTCTAAAACCGTTTGAATTATATCTGTGAGTAAAACAGTACTCCTTTTGCAGCAAACTTCCTGACAGGAAGTGGAAAATCTGAAATCGATGCACTCTCCTAGGGGCTGCCTATTAAAGTCCTTGTTATTTATTAGTTTAGATGCACTTCATACGTCTTCCACTAGATGTCGACAAGCAGTGAGAGAAGAAATTGAGTGTGTAACTTGATCTGGACTCGAATTATAGCTCTTGGCATGACGTGTCACCAGTTTCCTGTTTTCTGGAGAGCGCGAGGAGGGACCTGGATTTGCCTTCTCATAAGCTGCCGTTATGGACGACTAATATCTCCGGCTTTGATTTTATTTGATACATGTGACAATATCATCGTAAAGTATGTTTTTTCAATATAGTTTAATCAGATTATTGAAATTTTTTCAGGAGTTTTGCCGTGTTCCGTTCTCTTCCGTTTGTTGACATGGAGAGATTCGCGCCACTTGGCAAGTGTGCTTGCTAAATCGAGAGGGAAAAAGGCCGTTCTAAATCCAAACAACGATTGTTCCCGACAAAGGACCCCTTGTACAACATTCTGATGAAAGATCAGCAAAAGTAGGACCCATTTTATGATGCTATTTCATATATCTGTCGAACATGTTGTGCTAGTCGTTTGCGCTCAGCTTTTGGGTACTCTCTCGCTATACCTAAGCTGGATGTCGTAATGAAGTTATTTTTAGAATTCTAACACGGCGATTGCATTAAGAACTAGTGTATTTATCATTTCCTATACAACATGTATTTTTTAGTTATGTTTATGAATAGTCATTTGGTCAGAATATGTGTGTCAGAAAAAGTGTCAGAAAAATATCCGGACGTTGTGGGAAAAATATGCTAAGTTAGCACAATGTATAACCACTGATTTCAGCTCTAAATATGCACATTTTCGAACAAAACATAAGTGTATGTATAACCTGATGTTATAGGACTGTCATCTGATGAAGCTTATCAAGGTTAGTCAAAAATTATATATCTTTTGCTGGTTTGTCACGATCGCTAACTTTTACTACTGGGGAATGGCTTGTGTTTCTGGCTATTGTGGTAAGCTAATATAACGCTATATTGTGTTTTCGCTGTAAAACACTTAAGAAATCGGAAATATTGTCTGGAATCACAAGATGCCTGTCTTTCATTTGCTGTACACCATGTATTTTTCAGAAATGTTTTATGATGAGTATTTAGGTATTTGACGTTGGTGTCTGTAATTATTATGGCTGCTTTCGGTGCAATTTCTGATTGTAGCTGCAATGTAAACTATGATTTATACCTGAAATATGCACATTTTTCGAACAAAACATAGATTTATTGAATAACATGTTATAAGACTGCCATCTGATGAAGTTGTTTGTTGGTTAGTTTGGTTGGTTCTTGGTTAGTTAGGTTGGCTTTGTGCATGCTACCTGTGCTGTGAAAAATGTCTGTCCTTTTTTGTATTTGGTGGTGAGCTAACATAAATATACGTGCTGTTTTCGCTGTAAAACATTTTAAAAATCGGACATGTTGGCTGGATTCACAAGATGTGTACCTTTCATTTGCTGTATTGGACTTGTTAATGTGTGAAAGTTAAATATTTCTAAAAAATATATTTTGAATTTCGCGCTCTGCCTTTTCAGTGGAATGTGGGAGGAGTTCCGCTGGCGGAACGCCAGAGTCAGACAGGTTATAATCAATCCTCAGGTTGTTTTTAACAAACATAATCAATAATATTTCAACCGGACCATAACCTACTCAATAAGAGAGAAAAAGAAAATGGAGCGCTACCCTCTCGCTCGCAGGAACTAACCTGAGGACACCTGACTACTTTTGAAAAATCTCGCTAATTTTTCAAAATAAAAGCCTGAAGCTATGTCTAAAGCCTGGTCACAGCCTGAGGAAGCCATTGGAAAAGGAATCTGGTTGACACCCCTTTAAATGGAAGAAAAACGGGCCAGGAAACAGATATTTTTTTTTTTAAATCACTTCCGGGTTTGATTTTCTCAAGTTTTCGCCTGCAGAATCAGTTTTGTTATACTCACAGACAATATTTTGACAGTTTTGGAAACTTTGGAGTGTTTTCTATCCTAATCTGTAAATTATATGCATATTCTACGATCTGGACCTGAGAAATAGTCCGTTTACCTTGGGAACGTTATTTTTTTTTTTACCTTTACTGCTCAGGCGTTCCGCCAGCGGAACTCCTCCCAATTCACTGAAAAGGCAGAGCGGGAAATTCAAAATATATTTTTTAGAAATATTTAACTTTAACACATTAACAAGTCCAATACAGCAAATGAAAGGTACACATCTTGTGAATCCAGCCAACATGTCCGATTTTTAAAATGTTTTACAGCGAAAACAGCACGTATATTTATGTTAGCTAACCACCAAATACAAAAAAGGACAGACATTTTTCACAGCACAGGTAGCATGCACAAAGCCAACCTAACTAACCAAGAACCAACCAAACTAACCAACAAACAACTTCATCAGATGACAGTCTTATAACATGTTATTCAATAAATCTATGTTTTGTTCGAAAAATGTGCATATTTCAGGTATAAATCATAGTTTACATTGCAGCTACAATCAGAAATTGCACCGAAAGCAGCCAGAATAATTACAGACACCAACGTCAAATACCTAAATACTCATCATAAAACATTTCTGAAAAATACATAGTGTACAGCAAATGAAAGACAAGCATCTTGTGAATCCAGCAAATATTTCCGATTTCTTAAGTGTTTTACAGCGAAAACACAATATAGCGTTATATTAGCTTACCACAATAGCCAGAAACACAAGCCATTTCCCAGCAGTAAAAGTTAGCGATCGTGACAAACCAGCAAAAGATATATAATTTTTGACTAACCTTGATAAGCTTCATCAGATGACAGTCCTATAACATCAGGTTATACATACACTTATGTTTTGTTCGAAAATGTGCATATTTAGAGCTGAAATCAGTGGTTATACATTGTGCTAAGGTAGCATCTTTTTCCCACAACGTCCGGATTTTTTTTCTGACACTTTTTCTGACACACATATTCTGACCAAATGACTATTCATAAACATAACTAAAAAATACATGTTGTATAGGAAATGATAGATCCACTAGTTCTTAATGCAATCGCCGTGTTAGAATTCTAAAAATAACTTCATTGCGACATACAGCTTAGTTATAGCGAGAGAGTACCCAAAAGCTGGGCGCAAATGACTAGTACAACATGTTCGACAGATATATGAAATAGTATCATAAAATGGGTCCTACTTTTGCTGATCTTTCATCAGAATGTTGTACAAGGGGTCCTTTGTTGGGAACAATCGTTGTTTGGATTTAGAACAGCCTTTTTCCCTCTCGATTTAGCAAGCACACTTGCCAAGTGGTGCGAATCTCTCCATGTCAACAAACGGAAGAGAACGGAACACGGCAAAACTCCCGAAAAAATTTCAATAATCTGATTAAACTATATTGAAAAAACATACTTTACGATGATATTGTTACATGTATCAAATAAAATCAAAGCCGGAGATATTAGTCATCCATAACGTCAGCTTATCAGAAGGCAAATCCAGGTGCCTCCTCGCGCTCTCCAGAAAACAGGAAACTGGTGACACGTCATGCCAAGAGCTATAATTCGAGGCCAGATCAAGTTACACACTCCATTTCTTCTCTCACTCCTTGTCGACATCTAGTGGAAGACGTATGAAGTGCATCTAAACTAATAAATAACAAGGACTTTAATAGGCAGCCCCTAGAAGAGTGCATCGATTTCAGATTTTCCACTTCCTGTCAGGAAGTTTGCTGCAAAAGGAGTTCTGTTTTACTCACAGATATAATTCAAACGGTTTTAGAAACTAGAGAGTGTTTTCTATCCAATAGTAATAATAATATGCATATTGTACGAGCAAGAATTGAGTACGAGGCCGTTTAAATTGGGCACGATTTTCCCCCAAAGTGAAAACAGCGCCCTCTGTGCTCAACAGGTTAAATTATAATAATCTGACCCCTAGCGTCAAGAGGTTAAGTAATGATGGACTGTCGTTTCTCTTTGCTTATTTGAGCTGTTCTTGCCATAATATGGACTTGGTCTTTTACCAAATAGGACTATCTTCTGTATACCACCCCTACATTGTCACAATGCAACTGATTGGCTCAAACACATTAAGAAGGAAAGAAATTCCACAAATTAACTTTTAACAAGGCACACCTGTTCATTAAAATGCATTCCAGGTGACTATCTCATGAAGATGGTTGAGAGAATGCCAAGAGTGTGCAAAGCTATCATCAAGACAAAGGTTGGCTACTTTGAAGAATCTGAAATATAAAATATATTTTGATTTGTTGAATTTTTTTTGGTTACTACATGATTCCATATGTGTTATTTCATAGTTTTGATGCCTTCACTATTATTCTACAATGTAGAAAATAGTAAAAATAAAGAAAAACCCATGAATGAGTAGGTGTCCAAACTTTTTACTGGTACTGTATATATACTTATAAAGTATGGTTACATTTAATTTGCTCTGCTTAACCTCCCCTTTTTGAATGACTGATAGCAACAGTGAATATATTTAGTTATTAAGATATCTCTCAATGATCATTCTCAGAATTGCACAGTGGTAGTAGTCAGTGACAAATACAAAAGCTAGGCTTAGTTAAATCCCTGAATGGGACACCTAATGAAATGTTGTAGATCAACTCTCCAGTAAGAGGTGCTGCCCAGACTATAGATTTTTTTCCTGATAGTGGATATAACATTGAAGATCTGATGTTGTTTCAAAGATACTAATTCAAAATATGTTTTATACAAAGGTTTATCTATGTTGAAATGGGTTACAATAATGACATAATCCAGTGGTTGAATTTAAACCCTCAAAACAACAGTTTATTACTTTTTTCAAATCCAATGTATTTTCCACATAGATTCCATGTCACAATATGTTGACACATTACATTTGAACAATGATGATTCAACCAATTTGTGCCCAGTAGGTCACTTCCACAATCAGGAAATTATACAGATGTTCCTTCTGTTCCAGAACACAAAATCAATCAATAATTTCCAGCAATCAACAAATCAACAATTTGTACCCTTTTTGCTCAGACATGGATAAATATATTTGGACAGTCTTCCACGCATGATAATGTGTAATTGTCCGACTTATAGCAGACAGATAATGAAGTTCCACATTATTTCTGTAGTGTAAGCCTATTAGACTCTCTTATACAGCACACACAAGGAATCATGACAATTCACGCATGCAGGCAATGCATTTCTGTATTAGCACCATGGCCTTGAATCGCCTTGAATTTATCAGTCCATGTTTACTGATTATACAGTATTTGCTTCCTTTGAGCAGAAACCCTTGCAAAACCCATTAGGCATAGGCTACGGCCTCTCTACATTTCCATCAATTGGTAAATAACTTACCCAGTGTGTAGCTGCAATCACCACAACCCTCCAGCCAGCCCAGGATCCAGGACCGCCTGGTGAGGGCACAGTGTTGGTATTTCCCTGCAGGTAGGTCAGAGCTAATTTAGATGCCAAAGGGCATGCCACGTCATGACTACACTTTGAGCAGTTAAATGTTTTATTTAGTTAGGGCTGAATATCAGTGTTGCCTGCTGGCTAATCCCATAGCAGTGTAGCAGCACACCCTTAAAGACCGACAACACTCGCTGAGACAAAAAAAAAAATCACAAACCGAAAGTAACTGATCAAGAGTTAGTTGAGGATATGATTTCTCTAGCCTATTGTCCGGGCGGTGCTGAATAAAAACATTTGTCCAAGCTACAGAGGGCTATATTGGTCCACTAATACAAGACTAGTAAAGGCCCAGTATATATAATATACTACAATACAGTATATATATATATATATTTGTTGATTCTTCAGGAGGTGCTGCAGCACCCTCAGCTCCTCTACTTCCCGCGGCTATGCAGAAGAAGTTATAAGGATCACAAGGAACTTGTTCTCAACTGGCCTACCTGGTTAAATAAAGGTGAAATAAAAAAATATAGAAATAAAATAAAATAAACATTTAGTTGCTCATGGCAGCCTGCCTTCAACTTGAGCTACTCAATGAGAGGGGGCAGAACAGAGCTAGCCTGCAACGTCACTTCAAGGAGTACTCACTTGGCAGATGATGTTGCACTTCACAACTGCTCACTCAATGACCTTAATTGTTTAGATTGAGACCCATTTGCATTGGCTTAAACGTGCCATCAAAATCCATTGGTACAAGTGACGAGGCGACTGCCTGAATCAAGCCAAGTGAAGCATACTGTACTGCCAAACACACCCAACCATACAAAAATAACATGCCATCTTAACCGACTTCATTTGGCTTCAAAGCACTATTGACTCTTCACATAGGAATGAATGGTGTCACGTGATCAATGGCTTTGTCCATTCACATACACAGTCATTGGTCATAAAATAAGGCAACGTTTTAGAAGTGAATGAACAAAACAGAACAAAACTAAATGGCCTCTGGCAGGTTATCTGAAGGTGACCTGCATGCATTGTGATTTTCTATGGCAACACTTGACTCCATGTACATATATAAGGACATTGTTACTTTTCTTAGACAGCTCATGGTCACCTTACATTTAATGTTTGTCAGCATCTCCACATACAGCAGTCTACAGAAAAACAAACTCCCTGATTTAGCTTCCTGCAAAAAAATTATTTGTTTCCCAGACAACCATGTGACCTTCAAAACCTCTGGTACAACAGCAAAAGCGTGACTTTGTTATTCTAATTCAGACCTGATGCTTTATGTTTTGCACATCCAGCAGTAAGGAGAAATACGTGCCTACCCACTGGGCAAAAACTGGTTGAATCAACTTTTTTTCCACATCATTTCAACCAAACAATGTTATGCGATGTTGAGTCAATGTGGAAAACTGATTGAATTTAAAAAAGGAATCAACGTAATGGAATTTTGTCTCTTTTCACCCAACTTTTAACCTAAATCCAATGACATGGTGTAATGTTTTGTTGATTTCACTTTGAATTCACGTAGTTGAAAACTCAACCAAAGGAACATCCAAACGAGACATTGAACTGACGTCTGTGCCCAGTGGGTAAGCAGCACGCTGTGATCAAGCCAGGTCCCAGTGATGTGTTCACACTGAGTCAGGTGTGTGTGTGTGTGTGTGTGTGTGTGTGTGTGTGTGTGTGTGTGTGTGTGTGTGTGTGTGTGTGTGTGTGTGTGTGTGTGTGTGTGTGTGTGTGTGTCTTTCCATCACTCTCTGTATGGGTCTGTCACCCCACCCCACCCCATCTATCTGGTCTGTTTGTCTGCTATATGAGGTTTCACAGGTCTTGTCGATCACATCAGGAAGTAAACAAGAGGAATTAAACAAGAGGAAGGTGCATTTTCTGAATAATCAAAATACATTAAGCAACTGTTTAGAAGCTTTTTTCTACTCTTTAACAGTATAGCAGTAACAGTAGTTTGGCAAAATGGTATACAGTAGTTGTTTGCACATCTTGCCCATGGCTGTATCTTTCCTTAGATGTTTTGAGTTTCCTGCTTATTGGTACAGACCTTTCACAACCCTTGGCTTTGAACTAGTTGCCTTGGGAACACAAAGATTTTTAAAAGTGGCAAAGTCGGGGACTTATTTCCATTGTGGTCCCTATTTTGTACATAAATATACCATTACATAGATAGACATATTACAGAGATAAAGACAAAAAATGCTCAACCTCCGGATGAGTATGAGGGGGGAGTTTAAGTAAAATTCTTACAAGCTTGTTTGGCAGGTAGCTTAAATTTAGATGTTTGGGGCTGCTGGTAAACCATGATGTGCAGGAATAATCAAAGTGACACTGGACTAGCGCACTTGCCAGTGTCTTTAGTGTGTCTATAGCTAGGTTTCCATCCAATTGGCCACAGATTGTCATGCGAAAATTCTAAATCTTCATAAAAAACAATAAGCCATTTCAGAGTTTCCTTTAGGAAAATTTGGTGCCATACAACATGACAGGGAAGATTTTTATTTACCGGACATCTTTACATTCATATGCATTCAGATCCGACCTGGCGCAGCCAGCGCCATCAATTAACGAGGGATGTTGACCAAATGAACCACATTTAGTCTTTAAAAAGAGCTATAACAAATTACAAAAACACTATTCCGTATGTTTCGATGTGTAGCATATGCAAAACTATATAGCCTATTTTTTGGGAGGGCTACTTTCCTAAAATAACAATTGTCCACCTCACGGTCCAGCTGTTAGAGACTTAAGCACTAAATGTATCATGACATTGCATAGGCCTAGGTGTCCACTATGTGACACACACACACACACACACACACACACACACACACACACACACACACACACACACACACACACACACACACACACACACACACACACACACACACACACACACACACACACACACACACACACACACACACACACTGCCCCTGCAGCCATAAGAAGTTAACTTGGGTCAAATGTTTCGGGTAGCCTTCCACAAGCTTCCCACAATAAGTTGGGTGAATTTTGGCCCATTCCTCCTGACAGAGCTGGTGTAACTGAGTCAGGTTCGTAGGCCTCCTTGATCGCACACACGTTTTCAGTTCTGCCCACAAATGTTCTATGGGATTGAGGTCAGGGCTTTGTGATGGCCACTCCACTACCTTGACTTTGTTGTCCTTCAGCCATTTTGCCACAACTTTGGAAGCATGATTGGGGTCATTGTCCATTTGGAAGACCCATTTGCGACCAAGCTTTAACTTCCTGACTGATGTCTTGAGATGTTGCTTCAATATATCCACATAACTTTCCTGCCTCATGATGTCATCTATTTTGTGAAGTGCACCAGTCCCTTCTGCAGCAAAACACCCCCACAACATGATGCTGCCACCCCCGTGCTTCATGGTTGGGATGGTGTTGTTCGGCTTGCAAGCCTCCCCCTTTAACTCCAAACATAACAATGGTCATTATGGCCAAACAGTTCTATTTTTGTTTCATCAGACCAGAAGACATCTCTCCAAAAATTACGATCTTTGTCCCCATGTGCAGTTGCAAACCGTAGTCTGGCTTTTCTATGGCGGTTTTGGAGCAGTGGCTTCTTCCTTGCTGAGCGGCCTTTCAGGTTGCTGAGCGGCCTTTCAGGCATTGTCATGGTGTTTATACTTGCTTACTATTGTTTGTACAGATGAAAGTGGTACATTCAGACATTTGGAAATTGCTCCCAAGGATGAACCAGACTTGTGGAGGTCTACAAAAAAAAAATTCTGAGGTCTTGGCTGATTTCTTTTGATTTTCCCATGATGTCAAGCAAAGAGGCACTGAGTTTGAAGGTAGGCCTTGAAATACATCCACAGGTACGTCAGTGAAGAGCACTTTTTGCCAGTCCTGTCTGGTTCAGCGACGGTGGGTTTGTGCCCATAGGCGACGTTGTTGCCGGTGATGTCTGGTGAGGACCTACCTTACAACAGGCCTACAAGCCCTCAGTCCAGCCTCTCTCAGCCTATTGCGAACAGTCTGAGCACTGATGGAGGGATTGTGTGTTTCTGGTGTAACTCGGGCAGTTGTTGTTGCCATCCTGTATTGTCCTGCAGGTGTGATGTCCGGATGTACCAATCCTGTGCAGGTGTTGTTACACGTGGTCTGCCACTGCGAGGACAATCAGCTGTCCGTCCTGTTTCCCTGTAGCGCTGTCTTAGGCGTCTCACAGTACGGACATTGCAATTTATTGCCCTGGCCACATCTGCAGTCCTCATGCCTCCTTGCAGCATGCCTAAGGCACGTTCACGCAGATGAGCAGGGACCATGGGCATCTTTCTTTTGATGTTTTTCAGAGTCAGTAGAAAGGCCTCGTTAGTGTCCTAAGTTTTCATAACTGTGACCTTAATTGCCTACCGTCTGTAAGCTGTTAGTGTCTTAACGACCGTTCCACAGGTGCATGTTCATTAATTGTTTATGGTTCATTGAACAAGCATGGGAAACCCTTTACAATGAATATCTGTGAAGTTACTTGGATTTTTACAAATTATCTTTGAAAGACAGGGTCCTGAAAAAGGTATGTTTATTTTTTTGCTGAGAAAGGTGTGTGTGTGTATATACACTAACACACACACACACACAAATAAAGGAAGAGTAACATAGGCCTAACCCCAGAGAGATATGCCGGTGGCATGCTATGACACCAATATGCAGTTCTTTATGTTATATGGCTACTGCATCTGCTATACAGATATAGGACGTACAGAAGGAGGCTAATTCGTTAGCTTTCAATCAGAATATTTTTTATAAAGATAAGCATTATTTTGTTAGATTATAGGAGTAACTCTGGTAGGCCTGAAACTCACTTCCTCACCTCAAGTTCACCTGTCAGAGTCAGTTGGAGCGCCGGGGTGCACTGCCTTCATATCATAGGCCTGCAGTAGCTAAAGCTCAATAATAGCCACACCATACCTTCACAAACATTTCAAAACTTTATTAGGGTAATATCAAAACTAAGTCAAGACATTGTTTATAGAGAAAATGTGAGCAGAAGTGTGAATGTAAACCAGAAAAAAAAGAAAAAAAATCCAAAGAAAAAAAGTTTGCCACCCATCCCCCCCCAACAAATTTAAATCGGTTCCTAAATTAAATATATAATTTAACTTTACATATACAGCCTTCACTTGTATATTATATTGGTTTTTAATCAGTGCAATACATTGTGTATCTCTCTATAATAATAGATAAGTGTTGGAATATTTAAATTAAACAAAACTATAAGGACTGAGGTACAGTAACTACTGTTAAAAAACATTTAGCGGATTTCAGAATAATATCTATCTCCATCTTTCTCCCTCTCACACTCCCTCTCTCCCTAAAAAAGGTCCCTGTAGTGGATTCTATCTGCTGGTTCCTTAAGAAGTGGTGGCCTCTTTCTGGCTCCATTATCTTATCATTTGAGGTGGATTATGTTCAAGAGCACACTCGGTTCAGACTGACTCTAAAGAACTATTACAGCTTACAATAATTGCAAATCTAATTAGAGGGAACAAACTCAGCATCATTCTCTCTGACCAGGTTTGGTTTGATGAATATGGTTTAATTAATGCATGCGGTGGAGTGGTGTGTTTTTGATACCTTCTCTTTCTCTGAAAAAAATTCAAAGCCATCATCATGGTCTATTAATGACACTTCTAGAATACACTGAGTTTATTTGTCCGGAGTGATTCTAATGGGGAAAACTGAGGCATAGAATTCAATTCAAATCAAATAAAAATAACTAATGAAAAGGATGGATAGGGAGAATGAGTAAGTATAAGCAAATGTCCACATAGGTCACCACTATTCAGTCAAAAGCACAGAAGCTCTCTACTGTCCTCCCTCCCTGAATACTAAGTTACAACTACACTTATCTCTGCCTGTCACGTCATTTCCTAAGTGGCCTCTGGTCACCCCCTTGGAACGGCCCTTAATGGCGTGCCATGCCCTGCAGTGTGCCCGACTTTCAAAGCCCCAGGAGGAGAGTGTGTGGCCCCCTGCGCCAGACAGGAAAATGACCCTCATTAGTCCCAATGGCTGCAGACGGGCTTCCGGGACTCACAGCATCACTACTAACGAGACCGCTCTCTGTCTGTCTGCCTGCCTGCCAGGGTCCTCATTTATCAACCTTGCATACATTTCTTACTACATTCTGGTATACATGTGGAGATTCTAGGATTTGCTTGCAAAACAAATTTATCAAACTGTTTCACGCAACATATACACGTTTTCATTGATAAATCAGAGCCACACTATATTTATGCTCTCGTGGACGAGCGCTACAACCCCGGCTGGAAAACGCCCTCCATTCACCTTTTATCATAACAAACACACCCTAATTTGTTGTATGATTTTGAGATGTTGGAACTGGATCATGATAGATTCTAAAAGAAAGCGCAATGGCATTTTGATCACATTTATTTCAGATGTTTTCGGAATGTGGGCAGTGCTGTCTTAGCTTCAGGAGGAAGCAGGTTACAACATTGGCGTGCCAGGACGGAGAAGAGAATTTACTGGGCTGAGCAGGAGCTGCCCTTCCGTAGGTGTGGGAGGGCCAAAAGACCAGAGGTGACAGAACAGAGTGCTACGGTTGGAATGTAGGGTTTGAGCATAGCCTGAAGGTAGGGAGGGGCAGTTCCTCTTGCTGCTCCACAGGCAATTACCATGGTCTTGTAGTGGATGCGAGCTTCGACTGCAAGCCAGTAAAGTGTGCGGAGGAGTGTGGTGACATGGGCGATCTTGGGAAGGTTGAACACTATGCGGGCCGGGCTACAGCATCGGGGTGAGGAAGGGATGTGAGAGGGGGGGCTTTGGGATTATTCAAGATATTCTTTGAACAGGTTGGGTTTCAGATGTTTTCAGAAGATGGGAAGGGACTCTGCTGTCCTAGCTTCAGGAGGAAGCTGGTTCCGCCATTGGGGTGCCAGGACAGAGAAGAGCTTGGACTGGACTGAGCGGGAGCTGCCCTCCTGTAGGGTGCAAGGGCCAAGAGACCAGAGGAAGCAGAACGGAGTGCTCGGATTGGGGTGTAGGGTTTAAGCATAGCCTGAAGGTATGGAGGGGCAGTTCCTATTGCTGCTTCAAGTACCATGGTCTTGTAGTGGATGCGAGCTTCAACTGGAAGCCTGTTGAGTGTGCTGGTGGGCTGCAGCATTCTTTATGAGTTGCAGGGGTTTGATGGCACAAGCGGAGAGCCCAACCAACAGCGAGTTACAGTAGTCCAGATGAGAGAAGACAAGTGTCTGGATTAGGACATGTGCCGCTTCCTGTTTGAGGTAGGGTCATACTCTACGGATGTTGTAGAGCATGAACCTGCTGGAGTGAGTCACTGCTTTGATGTTTGCAGAGAATGGATGATTGCAGAGAACCACATGGTGTTGTACAGAGTCCCGCCAAGGTTCTTTGAGTTCTGGGAGGGGGACACAGTGATGGAGAGGTCCTGGAGTGGGCAGCCTTCCACAGGAGGAAGAGCAGCTCCGTCTTGTCGAGGTTGAGCTTGAGGTGGTGGGCAGACATCCAAGCTGAGATATCTGCCAGGTACGCGGAGATCTGTGTCACCACCTTGGTGTCAGAAAGGGGGGAAGGAGAAAAATAGTTGAGTGTCATCCACATAGCAATGATAGGAGAGACCATGTGAGGATATGAAGAAGCCTAGTGACTTGGTGTATAGAGAGAAGATTAAAGGGCCTAGAACCGAGCCCTGGGGGACACCAGTAGTGAGAGTATGGGGTGCAGACACAGATCCTCTCCATGTCACCTGGTAGGAGCGGCCTGCCAGGTAGGATGCAATCCAAGACAAAGCCTGAGACGCCCAGCCCTGAGAGGGTGAAGAGGAGGATCTGATGGTTCACAGTGTCGAAGGCAGCAGGGAGATCTAGGAGGATGAGAACAGAGGAGAGAGAGTCAGCTTTGGTAGTGCAGAGAGATTCCGTGACACAGAGAAGAGCAGTCTTGGTTGAGTGACCCATCTTGAAGCCTGATTGGTTAGGGTCAAGAAGGTCATTCTGAAAGAGATAGTGAGAGAGTTGGTCAGAGACAGCGTACTCAAGTGTTTTGGAAAGAAAGGATACCGGTCTGTAGTTTTTGATATCAGAGGAGTTGAGTGTTGGTTTCTTGAGAAGGGGATCAACTCAGCCCAATTTGAAGTCAGATGGGATGCAGCCAGTGGTCAGGGATAAGTTGATGAGGGAAGTGAGAAGGTCTCCAGAGATGGTCTGGAGGAGGGGATGGGGTCGAGCTGGCAGATTGTCTGGCGGCCGGACCTCACAAGTCGCAGGATCTCATCTGGTTAGAGAGGGATGACTTTGTCAACCACTTTGAAAAGAAGGTTGACGACATCCGCTCCTCATTCACTCAGCCTATTGAGTCCACTGGTCCCACTCACAAAGAACTACCCTATGCCTGGAGGGAGGGGGTGGTGGGTTAAGGGGGGAAGAGAAGGTGGAAAAGAGTTTCCTAGGATTAGAGGCAGAGGCTTCAGATTTTGAGTGATAGAAAGTGGCTTTAGCAGCAGATACAGAGGACGAGAAGGTAGAGAGGAGGGACAAAGGATGTTAGGTACTCCGGAAGTTTAATTGAAACTCAATTGTTGCTCAGCTGCCTGCAGTCCTGTTCTGTAAACTTGCAATGAGTCACTCAGTGACAGAGCAGGAGGGGAGGGCCGAGCCAGCCGGGAGGAAAGGAGACAGTGCGAGTCAATGGAAGTGGAAAGGGAGGAGAGTAGGGTCGAAGAGGCAGAATCAGGAGACCGGATGGAGAAGGATTTAGCAGAAGCGAGAGATGATAGAATAGAAGAGGAAAGAGTAGTGGGAGAGAGAGAGAGAAAAGATTGGGATGGCGCATGGCCATCTGGATAGGGGCTGAGTGGGTGGGGTTAGAGGAGAGAGACAGAAAATAAAAAGTAGTGATCAGAGACCTTAAGGGGGGCTGCAGTGAGATTAGTAGCCTAACAGCCTCTAGTAAAGATGGGGTCAAAAGTATTGCCTGCCTTGTGTGTGGGAGGGGACTGGAAAAGGGTGAGGTCAAACAGGCAAGGGAAAGAGTGCAAGAGAAAGAAATGAATCAAAGGCAGATGTCGGGAGGTTGAAGTTGCCAAGAAGAGCGGTGAGCCATCATCAGGAAATTAGCTTATCAAGGTGTCAAACTCATTGAAGAACTCTCTAAGGGCACCTGGTGGGCAACCTACCAGCTGGTGGGCGATGTAACTTTTTGGGCGACCGACCAAATTCACATAGAAATGTAAGTTATAGATCTGTCATTCTCATTGAAAGCAAATCTAAGAAGCGGTAGCTCTGCTCTATGTACTCTAATTCTATGCTTTCCATTCAAACAGCGGAAAACACAATATTTTTGGTTATTGAAAAGATATTTCACAGCAGTTTAGATAGGTAAAATGATTCTCTACACAATGCATTCCTTGTGTTGTCACAAACTGAAATTAGCCAAACTACTGTATTAGAATTTTAGCAACAGAAAATGGTGGAGTGATTAATGCATATTGCACCTTTAAGGCAAGATGGTGGTTGGTCGGGGTCTGTGGGTGGGCATATATGCAAACAAATCTCATCAAGGACAACTTTAGCCAATTAGCTACATTGCAATTACTTAGCATGTTAGATAAGCCTAACCTTAACCCTTTTAGCTAACCCTTCCCCCAATCTTAACCCTTTAACCTAACCACAACAAATTGCCATTCGTAACATATCATACGTTTAGCAAATGTTTAACATATTATATTTTTGGCAAATTTGTAACATATTGTACAAGTTGCAATTGGTAACATACTGCACAAATTGCAATTTATTACATATCATACGAATTGTAATTTGGAACATATCATACATGGATGGTGGACATCCACAAATGAATATATACCATACAAAATGGAACATATCATACTAAAGACTGTCTCAGCTTGACATACAAAGACCACCTTGCGCCCATAGACACCAGTGATAGCAGCTGGGTCTAGCCTCTTAGTTAATTGACTTCCATAGAGCCCCACGGTGGAGGTGTCATAATACCCATAAAACATAGAGGTCAAACAGAAAAATGCTTCCAATCGGTTTTCCACCATTAATCTTTCCCTTAGGGGATTGTAGAAACACTAAAAATAAGGTCTGTGTTTCGTGTAGGCTTACACTGGCGTGACATTTTGATAACCATGTAAATCTCTCTCGGACAAGGTGACTTATCAATATATTTGGCTGTATTTACTCTCAGATTAGAAAATTCTAATTAGCATCAAAGTAGACATCATGCAAAACTACAAATCCCTGAAAGCTCCTGCACATCATCTCTAGCTGAAACCTTTGCTATCAGTTATTGTGTCAATTTAAAACTTACACAATACAGTTCACACAATTGTCCATTTAAAGACATGTTGCCAATGTGTTCATTACTACATTTAGCTAACAGATAATTCATCCAGAGATTCTTACCTCAGCAGGCTTGTCCAGCTCATCATGGCATTTGTAAGTCCTTATGATAACCACATTACCAGCTAATTAGCATTTCATTTGTGTGTGGGGGGGTGTAAATACAGCTGAATATATTTATAAAATGTCCCCTTGTCCTAGAGAGATTTACACAGTTATTAAAACATCATGACAGGGTAAGCATACATGCAACACAGCCCTTATTTTAAGTGTGTCTATTATCCCCTATGGGAAAAATTAATGGTGGCAAAACAATTGGAACAATTTCCCTGTTTGATGTCTAGATTTTATGGGTATTATGACTCTGTGGTATTATATTATAAAACACAAAATGAGGGAGTGCCATGTCTGGCTTCCTATTCTGTCTTTGTAAATGTCAACCTTTGCGGGAAATCTTATTGGTGCACACAAGCTTTAGAGAATTGTATGTGTGTAGGCACCTTTGATAAATGAGGCTCCAGAAAGAGTTGGCAAGAGTTGGCATTACTTTACTTTTTTTTCCCTTCCAGGTAGGCTTGTGTTTTAGTGTGGAGGTAAAAATGATAGAATGACCCCACACAAATAATCACTTACAATAATTGTTTACCTTAAAACAATCTAGGAAGCTTGGGGTTGATCTTTCATTGACGAAGTGTACATTTTGTCTAATGCCTAATGGCCTGAACAATGAAACCACACACAGGGTGGGGTTCATTGCAATAGTGCTATCTAGCGTACAATTGGAGAACAACACTTGCTCAAATGCGTGACAGCATGTTCTATTAAATCGGTTTTCTTAATTCTCTGTGATTTTGAAATTTAGATCAGCTTTGTTTAAAAACATATTTTCAACAAAAGAACGTGTTTCTTACAGTGACGATGAAACGCTTTAAATTGATCACGTGCGTCCACAAGTTCCACGTTCCAGTCCTTGTCAGCTGATATCCAATTTCACTATATGCGCTGTCAATTGTCAACCTTTTCTATAGTGGATGTTCTTTACTGCGAAACTAATGTAAGTTAGAATATATGTCCTGCTCAATATTGAAATTAAGTTAATAACGAACGTTTAGAAGCAAAACAGTCTAGCGTAGCCGACCACACACTCCTCTAAAACGTGACTTTTCTGTGGGTGACTGTTACAACCACCAAATATTGATTTCATGTCCCGGATATCAAAGCTGATTGCTGAATGTTTTTTTAATCACCTGTTGCGAATGGAATCTAACAATAACAGTTTGCCCAGGTGAGGTGAGTCAATATGAACCCAGAAGTGTCTATTTATTTTCATGATGTATGCTAATTAAGTCACAGCACAGATTGTAACGTTGTTGCAGATTTAGTAAGTGTCAGTCTGTAATGTCAGATAGGCTACTTATTGAGCAATTTGTTGTCAGGTTGGATACGTCTACATCTGGCCTGCTACTTTGGACACAAAGATGTTGTGGGGGAGTTACTCAAGGTGAGAATACGGACTTACTTATCAATTGTTAATGTATTACACATAATTTTACTTATATAGTACTTAGTTGTATTCAAATGAATGTTTAAGCCTTGTGTATGTGTGTTATTAGGATGGTACTGATGTGAATTTGCAGAATAACTTGGGAATAAACATTTAATCATTTCATGTGATTTTCCCAGTACTTTCACATGTGTGTACAATATAATGTGTTCAGGTGTGCGGTATGCACAGCTACTTAGTATTGCATTTCTATGGAGAATGTAATCCTGTTTCTTTTACAGGAAGTAGTTATTTTGCTGTTACGATACCTGTGCCACTATCATCAACAGGACAGCCCAGGTCCCTATATCTGTCTACGAGGATAATGCGACCATCGCCATGCACGAGGGTAAGTTGTGTGATTGATGGTCTCGCTTCGTCCCTGCACTGGGTTGTGTTCAGTAGATTAAAAAAGTTTTGAAATGGCATGGTATTTTCTGAACTTGTCCAATAAGAACACACATTTTCAGTGGGGCGAGTGAGATTTGAAACAGAATTAAATGGGGAGGTACTTCGTGAACTTGTCCAATAAGTACACATATTTTCCTTTCCTGTTGCATAACATTTTACTACGGTTTGCCCTACTGAACACGACCCTGGTTTACAAATGCTATTTAATTTGTGCACAGCTGCAGAGATTAGAGAGGAGGAAGGAAGAGAAGCTTCTGGAGGTGGACAGAGCGGGAGACATCAGCCTGTCTCAGCTGGTCAGCATCTGATCATCCCTGGCCCTCCACTGAACCTCTCAACCTCAAGGTGGAGTAGAGTAGAAGCCTGGCTTTCGGCTGACTGCCCAAATGGTCTTCTTGATGATTAACACTGTATATCATGTTATATTTCATCTTACATTGTCATCAGCTTGGTTACTGACTTTGCAATTGAAGAGGTCAACCTTGTCCTTCAGGAGAGGATGCAAGATTCTGCCACAAAAACTTGTTTGGTTTTATACAAATTTAGTTTTCACATTTATCAATTGCTTACATGCAGAGTTAACTTACATGTGTCATGCATGTTAAGTGGATGTATAGACACCATGTGCTTAATTCATTCATTCACTTTTGATGTCTTACCTTTCTCAGCTCTGCAAGATGCAGCCTCCAGACATCCACTGTAGAGACCTGCCTACAGGGGGCAGAAGCAGTGTGCCAGAAAGATGCTGAAGTTTGGAGCCAGCCCCAGCATCAAGAATGAGCAGTATGTAGCAACTGATATGTCCACCGAAGAAATTAAACACATTATTTTTATAACTATGGTATACCTTTTTAATAAATATTAAATAGGCTTGTGACTTACATGTTTGGATGGATATTACTTTATGAAGAGCCTGGATGCAGTTTCAAATCACTTGCATTTCATAATGTGTAGAACAGGCATATAGATTTTGCCTAACATTTACAAAGCAAAATCTACTTAGTCGGTGTCTATGGTTGAGTCCCAAATGACACCCTATTCCCTACATAGTGCACTGACTTTTACCAGAGCCCTATTCTCCCTGGTCAAAATAGTGCACTTGAATAAGGTTCCATTTGGGATGCATATGTGTTGTATTCACTGCCTCCCTCCCTGTCAGCTAGCAGGATGTCATTGATAAATGACTGATAAATGGCTATGTTCTGTTGCAGACCAAACCGTTTTTGACCTGGCCTGCAGTGAGGAGATTAAGCAGATTCTGGTGGGCAGTCATGACAAGGTGAGATGCGAGAGGAACATTGGAGCAAAAAGCTGCTGATTCTGTGATTCTACTGAAACAAAAACAAAAAATTCTTCCCCTAGAGGATACGACTTGTGTTGTGCCGAACGTCGAAGGCCTCCTATGTGTGTCTTTTGTATTTATTCTAAGCAAATATGAATATACATTGCTCAAAAAAATAAAGGGAACACTTAAACAACACAATCACACTTCTGTGAAATCAAACTGTCCACTTAGGAAGCAACACTGATTGACAATAAATTTCACATGCTGTTGTGCAAATGGAATAGACAAAAGGTGGAAATTATAGGCAATTAGCAAGACACCCCCAATAAAGGAGTGGTTCTGCAGGTGGTGACCACAGACCACTTCTCAGTTCCTATGCTTCCTGGCTGATGTTTTGGTCACTTTTGAATGCTGGCGGTGCTTTCACTCTAGTGGTAGCATGAGACGGAGTCTACAACCCACACAAGTGGCTCAGGTAGTGCAGCTCATCCAGGATGGCACATCAATGCGAACTGTGGCAAGAAGGTTTGCTGTGTCTGTCAGCGTAGTGTCCAGAGCATGGAGGCGCTACCAAGAGACAGGCCAGTACATCAGGAGACGTGGAGGAGGCCGTAGGAGGGCAACAACCCAGCAGCAGGACCGCTACCTCTGCCTTTGTGCAAGGAGGAGCACTGCCAGAGCCCTGCAAAATGACCTCCAGCAGGCCACAAATGTGCATGTGTCTGCTCAAACGGTCAGAAACAGACTCCATGAGGGTGGTATGAGGGCCCGACGTCCACAGGTGGGGGTTGTGCTTACAGCCCAACACCGTGCAGGACGTTTGGCATTTGCCAGAGAACACCAAGATTGGCAAATTCGCCACTGGCGCCCTGTGCTCTTCACAGATGAAAGCAGGTTCACACGCACGTGTGACAGACGTGACAGAGTCTGGAGACGCCGTGGAGAACGTTCTGCTGCCTGCAACATCCTCCAGCATGACCGGTTTGGCGGTGGGTCAGTCATGGTGTGGGGTGGCATTTCTTTGGGGGGCCGCACAGCCCTCCATGTGCTCGCCAGAGGTAGCCTGACTGCCATTAGGTACCGAGATGAGATCCTCAGACCCCTTGTGAGACCATATGCTGGTGCGGTTGGCCCTGGGTTCCTCCTAATGCAAGACAATGCTAGACCTCATGTGGCTGGAGTGTGTCAGCAGTTCCTGCAAGAGGAAGGCATTGATGCTATGGACTGGCCCGCCCGTTCCCCAGACCTGAATCCAATTGAGCACATCTGGGACATCATGTCTCGCTCCATCCACCAACGCTACGTTGCACCACAGGCTGTCCAGGAGTTGGCGGATGCTTTAGTCCAGGTCTGGGAGGAGATCCCTCAGGAGACCATCCGCCACCTCATCAGGAGCATGCCCAGGCGTTGTAGGGAGGTCATACAGGCACGTGGAGGCCACACACACTACTGAGCCTCATTTTGACTTGTTTTAAGGACATTACATCAAAGTTGGATCAGCCTGTAGTGTGGTTTCCACTTTAATTTTGAATGTGACTCCAAATCCAGACCTCCATGGGTTGATAAATTTGATTTCCATTGATCATTTTTGTGTGATTTTGTTGTCAGCACATTCAACTATGTAAAGAAAAAAGTATTTAATAAGAATATTTCATTCATTCAGATCTAGGATGTGTTATTTTAGTGTTCCCTTTATTTTTTTGAGCAGTGTATTTTGAAATATACTGTACAATCAAAATTATTTTATACCTACTATAGAATTACTATATTTGGGAACTGATGTTTAGTGTTTCTGAAACTTCTGAAAACTGACATTGAAATGTAGTGATGATGCGTTTGACCCTCACAGAGTGCCAGTTTTCTGGGATGGCATTCCTATTGGGTGGTCATTCAAAACTGAGTTCTATTCTGGTATCCAAGACAGTGAGTCTTTAAGCTACTTCCACCCTTACTCTCCTCTCCCTCCCTCCCTCCCTATTGGATACACAGCAACCTGCTCCTCTTTTCCCCTGAAGAGTCTGAGGCAGTGCAGGGATATCTTTGTGTGTTTGTTTCCAGAGATGATGCAGTGGCTGGTGTCCGGAAGCGAGGCTCCAAGGCTCTGATGAAAGCTCACTGCAGAGTAGATAGGCACCAGGGCACTGTGTTCTCCATGCTCTACCACACATTAAGATGTGGACAGCACAACAGACAATTAGTTAACCTTTCACGGTTATGTACAGGCCTACCCTCCTCCATTCTTGCAATGCATATCTGTCACATTATGTTGACATTAGAAAAACCTACTGTCATATCTTTAATGTCTATTGTTTTTATGTCTGTCACTCATTTAGGTTTTATGTCATTCATGTTCCTCTCCAGGTTAAAGCATGGGACTAATGCTTATTCAGCCTCCAGTGCTTTGATCTTTGGTCTCCATCACTTTAAGGTGTCATCCAAGATGGATCCAGAGGCTATATGAAAAGGGGACTAGTTCTCCTAGTATAGATTATGTGGTTTGGGACAACGTACTTCATAGTTTACAACACATAGGCCTAGTTCTGTGAAGTGTTTTTATTTGTGCTTGTATGTACATGTGTACAGAGATGGTTGGATGCCCTGGAGGAGCATGTGGCCAACAGCAGCTGTCACTCTACCCAGGAGCAGACAGATGAGGGGGATGAAGATGGATCTTGGCGACCTCTGTCGTGGTAATTTCCTGTATTACTAAATGATGAGTTTACAAACCACACACAAGTCAGAGTTATATTTTAAATTCCATCTTTAATTATATGAGCTTCACCATAGCCCTTTTGACTCTCAGATCAATTCAGTGTCTATAAATGAATTCTCTGAGAGTGCTTACAAAACAATTCTTAGTATCTTTTATAGCCAAGATACACCCCTCTCAACTCACATGACGAACCACAGATCTTAGGAACTTCACAAAGGGCCTTTTACTTGAAAGAAGAGTATCCCATAGCCAGATAGCATTAGCTGTACATTATCGTTCAGTTTGGTCTCTTCGACGAGGTTCTACTTCTCGTTCTTGGTACTTCATAGTACCAAAACATTACCTCATCCAATGGCATATATCAATTGTCAATTCTAGATACTCCCATCTCAAATACAACCCCTCTTCTCCCCACTCCTGGAGAAGCTCACTAAGGGGAGTGAACTTCTAGGTCATATACTATGAAAGATAAGTTCAACATCAGAGGGGTAATACAATGTTTCCAGACACTGCCATACTACTCCCCCCAATGGGAAAATGAGGGAGTGACTGGAGTACAGACATAGTGGAGCCCTTCACATGGTTTCACAGATATATTCACCTATGAAAGACAATGTTCAAACCTGACTTCTCCCTTTCTGATATTCTGCCTATTACCAGACATGTAAAAGACAAGCCTGACCTCTCCCCTCTCTGGGCCCCAAGTGACTTTTCCCTAGAGAGAGAAAGGAAAATGCAACTGCCAACAGTATAGTCCAAAAGAAGACATTCTAATGACAAGTATAAAGTAAATAAAACATCTTATTTATCTATGTTACCTAACTAATTCTGATTCAGCTACGACACCTCACAGACTCCCTCCAGGTCAGATGAAGTCAACACCAGCGGTTCCCAAATATTTCCGTTCCGGAGCCCACCAAATCACTATCAAAAGCTCTTGATCTAAAATAAATAAACACTAAAACATTTTGCAGACCACCTGCACTGCGGACCACAGTTTGAAACCACTAGTCTACACGCACACACCCAGACCGGAACTCAAACCAACACAGATTCCGACTTTTTCAGGGCTAGCCAATCACAGAGTTCCATTGTTACCTTATTTTTAATATTCTACTCCAGAAAAGTGACAGTTGGTTTCAGTTAGCCCTGCTTGTGTGAACACAAGCTAAGCTAGCCCAGGCCCATTCAGTTGTATTGATGCTTACACAATTGTTTACAAGTGGGCTGTGTTCTTATTGGCTCATGCATTCATGGTGAATGGGTTATAGAAGCCTCAAGCCCCTCCCCCTGCTGTGACTGGCCAGTAGCTGTGTGTGACAAGGGAGGGGTAGTGAATTGGCAGGGGCTGATGGCTGTGTATGTATAGAAGGGAGGGTTTGTGTGTGTGTGTGTGCACCTGTCCTAGCGGCCGTGCCCTTGGGACATCAGTAGAACAGAGTGGTAATCACTAGCGAGCCTGTAGCAAGGACACAGCCGAGCAAGATCCGCTTTTATGCTGAGCTCTGCACTCTGCTTGCAGATCAGTGCAGGCACACACACACGCTCTTGCTTAAGGGAAACGCTAGGCATTTGGAGTCGGAACTGTTGCACGTGCTTATTAACACTCAGGCAGAGACACATGCTTTCACACACACACACACACACACACACATGCGAGCGTTCAGAGGCAGGCACACTTCTACCACCCAGCAGAGCATCCCGAGGACAGGAGAAGGAAAAGTGACAGCAGCACCCTCTATCCACTCAGGTACAGACAAACATCCTCCCTTTGTTTTTCATTGTCTTCTGAACTACTATGGGTCTATTTGCATTAGGCTGCTCTTTATAATCTGTGCTTGTTTCATTCTGAGGCTAAGTACTTGAAGGTTGTTCAGGTGAGTGTTTCTTAAATGTATTTACTTTACCTTTTATTTAAACAGGGAGTCACCATTGAGACCAGGGTAGGGTCTCTTTTGCAATGTACATAGATAATTAAAAACAGGCATTTTACATTCAGAACAAGTCATCTTGACTGCTCTGATGGTGAAGTGTGCCATTGAGTGTGCATGAAGAGGGTTTTGCATAGTGTTCAGTGAATTTACAACTTTTATCTGGTAATATGCATTTTATGACATTGGGTTTTATTGCAGTGTACTCTGTCATGTTGTTAGAGCATTATAAGAGGTACCTGACGAAGAGCTGAAACTGTTTGTTTTGGGAAAAAATTGAAAGAGTAGAGAATTAGTGGAGGATTTAGCAATACATTTTACATACAGTAAGGACAAGCTGTGCTCACAGTGCTGCTGTATTTAGTGAACTTGGACTTCAACATCTGGTGCTATGACATTTCCGGAGGGAAGGTTGTATGACAATAGAGTCCCTCTGCAATACAGAAAGAGCAAGGCTGAAGTCCTGGTTTGAATGTAGTAAGTCACTGATGATATGGCTGCAATAATCAGCCAGTATTTCAGCAACTTCATGGTAAGAAACCTACACTACATGCCACCTTTCCAACAAGTCCATTTTTCCCATTTGTGCCCTGCTAGAGCATCCCCGGTCAACTGTAAGTGCTGTTATTGTGAAGTGGAAACGTCTAGGAGCAAAAATGGCTCAACCGCGAACTGGTAGGTTGCAACACTCACTACCGAGTTCCAAACTGCCTCTGGAAGCAACGTCAGCACAATACCTATTCGTCGAGAGCTTCATGAAATGGGTTTCCATAGCAGAGCAGCCACACACACGCCTAAGATCACCATGCGCAATGCCAAGTGTCGGCTGGAGTGGTGTAAAGCTCGCAGCCATTGGACTCTGGAGCAGTGGAAACGTGCTCTCTAGTGTGATGAATCACGCGTCAGCATCTGGCAGTCCGACGGACGAATCTAGGTTTGGCGGATGCCATGAGAACGCTACCTGCCCCAATGCATATTGCCAACTGTAAAGTTTGGTGGAGGAGGAATAATGTCTCGGGCTGTTTTTTTTATGGTTCGGGCTAAGTCTCTTAGTTCCAGTGAAGGGAAATCTTAGCACTGCAGCATACAATAACATTCTAGATGATTCTGTGCTTCCAAGTTTGCCGAAGGCCCTTTCCGGTTTCAGCATGTCAATGCCCCCATGCACAAAGCGAGGTCCATACAGAAATGGTTTGTCAAGATCGGTGTGGAAGACTTTGACTGGCCTGCACAGAGCCCTGACCTCAACCCCCTCGAACACCTTTGGGATGAATTGGAAATCTGGCTGCGTACAGGTCTAATTGGCCAACATCAGTCCCCGACCTCACTAATGCTCTTGTGGCTGAATGGAAGCAAGTTCCCGCAGCAATGTTCCAACATCTAGTGGAAAGCCTTTCCAGAAGAGTGGAGGCGGTGGTATAGTAGCAAAGGGGCGACCAAATCCATATTAATACCCATGATTTTGGAATGAGCTGTTCGACAAGCATTTGGCCATGTAGTGTATGCTTGGAAAAGTTTGTATTTCCTTCTCACCTTTTCGGATTTAAAAAAGACAGTTTTGAGCTGGCATTCAAATGACTCCACAGTGGTTGGATACATTGCCTTCTGCTTGCTGGTCCTGGGCTAGTGCTGTCTGATAGCGCTCAGAATATCTAGCAGCATTCTAGAAGATTCTATCCATAGTAAGCGATGCAAAGTGAGTGTCATAAACAAGGCTCACTGGCCAGACAGTCGAAACAGGATTGGTTGCTTGGACAACGGATCACCGAGATGTCTGAACAAGCACAACGATGTGTGTCGGCTCCATCTGAGTTGGATGTGTGAGATCAGACTAATGGGATTAAGACACCTAGCAGAGTGTCCAGGAGGGAGAGATGGACAGTATTAACACTAATCCATCCATCTCCATCCCTCTGTTCCTATCACGGCACAGCTCTCACTACTACTGTTTCTACTGCTGCAGCTTCTGCCTAAATAGCCATTCTTTGCCTGTTGTTGATGATGATAATAATTTGATTGGTGCTTATATTTGTCATATTTCTACAAGTGTGTATTATATACACGTGTGAATTGGAAATGTGTTTTTTGCATATCCCAAAGTGCCCTAAGTGTTTCCTGACTGTATCTGACCAAGGAAAACTCAGGGCCACAGTCATGTAATACTGGTGGAGCCGGGAGTTTTTCCGGACTGCGTAACTGATCAGGAAAAACTCCTGACCCCATGTCATGTTGAACTGGTATGGCCAGAAGATTTTCCTGACAAAGGAAACATTATGATCAAGATCCAAAGTTAACATTGAGCTGCATGTTGTTGGGTTTGTTGTGATTTGTTGTTGTGTTATGGGCAGCTTTTAGTTCTCACAGATGTGTGATATGAAGATGATGTGAGTCATTTGGGGGTTTAGCTGCAGTTACAGTCGTCCCCCCAGTGGGTGAATATTCCCTGACCCAGATCATTCATTATATCCAGATTTGGACTATTAGCAAAGAAGTCAAAATGATTTCTCTCAGGCAGGGGGAGAGAGCGTGTGATTGGCCTTTGAATTGTGGATGTCTCATTTGTCTTTGTTTTTCCTGCTTTGTTTTCCTATGTAGGCGGTGCAGAAACTCCTTAAAGTGGAGTCTGATGCCCACATACACAAACTTCCGTGCAACTGTCTCAGCAACATCTTTGACACTTACCCACACCTAAGTCACAACAAAAACACTGGCTCCATGTTATGTTTTTTTTTTTTTTATCTGTAGAAACAAAAACAACTGCTGTCACTTGGTTTTTGTCACCAGTATCAGTGGTTTTGTTTGAGACTTCTAAAGTCATTCACGTACAGTATGTCCACAAAACAGAATGACAGCCGCCTCCAACCCCTCAGGGAACAGCATCACAGACAGATGCCAGGCAGCCATAACCCCTCGTCTCCTCAATGAGTCACCCTGTCTTTCATCTCTCACCAGGGGAGATGGTGACCTGAGCCCAGGTCTGTGCCCTGCTCTCCGCACTGACCTCTCTCAGCGGGCCAGCTCACTGCACGGGACCTGAAGATGAACCTAAACACTTCCTGTCTCTTTTACAGTCTGAATTTTGTCGCTGGGATCACAGCATGTAGAACCAGGCTGTATTCGGAGGTCAAATGTTCAGATATGTTAAAAATACAGTTGAAGTCAGAAGTTTACATACACTTAGGTTGGAGTCATTAAATATGTTTTTTAACCACTATACAAATGTCTTGTTAACAAACTATAGTTTTGGCAAGTCGGTTAGGACATCTACTTTGTGCATGACAAGTAATTTTTCCAACAATTGTTTACAGACAGATTATTTCACTTAATTCACTGTATCACAATTCCAGTGGGTCAGAAGTTTACATACACTAAGTTGACTGTGCCTTTAAACAGCTTGGAAAATTCCAGAAAATTATGTCATGGCTTTAGAAGCTTCTGATAGGCTAATTGACATAATTTGAGTCAATTGGAGGTGTACCTGTGGATGTATTTCAAGGCCTACCTTCAAATTCAGTGCCTCTTTGCTTGACATTATGGGAAAATCAAAAGAAATCAGCCAAGACCTGTTTTTTTTTTTTTTTTAACCTCCACAGTCTGGTTCATCTTGGGAGCAATTTCCAAATGTCTTAAGGTACCACGTTAATCTGTACAAACAATAGTACGCAAGTATAAACACCGTGGGACCACGCAGCCGTCATACCGCTCAGGAAGGAGACGTGTTCTGTCACCTAGAGATGAATGTACTTTGGTGCGAAAAGTGCAAATCAATCCCAGAACAACAGCAAAGGACCTTTGAAGATGCTGGAGGAAACGGGTACAAAAATATCTTTATCCACAGTAAAACAAGTCCTATATCGACATAACCTGATAGGCCGCTCAGCAAGGAAGAAGCCACTGCTCCAAAAACGCCATAGAAAAGCCAGACTACGGTTTACAACTGCACATGGGGACAAAGATTGTATTTTTTGGAGAAATGTCCTCTGGTCTGATGAAACAACAATAGAACTGTTTGGCCATAATGACCATCGTTATGTTTGGAGGCAAAAGGGGGATGGTTGCAAGCCGAACAACACCATCCCAACCGTGAAGCACGGGGGTGGCAGCATCATGTTGTGGGGGTGTTTTGCTGCAGGAGGGACTGGTGCACTTCACAAAATAGATGGCATTATGAGGCAGGAAAATTATGTGGATATATTGAAGCAACATCTCAAGACATCAGTCAGGAAGTTAAAGCATGGTCGCAAATGGTTCTTCCAAATGGACAATGACCCAAGCATACTTCCAAAGTTGTGGCAAAATGGCTTAAGGACAACAAAGTCAAGGTAGTGGAGTGGCCATCACAAAGCCCTGACCTCAATCCCATAGAACATTTGTGGGCAGAACTGAAAACGTGTGTGCGAGCAAGGAGGCCTACAAACCTGACTCAGTTACATCAGCTCTGTCAGGAGGAATGGGCCAAAATTTACCCAACTTATTGTGGGAAGCTTGTGGAAGGCTACCTGAAACGTTTGACCCACGTTCAACGATTTTGAAGGCAATGCTACCAAATACTAATTGAGTGCATGTAAACTTCTGACCCACTGGGAATGTGAGGAAAGAAATAAAAGCTGAAATAAATCATTCTCTCTACTATTATTCTGACATTTCACATTCTTAAAATAAAGTGGTGATCCTAACTGACTTAAAACAGGGATTTTTTACTAGGATTAAATGTCAGGAATTGTGAAACTGAGTTTAAATGTATTTGGCTAAGGTGTATGTAAACTTCCGACTTCAACTGTATAATAAATAGAGATGACTTGATTAGAATGTTCAGTAACATTGCACTCTACTAAACAGGCCCCAGGACCTTTTGTTGTTGTTTCCATGTTTAGTTAATTCTACTCCATTATGTAAATATGTTTAGTTAAATGCACAATTGGGAGGGTAGTGAAGAGACGAAACCGCTTAGTGCAAAATAACCCCATTTAGATGTATCATGGATGTCAACACTGTACAGTAGTGTATCTAGTATTCAATAGGACCCGTTTGAATCAGAATCTCTTTCCTCTCTAGCGTGAAAACAAAGTTAAAGCTTGCAGCTTCAGGGTCCCGGGCAGCGAGACTGGGAGCTGTGATTCTCCGAGGCTTTCGAAACAGAGTACAGCACAGCCACAGAGCCTCAGCGGAGCTTAAAATAGCGCTGTGTGTGCTGAGGCGAGAGGCTGGAGGGATGGGATAGGGGGAGGAGAGGGGGTAAGAGAGAAAGAAAGCACTGGGGCACGTTACACAACAAAGTATTCCCGGATGGTTCTCCAGAGCCAAGCTACCGCTTCAGATGGTCTTGTGAGCCTTGGCTCGGGCTCCTGCTGCAACGTGAGCTCAATTAGTTTCTGTAGCTACATAGATGAGCAAGACTACCTTGTTCTGAGTAGAGTGAGTTTAGTGTTTACAAGTGCTTGTTTTATTTCACAGGCAGAGTGAGAATGAATATACTATTTGTAAGGATGTTCCATCTGGTGGATATAAAAGGCAGCATATGTTATGCTAATCAAAATGGCAGTTTCTCATCATTTATGTCCTAGAATTAAATCTAGAATGTTCTTCTGTTGATATTCCTTGATCTAAGTTGAAAATGGAGAGGGGTAGATGTGGGGGAAAAAAGCATCTTTCAGCATTAAACAACTGGCCTTGGTCAATAGAGAGGCTCATTTCTAATTGAAATATCTGATATTTTCCATTATTTATGCTACATCTAAGCAAATCCCCTTCCAGAGCATACGGACTGGAACTAACCCTGACCTATTTAAGACAGCATCTGGTTATGTTCTCCTTCTCGCTACAGTACCAACTCTCCCTAACCTCCATTGAGATCTCTAGAGGATGTCTTTTTAGCTGATGTGAATGTGTTGACAGGCCTACTGCACTGTAACTTGTATGGGGGGGGGGGGAGAGAGAAGACTAAATGGACTGTTTCTGACACTATGGTGCCAGACAGCAGAATCAAAGGCATCTATTCAGCAGAATGTCAAAGGCATCTATTTATAGTATGGATATAATTCACCCGCATTTCTTAAAAGAAATTGATGTTCCACCCTTCAGAAAGTGAGTCCCAATTCTCCACCCCCAACGTGTGGACTTGCCCACTCCCATTTGGGAGGACACAACCATTCTACATTCAAACTAGACTTTTTGTAAGTCTGACACAAGGAATGGGTTTGACAAAAATGAATCCTGTTGTATTGAGTTCAGGATTCAATTTTGATGTGGTTTCAGGTATTGTATATAAAATGTGTTTACCTGGCCTTTTACCTTGTTTGATGTGTTGTTCCATCAAAGGATGGATGGAAAGTAAGGATCCTATCTGTTGTGATAAATTCACCTTTTTAGCATCCCACCTGCCAATCTGATCATGTATTGATCACAAATAGAGCTCTTTTTGAAGCAGCTCAGCACAACCTGTGTTAGCATATTGATTCACAGGAGTCTTCCTCATCTCTCTGACCTCAGCCGCAGCACTGGAGCAGGCTGGGGTAATTAACATTGGGCTAGACTCCAATTAGAGCCATAGAGAACAGATGGAGTGTATATTATGATAATTGTCTGATCTATCGTCTGGGTTAGAAGGGATGGAGAATGTTTTTGTATGAATCAGCACCTACTATTGTGAACTTACAAGGCAATTACTTTGAGTTGTCAGTTTACCATCTACCTATGTAAGTGTCCTGACATTTTAAGAAACAATCTGAGGACTTCAACATTCTATCAGAGTCACTGCACCCTCCAGTGACTCTTCTGGTATTGAAGGGGTTTTGTTTATCGTCCTCTATTGAAGTATTCTGTCTTGGAATTGCTATCTGGCCTCTGGGTTTAAAGTGGTTATTTTTCCTCCTTGTTATGTTCAAGAGCCATGATATATAATATTCACTAATCCTTTACGTCATCATATAGAATAGATAGCAAGTACCCTCTCACTCTGTCCCCCTACCTCTCAGGTAGCTATGACCTAGTGGTTATTAAACACCATTGATTACAGTATGAGTTTTACATTAGTGTTTTGCTGAGGTTGTGGTATTGCTTGTCCACATGCCCTTTTGACTGTGACGACAACAAGCTCAACAATGTGTGCATTGTACCACAATAAGTCATACAGTAACACACCAAGGTGAATGTCAGACAGCCACAATAGGTTGTAATAAAGGAAACATCACCTATTATTAGAATCTGCCCCTCGGGGAGGGAGTATGTGTGTGTGTACATGATTGTGTGTAGGCTACGTGCGCAGTGTAATGTGAAACAGTCCTTCAGGCAGGATAATTGAAGGGTTTTTTTTCTTCTTTTTTTTCTCATAACTTTAATTGAAGATGGTGGCCGCTCTCGCTATCTAAGATTTACAGCCTGATTTACGGGCTCCAGTTTCTGATGGAGACTTATCAGCTGAGGCTGTTTGCCTGTCATCCTTTCCCATGGTGACTTTGGCATCTTTTCACTCTGTGGAGACTTGGCTCACTTTGTTTTTGTCTTCAGTTACTGTGCTTTCTTTACTCATGGAATTCAATCAACTTCTCCCCTCAGTAGGGAAAGTATTTTAGACAAAGTATTTATTTATTTACCATAGTAGTTATTTTCTCTGGAAACGCATCAAAGGAGAAACTGTATTAATGTAACTCGAAGTAGGTTGACTTTCTTTCCAGCGGTCTCTTGAGTGGTCAAAGCCCGGGTTCTGACTTATGCTGTTGCTTGGTAAGTGTTGTTTTGTCATAGTGCCTTTTACTACTGTCCTCCTGTTAGTGGAGGATCCATAACAGCAGCATCAGACAGGGGGGAATGGCCAGCAACCGAGCTCAGGTTGCCCAGGAAAGACACTTGATCCTGACCCACATTGCTCTCTGAGATGGGGGTGTTTGGTTCCGAGTGGAGGAAACTGGATCTGTAGGACGGGGTTTAGAACAATGACCTGCCTACCCGTCAGGAGCAGCTTCAACTACAAACTCTACAGAGGGAGTGATCAATAACACACAAACACATCTTTCACTGTTTATCAGATCAATTAAAACAAATGTCAAATTAATGTTGTGTGGGATAGTGTTTGTAATGGCATGCTGTGCCATGTCTCGTCTAAAGTGCCAATGTGTGTGTGAAGTTGGAACAGGAAGTAGAGAAGAACAAGCTACTGTCAGAGGCTCTCCAGACGTTAGCTACAGAGCACCAGGAAGTAGACCAGCAGTCCCTCTGTAAAGCCACACTATACACACTCACAGAGGATGACTTCTATGATGCCCTGTCAGGTCAGTCAAATCCAACTGGTCTTCATTAACACTTGGGATGCATCCCAAACGGCCTCCTATTCCCTATATAGTGCGCTACTTTTGACCAAAGCCTAATGGGTAGAGCACTAGAAGTACACTACATAGGGAATAGGGGCAGTATAAGTTCTCCAACATCTGATATTTTCATTCAGAGTATTCAGATTTTTAATTGCAGGCTATTCTGTTTTTCTTTGACCTCTAACTGTTGTTGACTCGGATCATTTCTGAAAGACCTCTATAAAGACCTCTATACAAAACGATCTATTAACGCTTCTGGAGTACATAGCCAGTTTATAGTTTCAACGTTTCTTTGCACAGGATACAGCAGGTGTAAAACAGTACAGTGAAATGCTTACTTACAAGCTCTTTCCCAACAATGCAGTTCTCAATATTCAGTATCAAGGTGAGAGGAAATAATATAAAGTAATACTATAAAGTAAGAAAACACACGAAGTACGAAAAGAAAAAGTAAATAAGTGCCAGTACCATAATTACAATGTCCAGGGGGTACTGTATATGTATACGGGTAAAATAGATACATATTAATGGTAATATTAATCAATATAGCAGCAGCGTGAGTGGGTTTGAATAAATAATGGACTGACAAACGTGGCTCTGCAGCAATTAACTATAAAGCTGAGTTGAGTCCTTCTGTCTGAATTGTTCATTGAAACTACCTGGATCCCTAACCATAGCTCGTCCCCACTCTTGTCAGAAGTGAAAACAACTTCCCCTGTGGAGTTGTTCCTGTGTTGAAGAATAAGCTGGATCCTATATAAACGCATTGTTTATTTTTATCAGCAGAACAGACACCTTTAGGCTCCAGCAACACATATTTCTCCAGCAGACAGTAGGCTCTGGGGCTGAGGAAGATTTTACTCTTTGTTTTGTCCTTTATACTGTAACTGGTTGGCAGTATTCTTTGGCAGAGAGTTAATAATTGTGTTGTATGATTTTCTGCTGACTGCCATAGCAATGGGTAGCCTATCCTTCAGATGGTCCTCGTAAACACACATTTTCACCATCTTTGATTATGCAATATCATAAAACCTCAATTGTATATGGATAGCTCATGACTATAGGCAGCTCTATCAGATGAGAACATCACACAAAGAGCAAGTTGAAGTTAAGAGCAACTTTAGAGTATGTGTCTCGGAACATAATTCACCACACATGCTAAAGCGCCCACAGCATGGTCCATTGCCCCAGAATGTCCACAGGGCACCTCAGCCACCCCAGCCTCCCTCCACATCTTCCTGTCTAATGACCAATCCCAGTGATGCATTACACGGCTGGTTACCCAACCTGCTACACTGGCTAATTGTCTCCATGTTGGGCTCAAATAATTGCCCTTAGAACTAGTGTCACAGAGAAGTAACAACCTCAAAATGGCCTCTGCTAATGAATCCCAAGGCTGAGTCAGCTAGCTGTTGCTTCTTCTTAAGGCTGAAATATTATCCCTTATTGAAAAGATATGTAAGAATTTAACAAGATTCTTATGTTCTACCTGGAACTTGTAAGTAATACATATGGCAACAAATACACATACAAGATTCATAGAAGAGTCCTGTAATATGACTTAAATGGGTGGATGACATTTAGACATAACTGAAATGTTGCACGTATTGTATATAAAAAACATACAAGAGACATGTAACCTAATCGTTCTAAGGTCTCTCATACATGGGACATACACATTTCTAGCAACTTAGATCATAGTAATAGCAAGCTGTTGCAGGTGACATTTTAAGCTAAAAGCCAATTTATGCTTGTTCCAAAAATGCGATTCCGAGGCTCCATACGGAGGGTGTGACGCAATTGCGGAGCCTCCGGAGGGTTGCGGAGGTCAAATTGAGCTCCGTACCGCATCACCATGCACCTCCCAAGTGTTCTAACAATGCTGAGGGCTCCATATACTGTAGCTCTGAATTGACACGATTGGTTGACAGTAGGTGGGGGCGGGAGGTCCTGTATAAACACAAACTCACTTCCTTGACAACTTACTTCACAACAGCTCTGCTCCATGAAGCGCAAGAATTATGAATGCCCTGAGTTCTGCAGAGGCCGTATCACTGTAAATGGTGTACGGCCACTGCAGTTGTCGGATTGACCGTGCAGAACCTTTAAGCCATCTAAGGTCTCACATACATGAGTCATGCACATTTCAAAGCACTTTCATACCACTGTCTGATGTCATTGACGCATGCAATGTTACTTATTGAAGAAAGAAGCAAGTAGTGCCCAGCAAGGTAACGTGTCTAAATAACTATCGCCCGTAGCACACATCTGTAGCCATTAAATGCTTTGAAAGGCTGGCCATGTCTCACATCAACACCATCATCCCACATACCCTGGGCACACTCCAATTCAAATACCACCCCAACAGATCCACAGATGAGGCAATCTCTAATACACTCCGCACTGCCCTCTCCCACCTGGACAAGAGGAACACCTATGTGAGAATGTTGTTCATTGACTATAGCTTAACGTTCAACACCATAGTGTCCTCCAAGCTCATCACTAAGCTCGGGACCGAACACCTCCCTCTGCAACTGGATCCTGCACTTCCTGACAGGCCGTCCCCAGGTGGTGAGGATAGGCAACAACACATCCGCCACACTGACCGTCATCACGGGGGCCCCTCAGGGTTGCGTGCTTACTTATCTCATGTACTCCCTGTTCACCCACAACTGCGTGGCCACGCACGACTCCAACACCATCATTAAGTTTGCTGACGACGACAGTGTTTGGCCTGATCATGACGACGATGAGACAGCCTATAGAGAGGTGGTCAGTGGCCTGGCAGTGTGGTTCCAGGACAACAACCTCTCCCTCAATGTCAGGACAACAACCTCTCCCTCAATGTCAGCAAGACAAAGGAGCTGATCGTGGACTACTGGGCATGCCCCCATCCACATCGACGGGGCTGTAGTGGAGCTTCAATTTCCTCAGTGTCCACATCACTAAGGAATTATCATGGTCCACACACACCAACACAGTCGTGACAAAGGCACAACAACTCCTCTTCCACTTCAGGAGGCTGAAAAGATTTGGCATGGGCCCTCAGATTCTCAAAGTTCTACAGCTGCACCATTGAGAGCATCTTGACTGGCTGCATCACTGCTTGGTATGTCAACTGCTTGGCATCCGACCGCAAGGCGCTACAGAGGGTAATGCATATGGCCCAGTTCATCACTGGGGCCGAGCTCCCTGCCATCCAGGACCAATATACCAGGCGGTGTCAGAGGAAGGCCCTAAAAATGGTCAAATACTCCAGCCACCAAAGTCATAGACTGTTCTCTACCGTACGGCAATCGGTACCGATGCACTAAGTCTGGAACCAACAGGACTCTGAACAGCTTCTACCCCTAAGCCATAAGACTGCCAAATAGTTCGTCTGGGTAGGTATTGGTTAACTAATTAACTATCTGCATTGACCCCTTTTTGCACTAACCTGTTTGATTCATCACATACGCTGCTGCTACTGTTTATTATCTATCCTGTTGCCTATTCACTTTATACCTAGCTATATGTACATACTGTATCTACCTCGTACCCCTGCAAATCGACTCGGTACTGGTAGGCCGTGTATAAAGCCAATATATCGTTACTCATTGTGTATTTATTCCTTGTGTTATTTTTCTATTATTTCTCCTTTTTTTCTCTGCATTGTTGGAAAGGGTCCGTAAGTAAGCATTTCACTGTTAGACTAGACCTGTTGTTAACGAAGCATGTGTCAAATACATTTGATTTGATTTTGATAACCAGAGGAAATGGAATTGTTATCTACAGTAATTACTCTATGCTTGGCCTTTATGTGAACTACCAATGCTTGAGTACTGAATTAGATATAGCACTCTGTAGTGGCTAGCTCCAGCACTGTGTACAGTGCATTCGGAAAGTATTAAGACCCCGTCCCCTTTTTCCACATTGTGTTACGTTGCAGCCTTATTCTAAAATGTATTTAAAAAAAAAAAATCCTCGGTATGTACCCCATAATGACGAAGCGAAAACTTTTTTTTGTGTGCAAAAAAACAAACAGAAATACAAAATTTACATAAGAATACAGACCATTTGTCTTGAGACTAGAAATTGAGCTCCGTTGCATCCTGTTTCTCTTGATCATCCTTGAGATGTTTCTACAACTAGATTTGGAAAGGCACACACCTGTCTATATAAGATCCAACAGTTGACAGTGCATGTCAGAGCAAAAACCAAGCCATGAGGTTGAATGAATTGTCCATAGAGCTCCGAGACAGGATTGTGTCGAGGCACAGATCTGGGGGAAGGTACCAAAAAATGTCTGAAACATTGAAGGTGCCCAAGAACACAGTAGGCGCCATCATTCTTAAATGGAAGAAGTTTGGAACCACCAAGGCTCTTCCTAGAGCTGGTTGCCAAGCCAAACTGAGCAATCGGGGGAGAAGGGCCTTGGTCAGGGAGGTGACCAAGAACCTACTGGTCACGCTGACAGAGCTCCAGAGTTCCTCTGTGGAGATGGGAGAATCTTCCAGAAGGACAACCATCTCTGCAGCACTCCACCAATCAGGCCTTTATGGTAGAGTGGCCAGACAGAAGCACTCCTCAGTAAAATGGACATCACAGCCTGCTTGGAGTTTGCAAAATGGCATCTCTAAAGGACTCTCAGACCATGAGAAACAATATTCTCTGGTCTGATGAAACCAAGATTGAACTCTTTTGTCTGAAACCTGGCACCAAGCCTACGGTGAAGCATGGTGGTGGCACCATCATGCTGTGGGGATGTGTTTAAGCGGCAGGGACTGGGAGACTAGTCAGGATTGAGGGAAAGATGAACGAAGCAAAGTACAGAGAGATCCTTGATGAAACCCTGCTCCAGAGCACTCAGGACCTCAGACTGGGGCGAAGGTTCACCTTCCAACAGGACAACAACCCTAAGCACACAGCCAAGACAACGCAGGAGTGGCTTCGGGACAAATCTCTGTATGTCCTTGAGTGGCCCAGCCAGAGCACAGACTTGAACCCGATCGAACATCTCTGGAGTGACCTGAAAATAGCTGTGCAGCAACACTCCCCATCCAACCTGACAGAGCTTGAGAGGATCTGCAGAGAAGAATGAGAAACTCCCCAAATACAGGTGTGCCAAGCTTGTAGCGTCATACCTGTGACTAATTATTTTCTTGTTTTCCTTAAGACGTCGGTGGGCGGAGCTGTTAGGGTCATCAGCAATCGGGTGTGTCCCGGGGATAAACACACCATTCCCCCATACATCAAGGAGACTCTCCACGCAGACACAATGTTTTTTTTCTTGTGGCATTTTGGGGCTTCTTTGTTTGTTTGTTTGTTTGTTTTTGGCACCACTCAACACCCCTCATTATCACCATCTTTGCACACATCCACTCACTTACACTGCTGACTACACACACTATTGTTACTTGTATATTGGTTACTTATATATTATTGTTATTTCTTTATCTCTGCGTTGTCAACCTCTTTGTTACGGGCTAAGAGCCTGTTCGTAACAAGTGAGGCCTCGTCCGTGATATAAGGTTGGTTCATAGACATTTTGGCATATAGTATTTTGTTGCATTATGATGGGTTAATGCTAATTGGGATGTGCTTTGGTTGGTATTCACTGCCTAGTCTTATCTTTTATTTAAACAGGGAGTCCCATTGAGATTAAAATCTCTTTTACCAGAGCCCTGTACACATGACAATAAAAACAAAATATTAAAACAACATACACGTGTATAAAACAATACAACAACAAAATTAAAAATAGACATTTAATAAAAGCAATCACATTCAACTACATAGAGGCGCCAAATCAATAATTTAAACTGCCTGAGAAACACCTGCACATCTTAACTGCAGTGAACTTTGCAGATTGTTCCACAAATTAGGGGCATAAAAACTAAACGCGGATTTTCCCAAATCTGTGGAGACTAGAGGGATCTCTAGTGTTATCCATTCCTGTGAATGGGATTGGTAACTTGTGATTTTTATCTTAATTAATGACGTTACATATAGAGGGAGTTTCTGTAAGATTGCTTGATAAATAAATAAGAGAATGCAGCTTTCTTCTAACAGACAGAGAGGTCCATCCCACATTTTTGTACTAAAATTATCCCCGGTGATAAAACGTTTTGCTGAATGGTAGACTGCGTGCAAGGGTTTTAAAACAGGTTGCTGCATTCTTGTAAACAATATCACCAAAATCCAATACAGGGAGAAGCTTTGTTCAAACAATTTTTCTCCTATTTTTAATACTAAGGCTGAATTTTATTTTGATATAACAAAAACAATCTTGAATCTTAGCTTCTTAGATTCTTTATATGCGTTACGAAGGACAACTTGTCATCAATCCAGACACCCAGGTACTTATACTGAGAAAGAAGCTCAATTTGGGCTCCATTTATAGCGCAAATATGCAGGTCCTCAGAGTCAACATTTTGTGACCTAGAGAACAGCATGAGCTTGGTTTTCCTTGTATTTAACACTAATTTAAGATCTGTAAGTGATTTCTATATTGAATCAAAGTCATGCTGAAGTTCACAAATGGCCTGCTGCACTGAGGTGGCACAGGAATACAAAACTTCATAGAGATGAATGTTACAAGTATTAACAGTGTTTCCTATGTCATTAATATACGAAGTAAACAATAATGGACCCAAAATCGAACGCTGAGGAACACCTTTTTGAATCTCAAGAATTTCAGATTTAACCCCATCTATCAAGATGGCCTGAGTTCTGTTGCTAAGATAATTCTGAAACCATAAACAGGCTGTATATCCCAGGCCTACTCTTGATCATTTCTTCAGCAATACAGAATGATCAAGTGTCGAACGACTTTGACAGGTCAATGAACAAGGCAGCACAGCTCTTTTTAGCATCCAAGGCATTGACAAGATCATTAACAACTCGCGTTCGTTGGTGTGGTAGTACTATGCCCAGGCCTAAACCCTGATTTGGTTTATATTAAGAATACAATTATCAGATAAAAAGGAACAAAGTTGTACATTAACCAAGGATTCACAAATCTTAGCTAAACATGGTACTGTAGTCTTGAAATGGGGCGATAGTTGTCAAGATCATTTGTATCCCCACCCTTATGGAGTGGCAGCACATATGTGGATTTCCATGCTGTTGGAATACTTCCTGATTAAAAATGTGGGCTACCGAGCCAGCAATAAGGGGTGCTCATACAAAAAAAGTATGAATGTATGTACTTGTAAGTCGCTCTGGATAAGAGCGTCTGCTAAATGACTTAAATGTAAATGTAAATGTGCTGCACACTTAAGCAGACCAGGCTCCAAATGATCAGCCCCTGTATATGTTTTTTTTGTCTGTTAACAAAGTATACAGGACTTCTTTATCAGTGAATTTTCTGAAAAGAAAACTCCTGACCAGCATTTTCCCCATCTACATCCAAACTACTCTTTTCAAGAGCTGGCTTTGAAATACATTCAAATATAAAGCCTGCAGAGATACAACTGGTGATTAAATGCATTAATGATATCAATTTTGTCAGTGATAGGGCCAGAATATAAATTCATTTATTGGGGGAGAGAAGAGGAGACACAACCCTTCAGTGATTTAACAGCTTTCCAGAATTTAGCTGGGTTCCCTGTACATTCAGATAGTGTATTAACATAATTTGATGTTGCTTTTTGAACTAGTTTTACACACAGAATTCTCAAATTGCCTAAAACACTGCCAGTCTGGGCTCGAGCCTTTTTTAAAGGGAGCATGTTTATCTACATTACAATTAAAAACATTTGTGAAGTGGTTAGATGCAATACAATCAAAGTCACCAAAATAAAGGTCACAAAAAAGGCCTGTTCATTGATTTTTTTTAAATGCCTCTTGTTGATAAGACAAGGTTTGGATCGAGGCATCCGTATATCCCTGACACATACAATGGGACAGTGGTCACTAATATCTAAAGCAAATAGCCCACTCAAAGCATATTTCTCTGGAGTATTTTTAAATATGAGGTCAATCAAAGTCGATTTCGTAGGGTCCTATAAGTTTGGATGAGTGGGCTTTGTAATCAGCAGGGTCAAATTTAAATTAGTACAAAAATCATTTAAACAGTCAGCATCCTGCGTTCCCCATGCAAGATTAAAATCTCCGGCGATCAACACCTCTGGGTTAATAAAAATGGCAAATAAATCAGTGAGTTTGTTTAGTAAACACTTCTTGGCGGAGGGTGGACGATACATTCCTATAACTGTTTGAGTTTGAACCCAACTGAAGACTTAAAGCTAACAATTCAATTTGTTAAGGACTGGAGGTAGCCTTTAAGGGAGACGGAAAGAATATTCCTTGTGTAAATGGCAACACCACCACCTTTGCCTTTCCTTTCAGCCCTAAACACATTGTAACCATCCATAGAAACCTCAGAGTCCAGGGTTTTATCAGTCAATCAGGTTTCAGATACAATAAAATAATCAGGGTCTGCCTGAGAGGCCCAGATCTTGGCATGATCCATTTTAGGAAATCAACTACGAATATTAAGATGTAAAAATGTCAAACCTTTTCTGCATTTAAAATCATACGGAGTTTCAATACAAGTCGGATTACTTTGAAATTTCAGAACAACAGGAGACTCAAAGATCGGATTATACCTATTAGGAAAATTAAACAAATTAGGAATAGCAATTACATTTCTCCGGTTAGCACTATTTGGAATGTCACCATTTTCAGATACAACACGTTGAACTCTCATAGAGACCAAAGAGGGGATGGTAAAAACTGACTTACAGTTGAAGTCGGAAGTTTACATACACCTTAGCCAAATATTTTTAAACTCAGTTTTTCACAATTCCTGACATTTAATCCTAGTAAAAATTCCCTGTTTTAGGTCAGTTAGGATTACCACTTTATTTTAAGAATGAGAAATGTCAGAATAATAGGATAGAGAATGATTTATTTCAGCTTTTATTTCTTTCATCACATTTTCAGTGGGTCAGAAGTTTACATACAAATTCAAATCAAAGTTTATTTGTCACGTGCACCGAATACAACAGGTGTTGTATTCACCTTACAATGAAATGCTTACTTACAGGCTCTAACCAATAATGCAAAAAAGGTATTAGGTGAACAATAGGTAAGTAAAGAAATAAAACAACAGTAAAAAGACAGGCTATATACAGTAGCGAGGCTATAAAAGTAGCAAGGCTACATACAGACACCGGTTAGTCAGGCTGATTGAGGTAGTATGTACATGTAGATATGGTTAAAGTGACTATGCATATATGATGAACAGAGAGTAGCAGTAGCGTAAAAGAGGAGTTGTCGGGTGGCGGGACACAATGCAGATAGCCCGGTTAGCCAATGTGTGGGAGCACTGGTTGGTCGGCCCAATTGAGGTAGTATGTACATGAATGTATAGTTAAAGTGACTATGCATATATGATAAACAGAGTAGCAGCAGCATAAAAAGAAGGGTTGGGGGGGAACACAATGCAAATAGTCCAGTTAGCAATTTGATTACCTGTTCAGGAGTCTTATGGCTTGGGGGTAAAAACTGTTGAGAAGCCTTTTGTCCTAGACTTGGCACTCCGGTACCGCTTGCCATGTGGTAGTAGAGAGAACAGTCTATGACTGGGGTGGCTGGGGTCTTTGACAATTTTTAGGGCCTTCCTCTAACACCGCCTGGTGTAAAGGTCCTGGATGGCAGGCAGCTTAGCCTCTGTAGTGCCTTGCGGTCAGAGGCCGAGCAATTGCCGTACCAGGCAGTGATGCAACCGGTCAGGATGCTCTCGATGTTGCAGTTGTAGAACCTTTTGAGGATCTCAGGACCCATGCCAAATCTTTTTAGCTTCCTGAGGGGGAATAGGCTTTGTCATGCCCTCTTCATGACTGTCTTGGTGTGTTTGGACCATTCTAGTTTGTTGTTGATGTGGACACCAAGGAACTTGAAGCTCTCAACCTGCTCCACTACAGCCCTGTCTATGAGAATGGGGTCGTGCTCGGTCCTCCTTTTCCTGTAGTCCACAATCATCTCCTTTGTCTTGGTTACATTGAGGGATAGGTTGTTATTCTGGCACCACCCGGCCAGGTCTCTGACCTACTCCCTATAGGCTGTCTCGTCGTTGTCTGTGATCAGGCCTACCACTGTTTTGTCGTCTGCAAACTAATGATGGTGTTGGAGTCGTGCCTGGCCATGCAGTCGTAGGTGAACAGGGAGTACAGGAGGGGACTGAGCACGCACCCCTGGGGAGCTCCAGTGTTGAGGATCAGCGTGGCAGATGTGTTGCTACCTACCCTCACTACCTGGGGGCGGCCCGTCAGGAAGTCCAGGATCCAGTTGCAGAGGGAGGTGTTTACTCCCAGGGTCCTTAGCTTAGTGATGAGCTTTGAGGGTACTATGGTGTTGAATGCTGCGCTGTAGTCAATGAATAGCATTCTCAAATAAGTGTCCCTTTTGTCCAGGTGGGAAAGGGCAGCGTGGAATGCAGTAGAGATTGCATCATCTGTGGATCTGTTTGGGTGGTATGCAAATTGGAGTGGGTCTAGGGTTTCTGGGATAATGGTGTTGATATGAGCCAATACCAACCTTTCAAAGCACTCTATGGCTATGGACGTGAGTGCTACGGGTCTGTAGTCATTTAGGAAGGTTGCCTTTGTGTTCTTGGGCACAGTGGTGTTCTGCTTGAAACATGTTGGTATTACAGACTCAATCAGGGACATGTTGAAAATGTCAGTGAAGACACCTGCCAGTTGGTCAGCACATGCCCGGACACACGTCCTGGTAATCCGTCTGGCCCTGCAGCCTTGTGTATGTTGACCTGTTTAAAGGTCTTACTCACATCGGCTACGCAGAGCGTGATCACACAGTCGTTCGGAACAGCTGATGCTCTCATGCATGCCTCAGTGTTGCTTGCCTCGAAGCGAGCATAGAAGTGATTTAGCTCGTCTGGTAGGCTCGTGTCACTGGCAGCTTGCGGCTGTGCTTCCCTTTGTAGTGTGTAATAGTTTGCAAGCCCTCAATTAGTATTTGGTAGCATTGACTTTAAATTGTTTAACTTGGGTCAAATGTTTCGGGTAGCCTTCCACAAGCTTCCCACAATAAGTTGGGTGAATTTTGGCCCATTCCTCCTGACAGAGCTGGTGTAACTGAGTAAGGTTTGTAGGCCTCCTTGCTCGCACACGCTTTTTCAGTTCTGCCCACAAATTTTCTATAGGATTGAGGGCAAGGCTTTGTGATGGCCACTCCAATACCTTGACTTTGTTGTCCTTAAGCCATTTTGCCACAACTTTGGAAGTATGCTTGGGGTCATTGTCCATTTGGAAGAACCATTTGCGACCAAGCTTTAACTTCCTGACTGATGTCATGAGATGTTGTTTCAATATATCCATATAATTTTCCTACCTCATGATGCCATCTATTTTGTGAAGTGCACCAGTCCCTCCTGCAGCAAAGCACCCCCTCAACATGTTGCTGCCACCCCCATGCCTCACGGTTGGGATGGTATTCTTCGGCTTGCAAGCCTCCCCTTTCTTCCTCCAAACATAACAATGGTCATTATGGCCAAACAGTTCTATATTTGTTTCATCAGACCAGAGGACATTTCTCCAAAAAGTACGATCTTTGTCCCAACGTGCAGTTGCAAACCGTAGTCTGGCTTTTATATGGCAGTTTTGGAGCAGTGGCTTTATCCTTGCTGAGCGACCTTTCAGGTTATGTCAATAGAGGACTCGTTTTACTGTGGATATAGATACTTTTGTACCCGTTTCCTCCAGCATCTTCACAGTGTCCTTTGCTGTTGTTCTGGGATTGATTTGCACTTTTCGCACCAAAGTACATTCATCTCTAGGTGACAGAACACGTCTCCTTCCTGAGCGGTATGACGGCTGCGTGGTTCCACGGTGTTTATACTTGCGTACTATTGTTTGTACAGATTAACGTGGTACCTTAAGACATTTGGAAATTGCTCCCAAGATGAACCAGACTTGTGGAGGTTTAAAAAAAAAAAAAAACTGAGGTCTTGGCTGATTTCTTTTGATTTTCCCATAATGTCAAGCAAAGAGGCACTGAATTTGAAGGTAGGTCTTGAAATACATCCACAGGTGCACCTCCAATTGACTCAAATGATGTCAATTAGCCTATCAGAAGCTTCTAAAGCCATGACATCATTTTCTGGAATTTTCCAAGCTGTTTAAAGGCACAGTCAACTTAGTGTATGTAAACTTCTGACCCACTGGAATTGTGATACAGTGAATTATAAGTGAAATAATCTGTGTGTAAACAATTGTTGGAAAAATTACTTGTGTCATGCACAAAGTAGATGGGCTAAACGACTTTCCAAAACTATAGTTTTTTAACAATAGATTTGTGGAGTGGTTGAAAAATGTATTTTAATGACTCCAACCTAAGTGTATGTAAACTTCCGACTTCAGCTGTACATGTAATGCTGATATTGTCCTCACATCAATTTAGTTGACCAAGAACCTTTCCAATATTTGATGACTACAGCCAAGAGCCATTTTCACCGTGGTGAATTCCGTCTTCCACAAAGTAGCCAGGCCTATTCCAGAAGGAGTAAAAATTGTCGTCGACGGACATGCCCGAGTCCTTGATCAGATGCATTAACCACTGGTGAAGAGACCAAAGATGGCTAAAACAGTCCCACAACGGCGAGGAGATGGAATTGAGCCCGAGACAATTATATGTCCTGCAAATTTCTGAGCATTCTCCAAGAGTTGTAAGAAATTGTCTCTTAGTTTTACAGATTTCAAAAGCATAATATCATTAGACCCAATATGCAACACAACTGTTTTCAGAGCAGGAATCTGTTTCTTGATGGTGGGCATGATATCTAATAAATCCAATCCCTTAGCTCCAGGAAAACAAATTGTACAGGTATTTTTGGACTTCCACCAATCTAACCATGGAGCTTCCCATACTAATGGTTGATGGCAGTTGTCCATGTAGAGCCGTAACCCTCAGCCCAACCCTAGCCCCAACTCCCCCCCCCCCCCCCCCCACAAATGATAGGAATAGCAGAGCCCACCGTAGACCCCCTGTGAAGCAGAAACCACCTTAGTCCCCGGCGATGCCATCACAATGTAGTCCGATACAGAAGGAACCGAAGGAACCTCCGACGCTCCATGAGAAGATGCTGAGACATCAGGCTCCAGAGCAGCTAAGCTATTCAATGTCGGCAGCTCATTCATGAATCACTTCACTGCAGAGGGCTCAAAGTGGAGGACGCCGACCTCAACTTCCACTATGAGCGGTGACGTGTCTCCCTGTCTGGCCACCCAGGTTCAGTAGAGGATCATCCCGCGATTCAGCAACAAAGGTCCCGCCGACTTCATTCTCCGTTGGTGAGCGATCACTTCCAAGCAGCGGCCAGTCCACCCAAGAAAACCTGCCCGATGGCGAGACTCCCATCAGCCCAGCGCGATGCACGGCCCTCTGAGTGGAGAAAAAAGAGAAAATTGCAAGTCTTGGCTTTCTCAGTAGCCTGTGCAAATCAGTAGCGACTTCCTCTCTGTAGCCCTCCGTGAGCAGGCAATTGTTGCACTGAAAGTCAGGGCATTCGACCCCATCCCGGAACAGGGCAAAGTATATACAATTCCTGCAGCGTTGATCACCCGTGAGGTGGTTGTGTGCTGCGTTGGAGAGAGGAACATTGGTTAGTTTCCAGGCCCCTGCCCAGGCTGGAAACTACTCGCTGTTGGGACAACGGTGCGAGGAGGTGAGTGCAATCTGCTGTGTAGGGTAGTGCCATTTGCTACTCGGCGCTACAGCCTTTCTTTTCCCCTTTTAGGCTTAGCGACGTGTTCCACTTTGGAATACGTTGGGCAAGGTTATTTTGTTTGCTATTTTTGTGTGGTGTCCGTGGACGGAGCAGTTGTCTCGGGAGGCACATCCGCCAGCGTGCTGGGGGGGGTTTCTGTGCCAGCGGGCTACAGTGCGTAATTACCCACTGCGAATCCACACAAAGACTAGGGTTGAGTTATTGTAGGATTCGGGGAAGCTCCTTCTCTCATCTCTCTCTCCTGTGGTGCCCAGTGTGATTGGCACTTCTCTTGTTGTGATCCGGTCTAGTGTGCTCAGCAGTGGGGAAGAGCGAGATTTTATTTTGCAGTTACTTGTGACTATGGCATCTAATGTAGATGAGTTCATTTGCGTTCCATCAAAGGAACTGTTAGAATGATGTGCTAAAGAACAGCTGTTTAAGATCGCTGAACACTATCAGGTTGAAATTGGCGATAAATGTCCCAAAAAAATTGAAGGCCAATCTGATGGAGAGTGGTATACTCGTAGTTACCACTGGGGCAGCCTCTGCCGAGGACTCGCCACCTCCCCAGCTATCTCCCCGTTTTACGACAATGGCCGCTCCTTCTATTAGCCCTAGTCGTCTTTCTTTTGAACAGCAGAAAGAACTGCTTCTGTTAGTTAGAGCATGATTGCATATTGTTTTACGCTAAAGCATGATCGTGTTAAGCATGAAAAGAAATTGGAATTTAAACAGGAATTGAAGCACGCTAAAATCAAGCTGCAACGAGCGGTTAGACGTTGGTTAGGGATGGAAAGCTTTCGGGGGAGAGTTTGTTTAGGGAAGATGACCCTGATTTACCTAGGGGTCGCTCCCCTCTCGGTCAGGCCCCAGACACATTTGATATTGTTGGAAACTTACGGCTGTTGACAAGATTTTATGAGAAAGACCCTGAGACGTTCTTTTCGTTGTTTGAGCACGTTGCTGACGCTAGGAGTTGGCCTGATTCTGATCGCACTTTAATGTTGCAGTGTGTGTTGACTGGTAAAGCGCAGGAAGCATATTCAGCTCCAACAGTGTCAGCAATGCTAAGGTTAAAATGGCTGTGTTTCAGATTTACGAATTGGATCCTGAGGCTTACCGCCAACAATTTAAAACTTTAAAAACAGCTGATAAACAGACTCATGTTGAGTTTGTGCGAGAGTTATCTTCACAGTTTAATTGCTGGTGTTCTGCCTCTCATAACCGCACTTTCCAGGGGCTGTGTGATCTGATTATGCTAGCGCAATTTAAGGACCCAATCCCTGATTGGATAGCCACGTACATTAACGATTGAAGACTGAAGACTCTGAAGCTGTGGTTTTTGACGGACAAGTATGTTTTGACTCACAAAAGTGGCTTTGCAGAGCCCTGTATTCAGACTGAGTGAGGGCGTTTGAAGAGATTTGGGCCTCGCCCAAGGAGACACTGGTGTTTCTGCATTCATCAAAACCTGTCACACCTGTCAATTAATGGGTAAACCTAATCAAGCTATTAAGCTGGTACCGCTGTTTCCTATTCCCGTAGTCAGCCTCACTCTAAGAATCACTCTAAGAATGGTAGTAGTTACCTGTTCACTGTGATGTGTCAGACCACTAGGTTTCCTGCTGCCTATCCTCTCCGGTCTATCACCACTAAGTCTGTGCTAAAAGCTTTGACTCAGTTTCTCGCTGTTTCACCTCTAATCTGTTTGGTTGAGTGTCCAAGGTTCTAATTGAGTGTCCAAGGTTCTAATTTCACCTCTAATCTGTTTGGTTCTCCAACAACTCCATTTTAAACACAATTTTGCTAGCACTTATAGTGCACAGAGTCAAGGAGCGCTGAAACGTTTCCTTCAATCACTTAGGTCTTTGTTGAGAGCTTATTGTACAGAGATAAGGATTGGGAGGAGGGGTTGCCGTGGTTACTGTTAGCCACCAGGTAGGTTTCACAGGAGAGCACAGGTTTCAGTCCAAATTGCCTAGTGTTCGGACATAGTGTGCATGGGTTTCTAGCAGTGCTCCAGGATGACTGGAAGTCTCCCAAGCCACCTCAGTCCCTATTATCTCTGCTGCCAATTGTTGGTTCTCCTTTTAATAAAACACGATATTGACGAAGGGGAAGCTGACCCCATCAGTCAGCTGTTCTATAGAGTTTCTTCAGAAAAACTGAGTTGTCTGGATGCTGAGATCAGGTACACGCTGGAGAGTGATATTGCAGAGCCTTCTTTCTCCAGCTGGGCTTCTCCGTGTATCTTGGTCAGTAAACCGGATGGGACAAACAGATTTTGTATGGACTACCGTAAGGTAAACCGTGTCACTAAGCCAGATTCATTTCCTCTTCCTCGGATGGAGGACTGTGTTGATCAGGTCGGAGCAGCGAAGTTTGTGAGCAGGTGTCATTGGCAGGTGTCACTGATGCGTGGGGCATGCAAAATCTCTGCCTTTATTACACCCTCCACTCTGTACCCGGTTATGAGTTTCAGCCTGCTTAACAGCACCTGACACTTTTCAGTGCCTTATGAATAGGGTTGTCTCAGGTCTGGTCGGGATGTGCTGTTTATCTGGATGACGAAGAGGTTTATACAGATACTGGTGGACACGTTTTCTCATGTTGTTCCTGAGTGTTGTGACGTATGCATGTCGTTCACGTGACCGGCCACTGTTTATTTTGTGTATTGTGTTGTCCTGTCATCTGTTCCCTGCTGTCCTCATTTTATTTATTTCCTCTTCAAGGTTGCTTCCTGTGCGCAAAGGTTTCTGAGGTCTGGGAGGACGAGGTTGGTTGGGGCAGTGGGGCAGCTTAAATACAAACATTCTGCCGTGGTGAATATATACAGTACATTTTTGGGGGTTTTGGTTGGTGTGGTGTTCTGGGGTCCAACAGGACAATGACACCAAGCACACAGCCAAGACAAAGCAGGAGTGGCTTCGTGTCACGATCGTCTTCTTGTGAGAAAGTGGACCAAGGCGCAGCGTGTGGAAAATACATCTTCTTTTATTGAGAAGAGAGAGAAAACACAAAACGAACACTATACACAAACTAACAAAACAACAAACGACCGTGAAGCTAAATAACGTAAGTGCACTGACAAGCAACAAACGTTCAACATAGACAATTACCCACAACCAGCTAAAGCCTATGGCTGCCTTAAATATGGCTCCCAATCAGAGACAACAATAACCAGCTGTCTCTAATTGAGAACCAATTCAGGCAACCATAGACTTCCCTAGACACCTACACTGAACACTAAACCATCTACTCTACTTAACCCCCTAAACCATACAACACCCTAGACAATACAAAAACACATACTTCACCATGTCACACCCTGACCTAACTAAAATAATAATGAAAACAAAGATAACTAAGGCCAGGGTGTGACATAACCCCCCCCTTAAGGTGCGAACTCCGGGCGCACCAGCATAAAGTCTAGGGGAGGGTCTGGGTGGGCGTCTGTCCACGGTGGCGGCTCTGGCACTGGTCGTGGTCCCCACCCCACCATAGTCACTACCCGCTTTCGTAGCCTCCTCCAAATGACCACCCTCCACATTAACCCCACTGGATTAAGGGGCAGCACCGGACTAAGGGGCAGCACCGGACTGAGGGGCAGCACCGGACTGAGGGGCAGCACCGGACTAAGGGGCAGCACCGGACTAAGGGGCAGCACAGGACTAAGGGGCAGCACCGGACTAAGGGGCAGCACCGGACTAAGGGGCAGCACCAGGATAAGGGGCAGCACCAGGATAAGGGGCAGCACCAGGATAAGGGGCAGCACCAGGATAAGGGGCAGCTCCGGACTGAGGGACGGCAGCTCCGGACTGAGGGACGGCAGCTCCGGACTGAGGGACGGCAGCTCCGGACTGAGGGACGGCAGCTCCGGACTGAGGGACGGCAGCTCCGGACTGAGGGACGGATCCTGGCTGGATGGCGGATCCTGGCTGGCTGGCTCTGGCGGATCCTGGCTGGCTGGCGGATCCTGGCTGGCTGGCTCTGGCGGATCCTGGCTGGATGACGGCTCTGGCGGATCCTGGCTGGATGACGGCTCTGGCGGATCCTGGCTGGACGGCTTATGGCTGGCTGACGGATCTGGCTGCTCATGGCTGGCTGACGGATCTGGCTGCTCATGGCTGGCTGACGGATCTGGCTGCTCATGGCTGGCTGACGGATATGGCTGCTCATGGCTGGCTGACGGATCTGGCTGCTCATGGCTGGCGGAAGGCTCTGGCTGATCCTGTCTGGCGGAAGGCTCTGGCTGATCCTGTCTGGCGGAAGGCTCTGGCTGATCCTGTCTGGCGGAAGGCTCTGGCTGATCCTGTCTGGCGGAAGGCTCTGGCTGATCCTGTCTGGCGGAAGGCTCTGGCTGATCCTGTCTGGCGGAAGACTCTGGCTGATCCTGTCTGGCGGAAGGCTCTGGCTGGCGGAAGGCTTTGGCTGCTCCTGTCTGGCGGAAGGCTTTGGCTGCTCCTGTCTGGCGGAAGGCTCTAGCGGCTCCTGTCTGGCGGAAGGCTCTAGCGGCTCCTGTCTGGCGGAAGGCTCTAGCGGCTCCTGTCTGGCGGACGGCTCTGTAGGCTCATGGCAGACGGGCGGCTTTGCAGGCTCATGGCAGACGGGCGGCTTTGAAGGCTCAATACAGACGGGCAGTTCATGCGGCGCTTGGCAGACGGACAGTTCAGACGGCGTTGGGCAGACGGGCAGTTCAGGCGCCGCTTGGCAGACGGGCAGTTCAGGCGCCGCTTGGCAGACGGGCAGTTCAGGCGCCGTTGGGCAGACGGGCAGTTCAGGCGCCGTTGGGCAGACGGGCAGTTCAGGCGCCGTTGGGCAGACGGGCAGTTCAGACGCCGCTGGGCAGACGGCAGACTCTGGCCGGCTGAGACGCACTGTAGGCCTGGTGCGTGGTGCCGGAACTGGAGGTACCGGGCTAAGGACACGCACCTTCAGGCTAGTGCGGGGAACAACAACAGGGCACACTGAACTCTCAAAGCGTACTATAGGCCTGGTGCGTGGTACCGGCACTGGTGGTACCGGGCTGAGGGCACGCACATCAGGGCGAGTACGGGGAGAAGGAACAGTGCATACTGGACCCTGGAGACGCACATTTGGCCTAGTGCGTGGTGCCGGAACTGGTGGTACCGGGCTGGGGACACGCATCTCAGGGCTAGTGCGGGGAGGAGGAACAGGGCATACTGGACCCTGGAGACGCACATTAGGCCTAGTGCGTGGTTCCGGAACTGGTGGTACCGGGCTGGGGACACGCATCTCAGGGCTAGTGCGGGGAGGAGGAACAGGGCATACTGGACCCTGGAGACGCACATTAGGCTTGGTGCGTGGTGCCGGAACTGGAGGACTGGTACGAGGGGCAGCCACAGGAGAGTTAGTACGTGGAACTGCTACAGGAGGTGCAGGACTAGGGAGGCGTACAGGAGGCCTGGTTCGTGGGACTGTCATTCCCAGACGGTTAGCACGCACCTCAGGACGAGCATGGAGAGCTGACTCAGGTAACATCACTTCCCGCACACGCTCTGTCGGGTGGATTTTGTGCCTCACGCACCAACACAGCAGCTCCCTCATTTCACTCTCCTCCAACCTCCCCAATAAATCCTTAACAGTCTCTGTATCATTCCCATTGCTCACCTCCAATATCAGCCCGACTGGCTCAGGTTCCTTCTTAGGGTCCTCACGGGTAGCACGAGAAGTTGACGCAGATCTCCTATCTGGACTCGCCACACTCCCCATGAGCCCCTCCCCAAGAAATTTTTGGCGTTTCCTCGAGGGCTTCCTACCGCGCCTTCGTGCTCCTTTCTCCAGCTCCATAATCCTGTAACCCTCCTCGCACTGCTCCAGCGAATCCCAGGCAGGCTCCGGCACTTTCTCTGGATCGCACGCCCACCTATCTATCTCTTCCCAGGTTGTTCTCCACTCATCCTTTTCCCGGGTCCATTCCTCCACTAAGCGCTGTTCCATCCTTTCACGCTGCTTGGTCCTGGTTTGGTGGGTAATTCTGTCACGATCGTCTTCTTGTGAGAAAGTGGACCAAGGCGCAGCGTGTGGAAAATACATCTTCTTTTGTTGAGAAGAGAGAGAAAACACAAAACGAACACTATACACAAACTAACAAAACAACAAACGACCGTGAAGCTAAATAACGTAAGTGCACTGACAAGCAACAAACGTTCAACATAGACAATTACCCACAACCAGCTAAAGCCTATGGCTGCCTTAAATATGGCTCCCAATCAGAGACAACAATAACCAGCTGTCTCTAATTGAGAACCAATTCAGGCAACCATAGACTTCCCTAGACACCTACACTGAACACTAAACCATCTACTCTACTTAACCCCCTAAACCATACAACACCCTAGACAATACAAAAACACATACTTCACCATGTCACACCCTGACCTAACTAAAATAATAATGAAAACAAAGATAACTAAGGCCAGGGTGTGACACTTCGGGACAAGTCTCTGAATGTCCTTGAGTGGCCCAGCCAGAGCACAGACTTGAACCCGATCGAACATCTCTGGAGAGACCTGAAAATAGCTGTGCAGCAACGCTCCCCATCCAACCTGACAGAATGGGAGAAACTCCCAAAATACAGGTGTGCCAAGCATGTAGCGTCATACGTGTGACGACCCTCCCACTTGGTCTGCCAAATTCTTTCTCTCTGCTCGTTTTCCTTAATAAGATGTCGGTGGGTGTGGCTGTGAGGGTCGTCAGCAAAATGGGACACACCTGGGCTCGGGTGTGTCCCGGGGATAAATACCCCTTTCCCCCATACATCAAGGAGACTCTGTCCACACAGACACTGTTTTTTGTTATGGCATTTTGCGGCTTTGTGTTTGTTTGTTTTGGCACCTCTTAACACCCCTCATTATCACCATCTATGCACGCATCCACTCACTTACAGTACACTACTGACTACACACACCATTGTTACTTGTATATAGGTTACTTCATTTAATAAATATATTTTTGTTATCTCCGCGTTGTCTACCTCTTTGTTACGGGCTAAGAGCCGGTTCGTAACATACCCAAGAAGACTCAAAGCTGTAACTGCTGCCAAATGTGAGTCAAAAAAGGACTGAATAAGGGTCTGAATACTTATGTAAATGTTATATTTACGTTTTTTTATTTTTTGTAAATGTGCAAACATTTCTAAACCTGTTTTTGCTTTGTCATTATTGGGTATTGTGTGTAGATTGAGGGGAAACAAAACAATTTAATCAATTTCAGAATAAGGCTGTAACGTAACAAAATGTGGAAAAAGTCAAGGGTTTGAATAATTTCCAAATGCACTGTACCTTAGAGCAGGGTTCCCCAGCTGGTGGCCCACAGGTGATTATTTACATTTTTTTGTTGGACATAAAATACTGTAAAAACACCAGAAAATCATCTCCAAGTGATTTTAATTTTGGGAATCTGTTCCAAAGTATTCCCTCATAATAGAGAAATGTGTGATTGTATACAAATGTAAGCAAGGTTTCAAATTGTTTTATTCAAATATGATCTGTTTTGCTGCTTTCGGTCAATTTGCAGTTTACAAATTATTTTTAATTATGTTCCGGACCCCTGAACAACCACTCAAGAAGAAATCGTCCCAAGGCTGAATTTAGTTGATCTCTGCCCTAGTGCCTTGCAGTATAGTGGTTGATAGTGTATACAGGCTACAATAGGAGCGTGCTGCTGTGCTATACAGTTTGCAGGGGCGAAAATCTGATATCAACCTTGGAGGGGACAATTACATTATATCTTCTCAAGAGCAATTCCTGAGGGGGACACCAAAAGTAGTGCTGTAACACATAGCATACGTTGTTATATGTTAAATGTATATTGAGGAACCATAATTCCTACAACTGGATAATTGATAGGTACAGTAGTTAACTGAAGGGTTTTCCCAACTTGTTCAAATCATTATAATTCTACTACTAATAATAGTTATAGCAGTGCTCCTTACCAGTCCAGTATGTATGCAGGTATTCGTACTTACAACCAGCAATATCAAGAAAGGTCAGTAGGTGACAATGGTACTGTACACTGTATGGGTGTAGTTTTCATAAATACAATGAACATGGTGTGATCACATCTAAAAGAATCTCCATTGAGAACCATCACAAAGTTGGTCTCTGTATTGAATTTACCTTTTAATTTGACTTTTTCTGATACATTTATATAGTCATTAAATATGTGCACCTGGCCTGAGTCTACTACAATATCTTTACAAGAACAAAAAGATACAAATAAGTACAGTTCTAAAAGCAAAATAACTACTTCAATGAAAAACCCAAATAAATCAAACAAAATATCCTTCAGTCAGTGTCTCAACTCTTCAAACAGCAGCTATGGACAAGTATGTCGCACAAAGTATGCAATTTTAAATAAAATAACATGAAATAAATAATTTGTAAGTGTACTGAAAACTACTAAACAAAAGAACAAATATCAATTACACCAGGGGTTCTCAAACAGGGGTCCATGGACTAATTGCAAGGGGTCCGTGAAATAAAAAAGTGTAATGAATGTAGTCAGTACCACAAGGTTTCCAGTAAGTTCACATATAATATAGAGTGGAGGTCCCTGAGGACCGCTCAAAACCTTGCCTGCCTTGCCTCAAAATATGCAGGGGTTCCAGTACCCAAAAAAGGTTGAGAACCACTGCTATACACACTACTGAACAAAAGAACCGAACATATGTTTGCGGGTTTCAATGGATCCAACAAATTGCTGGCAGATATTTTCCCTCTTGAGACTGTCCAGCCTGTCTATGTACATTACAGACAACTACGCCGTTCAGTCTCTCTTGGCCCATGCTAGCCCGTAGCCAAGTCTTTAACCTGCGGAGTGCACTGAAACTCCTCTCAGCCTCACATGAAGACACTGGCACCACAAACAAAATTCTGATCAGCACCTCAACTTGGTCAAACAACCCCCGCACCTCTACTGGAAGCCTCCTGAGGACCTCTGCTGCCTCTCCACTGCTGCTACAGGTGTATTTGTTGTGAAAGAGAGGGATCTGCACTGAAAGAGAATCTATGTTCAGTTCTGGGTACTGATCTAGAGACTCATCCAACTCCCCCGTGAGAAGCGCTCTTTCCAACTTTTGCAGGACGTTTAGACTGTCCTGGTCAAAACGGTCACCAAACTGAACCTCAACACCATCCAACACTTTAAAAATTTCTGCCCTATAGTGATCCACTGCTTTGCCAGCAAATCGTCTTGAGTGCGTCTCAATGGATTCAATAGAGTCAATCAATGTTGTTGCTTTCTCATACAGTGCAAGGTAGCTTTCGTCATTTCTCTTGCCCCTAAGAGATGACCGCACACACTCGACTACAGCCTGCATACCAGAGACAGTCTTAGTTTTCTTCTGTAGTGAAATGTTTAGACATTCAAGCTCTCCAAGAACAGCAGAGGCAAGTGTGAGGCCCAACACAGTCTTGCCTTTGCTGAAGTGCTCGAATAAGCCACTGGCAGTTGAAGCTGTCTTGGATGCAGATTTTGCCATCTCCTCTAGGCTTAGTACCCGCTCATACTGCCCTAGCACAGCTCTAATAGCAGTATTCCACACAGTCCACCCTGACCAGGGTGGTCAGATTTGTATCTGTGGACGTGGCAATCGATTCAAACATGCTCTTAAACTTTCCTGACTGGCCATAGAGGACACCTAACTGATGGACCCAGGAAAGGGAATCCCGGATCAGTGGGGAGGCTGAGCAGCCAGCCTGTGTAATCAGATTTACACAGTGTGCTCCACAATGGACATAGAGGGCTAACGGCTGCTGCCTCCTCACAATTGCCTGTGCACCTGTGTATTTTCCTGCCATGTTTGAGGCACCATCGTAACTCTGCCCACGTAAGCCAGACATGGGCAAATTGAGCCTCAACAACACATCAGTTGCCACTTTCGCAATGCCCTCGCCTGTTGTCTCCGACACCCTGTATAGCCCAATAAACTCCTTGTGAGGGACAAGGTCATGGTCAATATAACGCAGACAGACATTCTCCTGTTCAGCACCAGAGACATCTTGAGTACCATCAACAATTAATGAAAATTGTACAATCGGAAGAGACCTAATCTCAGCTGCAATGCCTCGAATGACTGTATTGGCCATGATGTTCAGAATTTCATTCTGTGCTTTGGGGCCTGTGTACATTGTGGTACGCTCTGTTAACCACTTCAGTAAAATGGGATCATCCTCTTCTGCCCTAAGTTTCAAAAGCTGGTATAAATTCCCACTGTCATCCGTGTGGCCTCTAAAGGCTTGTCCCGGTCTTACTACATGCCGCACCGAACTAACAATTTTCATCAAGCAATGCCTTGCGTCATCCTGCTGTTTACCCCACGCGCTGGATAACTGGACACTGATTGGATTTAGCTGGTGTGCTGTTACAATTACAAAGTGGCGGTGGGTTTGGCAGTTTTGATGTGCTGTGAATTTTTCAATGGCTTTTCTCCAGTTCCTAAATCCTGCACTAATGAAGGCAGCATCTGCTCTTTGGCCAAAAGATGGCTGGCTTGAAAACCCTTGGCTACAGTGAAAACACAACACTCCTTTTATTGATGGATTATAATGTAGCCAGGGGAAATCGCGAAACCATCTCTCTTGAAACGTCAACACTCTGTTGGCAAGAGTTTGCGGTTCTATAAATTGTGGGTGTGGCTGATATGGTTTTGTGCCATCACTGTGGTAACTGGACAATGCTGTGCCACTGTCCCCTATACTGGTGCTGCTGGCAACAAGGGTGACACCTGGTCCTGCATTGGCTGTGACACTGTCCTCTGAAGTCTCTCTCCCTGGCTCTTTCCCTTTCACCACCCTCACTGACTCACAGTCTGTCTCCTAGAAAGGTTTTGCCGTACTCCTAACTACCGGTACCCAAAACGACACAATTAATCACAACAGCAATACCATTGCCGTAAACAAATCTTAGTTTAGTCACCAGTTTAAGTTGTGAGTGGGGGTATCCATGGCATTTTCCAATTATGTCCCTATTTTACAAGTAAAAAAAATTGAGAACCTTTCATAATGTTGCCAAACAAAGACTCAAGAAACTTACCTGAGACTCCCTGTCTCTGCCAATCTGTCCCTGCATATCTGTCCCCAGCTCTGCTGTCTGTGTGCCATCTGTTGCCTGCTCTGCCTAATGACATCATTGTGAAACATTTCCATTAGCATTTCACTTCTTTCTTATGAACATTTTATCAACTAGTCTTTGAGATATTAGGCTACTAGAGTTCTTACTTTGCGTTTTGGTGTACTGAAAAATACTCTGATGTCCGTCTTTTTACTTTTTTTCTGCCATTTTTCTACCTGGCTGGCTGGCTGGCCGGTCTAGCTGCACACACACACATTTACACAACACATTCTGCAACCTTTTGTAATTTTAATATAGTTTGTTTCATATTGGCTGGCTTCCAACAATAGCTGCATTTGTAAAGCTAGCGAGCACCAATTCTGTTTCTGTGTGTTTGCTATAATCTTTGCTACCTGGTTAAATAAAGGTGAAATAAAATAAAATAAAAAAAGTTCAGTAGCGACAATTTAGCTTTTGCAACGAGACCATTATATATATTTAAGACAATGGTATAAGAGAGTGTAGTTCTGTTCAGTTTGGACTTCAGTTTATCGCTAACCTTATCACAGGGACTTTGAAGCACTACAGCTGCATGCTGATCTTGGAATAAACTGACGATAGCAAAGATTCCATCTTTGACGACGCCACATAAATGGAATAGGTACTAGCTAGCTTGATAGTTAATGTTTGCTTTAGTTTGCGCGCTAGCTCTGCAAATTCAGCTAGTGTGTGAACCCTGCCAACATAAAAATAAATAAATAACATTGCTATGGACCTGCTATGGATTGACTGGATTAACCTCACGTCAGTTACGTACATGTGCCTTTCGGACAGTAGATACTGTGAGGCAAAGGGCGGGGGAGGTCGCAATCTTTTGAAACTTCAAAACGCGCTATTAAGTGTCTATAATCAGCACAAGTGCTTTCATTGCGTATTATTAATATTATTGAAATTACATAGTTATGTTTACAGTGATATATTGGGGGGGACAAATCATATTTTTCCCAAGATGGGGGGGGTCGTGTCCCCCCCGCCCCCCCTGGGATTTCCGCCTATGGCAGTTTGTGCCTTTTAGAGTGATCCCTGTTACTCTAGGATTGTTGCATTATTCATCCATCCACAGTTATCTACTGGTCAGAGCTCTCTCTCTCTCCTCTTATAAATATACCATGCTTACTGTATCTATAATGAGATGATGATAAAGATCGACCAGCATGTTATGGCGCATTATGAGACCTGTATCTTGTTTGTTTACATAATGCGTTGATGTATCTTTATTATGTCCATTTCTTTGATTGAACTTTAGTTTTGGATTAAGCCACATGACCCACGTTTATAAAAAGCATTACTCTATAACTGTAACGATCGTCGTAATCCTCGGACGAGGACGAGGAGGAGAGGCGAGAAGGATCAGACCAATATGCAGAGTAGTTAGTGATCATATTTAATGAAAATAGACAGAACACTTAACATACAAAACAACAAACGTGACAAACCGCAAACAGTCCCGTGTGGTACATACACAGACACGCGATACAACCACCCACAGCAACCACGTGAATCACAGGCTGCCTAAGTATGATTCTCAATCAGGGACAACGATTGACATCTGTCTCTGATTGAGAATCATACCCGGCCGAACACAAACAACCCAACAAGAAAATAACACCTCGACAACCCACCCCAACTCACGCCCTGACCAGCTAAATAAACACAAGAAAAAGGAAAAACAGGTCAGGAACGTGACAATAACAAGAGATTTGAAGCTTTGTTGTTCCCATAACTGATCATGCCAGCTCAATTTTTGAATTTAAATGCTTTATTGGCATGCCAAAAAAATGCATTTGTATTGCCACTATCATTAAGTTCTTGAATATTTGATTAGTCATGCCAGCTCCGTAACCCCAGTATCTCAGCTCCTCCTCATTGTTTAGAGATTCTGTTTCCCCTCCCCCTTTTCCTGGGTGTTAATACCTGTGTTGTCCCTAGTAGCAGTAGAGTGAGGTCTAGGTTAGAGGCGGAGCCAGAGTACTGTACTAACCACAGCAGACACCGCACCCGGAGGAAGCAGAGCATCTATGTGGCTTCTCATTGGAACACTATCCCACAGGTGGGGTTTCGCAGGCTCCAGGGAGGGAGAGGAGGAGGAAGAGCGAGTTCAGTCAGTCACTACTGGGTGGAGGAGTGTGCAGGCAGGTTGCAGGTCTAAGAATAGAGTTTTTGGGCTAGGTTTCAGCTAAGCTTACCATGTTTTGGACTGAGCTCAAAGGTGACATGACCCCCTCTGTCTCTCTGGCCACTGGCATCCTTCTCCTGCAGATTCCGAGACCAAGCGTTCTCTCTCTCTGAACGGCTTCCTGTTTGTGGTCGGACACTCGTTTGAAGAGGAGGAAGAGGAAGAGGGGAGAAAGCCCCCTCTGTTCAGCAGCAGCCTCCATTGCCGTACCACCCTCAGGGAACGTCCACCGCCAGCGGAATGTCCGGGGAGGGTAACCATGGTAACCAGAAGGCCCAGTGCAATGGAGTAAAGAAGCACAGGTAGGATCACGCTCTACTTAATGTGATGTAATGGCTTGTTTCCCACATGGTTTCCAGCTTAGTTTTCTTGTCTCCTTTCTTCTCCAGTGTGTGTAATAGCAAGGATTGTATCAGTGTTTGGCTCAATTACTCTAGTATATTCCATTATTTTTATTTGATCGTTATTTTTCATTTCAAAAGTGTGTTTTTATCACGTGACATTTTGTAGGAAATTACTTTGTAGGAAAGACTCACCAGTCACAATGTTGTTACTGCTAATGTCAATAATGTCATTATAATTTATAATATTTGATCACTTAGCATAAGTCTTTGATGACTGTTGTGGTGTTCAGAATAGACTGTCAGCAGCCAGCGGCTCTGCAGTATACTGTATGTAATGGGATACCCCAGTCTGTCTGTCTTTCTGTTCCAGTGTTTTTTGTTTGAGCACCCAAGCCCCATAGACAGGTTTCTCTTGTTTTTCCATCCACAGTTATGTCATTCAGATTCAGCAGGCTAGTGGCTTATTGGCACTTCGTACACTGGGTCAGAGCAGAAATCTTTTTGAAGATTGGCCAATCTACTTTCTTTACGTGGATGAGGATGGTGGCATGCCCTTTTTCTTATCCAACAATTGAACAGTGAATAATTTAGTTCTTGCCAGCTTAGAGAAACAAAGAGCGTGGACAGAGGTGTGTGTGTGTGTGTGCGGGGGTGCAGGTGCATCCTGTTTCCATTGATCATCCATGAGATGTTTCTACACCTGTGGTAAATTCAATTGATTGGACATGATTTGGAAAGGCACACACCTGTCTATATTAAGTCCAACAGTTGACAGTGCATGTCAGAGCAAAAACCAAGCCATGAGGTGGAGGAAATTGTCCGCAGAGCAGCGAGACAACAGGATTGTGTCGAGGCACAGATCTGGGGAAGGATACCAAAACATGTCTGCAGCATTGAAGGTCCCAAGAACACAGTGGCCTCCATCATTCTTCAACGGAAGAAGTTTGGAAACACCAAGACTCTTCCTAGAGCTGGCCACCCAGCCAAACTGAGCAATCGGGGGAGAAGGGCCTTGGTCAGGGAGGTGACCAAGAACCTAATGGTCATGCTGACAGAGCTCCAGAGTTCGTCTGTGGAGATGGGAGAACCTTCCAGAAGGACAACCATCTCTGCAGCACTCCACCAATCAGGCCTTTATGGTAGAGTGGCCAGACAGAAGCACTCCTCAGTAAAATGGACATCACAGCCTGCTTGGAGTTTGCCAAACGGCACCTGAAAGACTCTCAAACCATGAGTAACAAGATTCTCTGGTCTGATGAAACAACATTGAACTCTTTTGTCTGAATGCCAAGCATCACGTCTGGAGTAAACCTGGCACCATGCCTATAGTTAAGCATGGTGGTGGCACCATCATGCTGTGGGGATGTTTTTAAGCGGCAGGGACTGGGAGACTAGTCAGGATTGAGGGAAAGATGAACGAAGCAAAGTACAGAGAGATCCTTGGTGAAACCCTGCTCCAGAGCACTCAGGACCTCAGACTGGGGCGAAGGTTCACCTTCCAACAGGACAACAACCCTAAGCACACAGCCAAGACAACGCAGGAGTGGCTTCGGGACAAATCTCTGAATGTCCTTGAGTGGCCCAGCCAGAGCACAGACTTGAGCCAGATCGAACATCTCTGGAGTGACCTGAAAATAGCTGTGCAGAAACACTCCCCATCCAACCTGACAGAGCTTGAGAGGATCTTCAGAGAAGAATGGGAGAAACTCCCCAAATACAGGTGTGCCAAGCTTGTAGCGTCATACCTGTCACAACCCTCCCCCTGTGATGAATTATTTTCTTGTTTCCTTAATAAGATGTCGGTGGGCGGAGCTGTTAGGGTCATCATATACATCTTTCCCCCATACATCAAGGAGACTTTCTCCACGCAGACACACTGTTGTTTTTTTTGTTGTGGCATTTTGGGGCTTCTTTGTTTGTTTGTTTGTTTGTTTTTGGCACCACTCAACACCCCTCATTATCACCATCTTTGCACACATCCACTCACTTACACTACTGACTACACACACTATTGTTACTTGTATATTGGTTACTTATATATTATTGTTATTTCTTTATCTCTGCGTTGTCACCCTCTTTGTTACGGGCTAAGAGCCGGTTCGTAACAAGTGAGGCCTCGTCCGTGATATAAGGTTGGTTCATAGACATTTTGGCATATAGTATTTTGTTGCATTATGATGGGTTAATGCTAATTGGGATGCACTTTGGTTGGTATTCACTGCCTAGTCTTATCTTTTATTTAAACAGGGAGTCCCATTGAGATTAAAATCTCTTTTACCAGAGCCCTGTACACATGACAATAAAAACAAAATATTAAAACAACATACACATGTATAAAACAATACAACAACAAAATTAAAAATAATAGACATTTAATAAAAGCAATCACATTCAACTACATAGAGGCGCCAAATCAATAATTTAAACTGCCTGAGAAACACCTGCACATCTTAACTGCAGTGAACTTTGCAGATTGTTCCACAAATTAGGGGCATAAAAACTAAACGCAGATTTTCCCAAATCTGTGGAGACTAGAGGGATCTCTAGTGTTATCCATTCCTGTGAATGGGATTGGTAACTTGTGATTTTTATCTTAATTAATGACGTTACATATAGAGGGAGTTTCTGTAAGATTGCTTGATAAATAAATAAGAGAATGCAGCTTTCTTCTAACAGACAGTGAGGTCCATCCCACATTTTTGTACAGACTACAATGATGAGTCCTAAAATTGAACATCTCTGGAGAGACCTGAAAATAGCTGTGCAGCGATGCTCCCAATCCATTCTGACAGAGCTTGAGAGGATCTGCAGAGAAGAATGGGGAAAAAATCCCCAAATACAGGTGTGCCAAGTTTGTGCGTCATACCCAAGAAGACTCGCAGGCTGTAAGCTCTGCAAAAGGTGCTTCAACAAAGTACTGAGTAAAGGGTCTGAATTTTTATTTCAATGGGATATTTCATTATTTTTTATTTTTTTGCTCAGATTTTAAAAGAAAATAACCGGTTTTGCATTATCATTATAGTGTATTTTGAGTAGATTGATGAAGAAAAATGTTCTACCATACTGTAGTATGTTAAGGAGAACTCGTTTTTAATTTGATACCTCAATTTGTAATCCCTTGTGATCCTCTTTGGCCCACAAGCGTACGATAAATCCTTGATTATGCGAAAAGGCGAATTTAGGCTTGATTTGATTCGACAGGAAATGTAAAACATAGCTATGGGAAGTGAATGAAGCTTTAGACTGAGTGTACGTAGTTACAGGAGGAGTCAGTTCATTCAGCCTAATATGTTATGCTGTGTTGTGTAGCCGACAGAAGTACTGCTTCGCCATGCTCCACTGGCCTGCTCATTCCGCTGTTGATAAAAGGGTTAGGATTTATCCCCACGGCCCTCCTCTTTCCATCTTTCCTCAATCTCCCTCTCTCCTCCTCTCCCTCCTTCTCTCAATTGCCTGTTGCGTCTGTTTAGTTGGAGCGTCAGTATTCATTGTATGTAGCTGCTTCTCTGCTCATCTCTGAGCAAACACACCGTCTGACTCATACATACACACACACTAGTGATTGACTCATAACCCGCAGCCCCCACGGTTATATCTGCGGGGCAGGTGGGTTTAGGTCATGAAATATAGTGTGGATGAAGGGCCGGTGTCTGGCGGTCGTGTTGAATAAAGAGGAAATAATACATCAAAAAATCCATAAATGTATCATTCTTGTGCATCCATAGGCAACATTGAGGTTTTTCTTTCATTATTTTGAGGCTATCTGGCATACTAATAGCCTACACGCCAATCCCCAAATAGCCTACACACCAAACGCTTTTGGGAACGGGCAGTGAAAGTTAACATTGATCGACTGAGGCAAAAAGAACAATGTCGGAATTTAATTCAATAAAATAAAAAGCTGTGAAATGGAGAGTTGAAAATAAAGAGAAGGGAGGGCCAGAAAAGTAATGTTTGGGAAAGATTTGGTGAAGTGGTAAAAGAGGATGATGGCAGTGCCGACTATGTTGTGTGTGATGATTGTGAGGTGCTATAACAATTTGACAGGCACAAGACGTGGTCTTCAAATAGGCCTATGGCACGTCAAGGAAACTGTAGCATACTGTTCAGATGGGTTAAATGGAAACTGAAATCTGGACACTCACTGTAGGTCTATAACCTCTCACATAGTCTTAATATTATTCCTGCAGAATTAAGCATTTATTGCAGTAAAATGATATATCAAAGGTACATTTTGTCTCGGAAACAGGAATGGAAAAATGGGATTTCTTTCAGCATCTTGAGGGAATGCGAATGCGCATTTAGGGACTGTCTGTAGAGGTGTTATTTTGTTTAGCATCATAAAAGCAGATAATATTTCAGCCATATTTTGCACAGAAAAATATAACATTTTTGGGGGGAGAGTAATTGTATCTTCTCCCCTGTCCCTAAACGTATTTGCTCTGCGAAAGAAGCGGACATGACAGAAAACGTTACTGATGTCAACTAGATTGAAGCGTTCATTCTATCATTTATGACATTATTCTCATAAGCAAAGGTTTATTTAGTCTTCTATGGCAACATATAATGACATAAGAGAAGCTGCATTCATCTAATTATGGACAAGTTGACTAACAAATAGACTACCAATATGTTGGAAATTATAAGCAGAAACATATCTAAATGAGGCAAAAAATAAATCCTGCACCCCAAGGCAAAAAATCGTTATGCCGTCTCTGTAGTCTACATCACATGTTCTATATTTGCGGGTTAAGGTCGGGTGTGGGCTTCAGATGTTCACTTTATCACATATAGTCGGGCCATTGCAGATGGGTTATTAGCAATTGCGGGCGGGTGAACAAACCGCTGACCCGTGCACCACTAATTCATACATACACACACACACACACACACACACACACACACACACACACACACACACACACACACACACACACACACACAGGAACACACGCACACTCTCCCATTTAATCATGGTTATTGCACGAGGCTTGACCGCAGCAGCTACAGTTAGCTCATCGGCTGTCAGGTGTCAGGTACTCTGTTTCCTAATGGCAAGGCAAGACGAGGCAACTCAGTTTCCAAATAGTACGTCAAGCCCTCGCTGATATTCCAGATAAGGTTAATGTAATACAGCTGTTTGCATAACTAAATGGTGACTATTTTTTATTTTAGAAACATGCCAAAATGTTAACAGTCCTGAAGACACAATGATAAAGACCGTAGTTGTATATTCTAAACATGGTTCTCCATGAACAAAGTCGAGAACATAAAACCAGGGACACAACCTTAAATACAAAATGTACATACTTAAAAAGTGGAGACACACCTCACCAACAACAACAAGATACTGTACCACTGTCTGATAAATGTGATAGCCTGGAGTGTTGCTAAAATGTAGGAGGAAGAGCGCTATGCCTTATCTATACAGTAGCTAAATCTAGGTCTCGGTGAAAGTATGCCACTGTAAGAGACTCTGGCTTAAACCCCTCATCAATTACTCTGTCACCATAGTCCTTGTTTGTATTCTCCTGACACTGTCTCCTAGCCTGGTCCCAAATCTCTTTGTGCCGTTTGGCGTGACAATGACCATAGGAGTTGACTATAGTAGTTGGTAAGACAGCACAAACAGATCTGGGACCAGGCTAAGAGACAGGGTCAGGAGAATACAAACAAGGACTGTGTCTGTTTCAGTGGGAGTACTACATTTAGATTTGACCTTGTTGTTTGTCCGTTTCTGTTCTATCCCACAGAACGTCTTTACCAGCGCCCATGTTCTCCAGGAATGACGTCAGCATCTGGAGCATCCTGAAGAAATGCATTGGCATGGTGAGAATTCACACTCATTATTTATTTAAAGAAAAGTACAGTACTGTGTTGGCACATCCCAAAAAGCACCAGAGCTGGATACAAATGTATCAGGCTGGGCAAAGAAAGAAAGGGATGTTCGTTCACTGTTTCCTGTTCCCCCCCAAAAAGTTTAAATCAAACAGTGAGCGAACATGCCTTTCTCTCTGCCAAGAATTCAAACACAAACAAACAGGATTTCCAGGACTGAGTTTGAGAAACCCTGCTGTAAAATACTCTGGCCGTCAGTAGTGGTCTGTAGGGATCCTAATACCCTCTCTCCACTTCCTGGATGAAATTTGATTGGATCTACAGTCTACACTTCCTGTAAATCCACCAATTAAAAGGGTTGATTTCCACCTAATCCTGGGCTGCGTCCCAAATGGCAACACTATTCCCTATGTAGTGCAATACTTTGACCTATGGGCCCTGGTACAAAGTAATGCACTTCATAGGAAATAGGGTGCCATTTGGGACAGCTCTGGTGTAGAGGAAAATGCCACCATTGGCAATGGAGAAACAACCTTGACTATGTTTGTCCTATATATGGGGCTTAATGAGTTAGATCCATGGCACTCTATTATTTTAGCCCAGGGTTCCTGCTTAAATGTGGGCCTTTAATGACACTCTAGAGACCAGTCAGTACTGGTGTCAAACAGTGTTCCAGGCTGGGGTCTAGACTATAGCTTTTTGCTGATGCTATTTCACACCTCTCATCGAAACACCATTATGTGTGCTTTACAGGGAATTGCACTCTATTGCCAGTGTAGCTTAGCGGTTAGAGCGTTGGGCCAGTAACTGAAGTTTGAATCCCTGAGCCGACTAGGTAAAATGTATCAATCAGCAAGGCACTTAGCCCTAATTGCTCCAGAGTCGCCATCAATAATGGCACTTTCCGAGGGTGTCGCACTCCCCCCTTTTGCCTTTAGAATAGCCTCGATTTGTTGGGGCATGGACTCTACTGTACAAGGTAGGTGTCAAAAGCATTCCACTGGGATGCTGGGCCATGTTGACTCCAAGGGATCATAGCTTTCACCTGGATTTACCTGGTCAGTCTATGTCATGGAAAGAGCAGGTGTTTCTTAAGTTTTGTACACTCAGTGTATATTTGTCTGTGGGCTGTGAATGAACTTCATTGCTTGTGTATTTTCTTACCCCTGTCTCTGACTCTTCGGCTCCTCTCTTCTGTCCCCAACCAGGAGCTGTCTAAGATAGCAATGCCAGTGATCTTAAACGAGCCCCTTAGTTTCCTGCAGCGGCTTACAGAGTACATGGAGCACACGTACCTCATCCACCAAGCGAACACCACCACAGATTCCATGGAGAGGATGAAGGTAGCGAGCACCCATTATCATCATCCTCTTAGATAGACACACGAGTTTTCACTCATAATTACAGCCATAGTACCTACTCTTTTTGCTGTGCTCATCTACAGCCATTAACGTTACAAACGTCTGTTCATCTGTGATGGTTTCAGTGTGTTGCAGCGTTTGCTGTGTCTGCTGTAGCTTCACAGTGGGAGAGGACGGGAAAACCCTTCAACCCACTACTGGGAGAAACCTATGAGCTCATCAGGTTTGACCTTAGGTTGACTTTTCTGTATTTGTTGTGAGTTGGTCTGGTACCACTAGTCGTACTAGTTTGTGACTCAAGACGTCTTCAAAATACCTCTCATCAAAATACATCTCAACATGTCAGATGTCTGAAGACATTTGAAGACAGAAGGTGACGGCTAAGTATGTACCATTAACCCCCTCCCTCCTGTCCCTTCAGAGAGGACCTAGGGTTCAGGTGGATGTCGGAGCAGGTTAGCCACCACCCCCCCGTCAGCGCCTTCCATGCTGAGGGCCTGCAGGAGGACTTCCTGTTCCACGGCTCCATTTACCCCAAACTCAAGTTCTGGGGAAAGAGTGTGGAGGCGGAGCCTAAAGGCATCATCAGCCTGGAGCTACCAAAGTGAGTCTGGAGCTGAGATTCCCTCCACAGTGTACATGTAGCTTTCCCTCACTGAGGGTTTGGCTTGGAGTGTTCTCGAATTGGCCTTTATCTCCCAGTAAAGCTAGCAATAAATCTATTCTGGGAGTTTTTTCTGAAGGCTGAATGAAATTAATAAATTGAAGCTTAAAGGACATTTGTAATCTCCCTGAAGTAGTTTGGTATGATTTGGCATCTCTAAATGGACATGGTTGGTGAGAGATTATCTGCTGCTATGACATGTTCTCCGTCTCTGCAGATACAACGAAGCGTACACCTGGACAAACCCTACCTGTTGTGTCCACAACATCATCGTGGGCCAGTTGTGGATCGAGCAGTACGGCAATGTGGAGGTGATCAACCACAAGTAAGGGAGACTACCTTGCCGTGTGTGTGCAGTAGTGTGGATCCACATTTGTTTCCAGTTGATTGAGCAGTGTAACAGAACTGGGACAGATACTTGACATTACAAAGGAGATAGACTGAGCAGCTACATGGTAGTTGTTTGAAAGCATTGTGTCACAGTGGGAAATGGTGAACGAGAATATGAAAACAAAGCCTTGTCTTTCTGTGAAAGGACCGGAGAGAGATGCAGCCTGATATTCAAACCATGTGGCCTCTTTGGCAAAGAGCTGCACAAAGTGGAGGGCTACATTCTAGATAAAAGGTATTGTGGCTTTTCTTTTGTTACGAATTGAAGGTTTTTTGTATTGCATTGCTGGCCAGGTCTCCCTGGTAAAAAGGTATCCTGACCTCAAATGGGACTCCCTGGATAAATAAAGGTTAAAGCTGCAATATGTAGCTTTTTGGGCCACCCAACCAAATACACATAGCAATGTGAGTTATAGATCTGTCATTCTCATTGAAAGTAAATCTAAGAAGCGGTATATCTCTTCTATGTGCTGTATTTCTATACTTCCCATTCTTAAGGTTCATTTTTGCGTCTTTTACTTTCGGTTTTGTACACCAGCTTCAGCTGAATTTTAGCAACCAGGAAATGCGATTTCTGCATATTGCACCTTTTTTTAAATAAATGTTACAACCTGATTCTTTCCGGATTGTGTTCCTCACTGATGGGACATCTAATTACCAAAGAAAAGGCTACAACACATTTTGAGGCCCCGTGTGACGCTTGTGTGTGCAGCAAAAAGAAGCTCTGTGCCATCTACGGTAAATGGACCGAGTGCTTATACACTGTGGACGCTGACACTTTTGATGCTCATAAGAAATCTGACAAGAAGAACTCAGAGGAGAAGAAAAGCAACATGCAGGTACAGTATGATGTGCACTAATCAGAAACACACCATATCAAAAACAAGGAAGTGCCTCGAGCCCCATTGGGGTGATTATGTAACTATTATAATCTTTGAATTATTTTCCTTATCTGCTACGTGAAATAAGCTATATACTATACCTTATGTCAGTCCAGTGCTGTTCAGTACTATTCATAGATTCAGATGATAAATGGAAATAAATATTACTCAATAAGCCACTAAAGGTGACATTTTCATTGTCCAAACACCATGGTAGCATTCCCCTGCTCAGACATTGCATGCATCAACCAATGGTTGCATGCCACGTCATCGACTGTGCCATCGGGCACCAGATTGCAATAAAATGTGATTTAGCTGAAATCTTAAAATACCTTTCCATAAACCTCCTTGTAATCTGGCAGTGTGATTTCATTTCAAATTTTTATGGAACAATGTGTGTTATAGGGAGGTGAATATTTGATTAGAGTTTAGTAAACTGAGCAATACATAAATAGTAACTTCTTAATGGCGCACATTGTTGAAGAAACATTTCAAATTAAATCGTGCTGCTAGATTACAATGAGGTTTATGGTAAATTTGGCACTTAACACATTGCTTTCGCACCATGAAAATGTTGCCTGAAATGGATCCCTTTGCTCCATGCTCATGAATGAGTGGTATTTAAGCAACCTTTAAACTAGTTTTGGAGTGAAAACCCTTGATATGACCCAATAAGTAGCTACTGTAAGCCATACCTGTTTTACGGTTGCGTGTGTCCCCCTGTCTGTCCCTCCAGACCAGTGTAGACGAGGAGCCAGAGGAGATGCCCCTGCCTGACGGAGACACGGTCCAGGTCATCCCAGGAAGTGAGCTGATCTGGAGGATAGCCCCCCGGCCAGACAACTCTGCAGAGGTGAGAGGGGAGGAGCGGCAGGGGGTGAGAGATAATGGGACGAGCAGTTCTGGGGGATAGCCCCCCGACCAGACAACTGAAGGGCTCACAGGCATAATAGAGTACTGTATTAGGAGGATTACTAAGAAGCAGAAATCTGGGATGTACTGAAGATATTTTAGCCTTCTTGAGTGATTCAACTGGTTGTCAGTTTGACTCAGTTATTGATTTTTTTCGAATCCACTCTCTCTCTCTCGCTCTCTCGTAGTTCTATGCTTTCTCCACATTTGCCATGCAGCTGAATGAGCTGGAGGAAGGCATGAAGGGGGTCCTACCCCCCACAGACTGTCGACTCAGGCCTGACATCAGACACATGGAGAAAGGAGACATAGGTATGGTGATAAAGTTATATAGGGCATTGTGTCGTTGTGAATGATCAAAGCATTGTGTCCACATCTGGTGTTCAGAAATGTATATTTTGATATGTTAAAATATTTCTCAGACTCGGCAAGTGCAGAGAAGAAGAGGGTAGAGGAGAAACAAAGACTGTCCCGGAAAAATCGCTCCAAATCAACCGAGGAATGGAAAACAAGGTGAGTGATTGTGTCCTCTCCACCTCCTGGAACCGTTGCTTCTGCTGTGCAAAACTCTCATTGGATGTATGCTAACACTATGCTAGGCCTGCTTTGCTAATTATCCCACAGTTGTGTCATAATGTGCTGTGTGTTTTGCTCTCCCCCGTGTTGTCATTGTGAAGGAACCCAGCTCTTGGCCCCAGGTTTGGCTCTGCTTGTCTGCTGTGTCTTTTGGTTGTTGTTGTGGTTCACTGTTTGAATGCTGCACTATACTGCCTCCCTCAGGACAGCTTTAGAATGGCAGCAAATGCATTGATTGAAACACTGATCATGCATCTGCACAACCTGAATGTAGTTGACTCCTGAAAAGTACTGTGCCTTCAGAATGTATTCACACACCCCTTGACTTTTTCGACATTTTGTTGTTACAGCCTGAATTTAAAATGCATTAAATAAATATTTGGTGTCACTGGCCTACACACAATACCCCATAATGTCAGTGGAATTACGTTTTTAGAATTTTTTACAAATTAATTAAAAACGAAAAGCTGAAATGTCTTGAGTCAATAAATATTCAACCCCTTTGTTATGGCAAGCCTAAATAAGTTCAGGAGTAAAGAATTGCTTAACAAGTCACATAAGTTGCATCAACTCACGTTGTGTGCAATAATAGTGTTTAACATGATTTTTGAATGACTACTTCATCCCCACACACAATTATTTTTAAGGTCCTTCAGTCGAGCAGTGAATTTCAAACACAGATTCAACCAGAAAGACCAGGGAGGTTTTCCAATGCCTTGCAAAGGGTAAAAAAATAAATAAGATATTGACTATCCCTTTGAGAATGTTGAGAAGTTATTAATTACACTTTGGATGGTGTATCAATAAACCCAGTCACTACAAAGACTACAAAGGTAACTCAGTTGCCGGAAATGAAGGAAACCACTAGGGGATTTCACCATGAGACCAATAAAATAGTTAAGAGTTTAATGGATGTGATAGGAGAAAACAGAGGATAGATCAACAACATTGTAGTTACTCCACAATACTAAGCTACATGACAGAGTTACAAGAAGAAAACCTGTACAGAATAAAAATATTCCAAAACATGCATCCTGTTTGCATAAAGTCACTAAAGTAAAACTGCAAAAAATGTGACAAAGTAATTCACTTTATGTCCTGAATACAAAGCGTTATGTTTGGGGAAAATCCAACACACCACTGATTACCGTCATGTTATGGGTATGCTTGTCATCGGAAAGAACTAGGGAGTTTTTTAGGATAAAAAATAAATGGAATAGAGCTAAGCACGGGCAAAAACCTAGAGGAAAACCTGCTTCAGTCTGCTATCCAACAGACACTGGGAGATAAATTCACCTTTCAGCAGGACTATAACCTAAAAGACAAGGCCACATATATACTGAGTATATCAAACATTAGGAAAACCTTCCTATTGAGTTGTATCTTTCACCTGGATTCACCTGGTCAGTCTATGTCATGTAAAGAGCAGGTGTTCTTAATGTTTTGTACACTGGAGTCGCTTACCAAGATAACATTGAATGTTCCTGAGTGGCCTAGTTACAGTTTTGAATTAAATTGGCTTAAATCTGTTGCAAGACTGGAAAATGGCTGTCTAGCAATGTTCAACAACCAACTTGACAGAACTTAAAAACATTTTTAAAGAATAATGTGCAAATATTGTACAATCCAGGTGTGCAAAGCTCTTAGAGACTTACCTCGAAAGACTCACAGCTGTAATCGCTGCCAAAGGTGATTTATTGACTCAGGGCAGTGCTGTAGCACTTGACCGACCACTTATTGAATGTCTCAGTATTGGATACATTTGTACTCGGTCTTCACTCGGTCTCGGATAGTGAGGACTCATAATTTCTTCCCGAGACCAGCGGAGTAAAAAACTCATAATTATATCAGCTTCCATTAAGTCAGCACATAAAACCGCTTCACCAGGCCAAATATATATACTACTTTCTTGAAACATTATCTTAACAGCCTTTATACTGTAACTATTACAGACATGTTTGCGCAGTGGCGAACCTATAGGCCTTCAGTGTGTGACAGGTGCGTAATTCTGAAAGGACAGCAACCGTAATACCAGCGCACTCCTGTAGGGGGGTGCACTTTTTGTAGAACACAAAGGGCCAGTGGTGTAGTGGTGCCTTAGTATACGTAATATCCAAACATTTTAAGAATTTATGAAAACATGACCATATCTAAGTGGTCGCTTGTCATAAAAAGTGTCATTCTTCCTGGGGGTGTATGTGAACAGATTTTAATTAGATTTCATGTTGCTAAAATGCTGTCAATTCCACTTTAAATGCAACAACGTTTCACACACAAGCTATTTCGGAAGAGATGACTAACAACCGTAAGTGTGCTGCTATAAAAAAAAACTGTTCCACTCATCAGATGATGATCATTTGAAACTTAACTTCTTGTTGAAAGTTATTCTTGAAAAGGGAGAAGCTAACAAATTAGCAACATCCTCTTTTATAACACCTGCTACAGCCGCTGCAAACTAGCCAAAAACAATAACTAGCTACAGTAGCTAGACCGTAGGAAAACTACTGCTCGCTATTGCACAGTGACCTGTTGGCCTTCAAGAAGGCAGATGTTTCCATACATTTCTGTAAAAACAATTCCATCCATTAAGTCAAAATGTGATTCCACTATCACTCCCAAATTTTGCCCTTATACAGTTGAATGGCAGATGCCTTTATCTAGCTTTTAGTGGCCTAGCCAATGGCTGATTTAGCTAGTGTCGGGTTCACCTAGGGGTCATGATAAGGGTGTTACCAAAATGTTTGATGTATTAGAAAAATAGATTATGCTTATGTTTTATTAATAGAAGGAGAGGGGTTATAAGACCCCTCCCTCCTTACATTTATAGGGTTTTAGACTACTGATTACCAATATATATATATATATATATATATATTCATTGTAGAAGTTTATTGTTCTACATTTGTATTTTTGTTTTCTCTCTCTTTTTCTGCCTCGTTATAAAGAGGCCCTTCTTAGAAATGTGTGACTTAGACAGAACTCTGCAGGGGAGTGAAGGAGATAAGACTAGGTAAACATTCCACAATAAATCAACTTTGGGGGAAGGGGACATTTACTGCTAAGTGATTAGCTAACAATAAAGGCCCTATTTATACAGCTTTGTAGGCATGGTTTTGGTCCCAGGAGTAGAGTATGATGACCTAGGCAGTGACATCACCAGGGCGCGATTTAGAGTTTAATAAAACCACTGGAGACCTTTTGTTGGATGCAGAACTTACTCAGCAACATTCATGCTATGTTCCTGTTTGTCAACTTCTGTCTGCAATTGCATTAATAAAGGTTTTTGAATGATTTAATTAAAGATATTGTCATAATGCTAATTTCACCAATGAGTAACTGATTGATAAGGAAACGAGGAAACTAACCCTAACACTAGCTAGATTTATCTCCCCAGAGACAAGTAAAGAAAAATCATGATTGGATCTTTTTTCTCTTCAGTGTCAACCCTTTCCAACAAAAACCGAAGAGATTAAATCAGAACATAATTTAAAATAATATCATTATTATTATAATGATTATTTTATAAATCCTTAGCCCTTCTCTGAAGGCGTAGAAGGCCCATTGTTCCCCACTGTGTTTAGTTAGTAATAATTTGTAGAGTGGCTCTATTTTTCCGCAGCATGCATTTTTTTCACTATTCTTAATGTCTTAAGAATCAATGTGTTGTTCTGAAATATGAACACAGAAATACTGGACATTTACTGGACATCTTGATATTGAGTCGGTCTTGCTTTAGGTAGTCTTGAACACAACACCGACTCAGGGCTATGAATACTTAAGTAAATGAGATATTTCATTTTCAATAAATTTGCAAACATTTCTAAAAACATGTTTTTTCACTATGTTATTATAGGGTATTGTGTGTTGATGGGTGATATTTTTTATTTTATTTAATCCATTATGAATTCAGGCTCCAACAATATAAGTCAAGGGGTATGAATACTTTCTGAAGGCACAGTACACATTGAATAAGCTAAAATAATATGTTGTATTTGCAGTGCAATTCACCTGTCCAGGATATCTGCATGTTCCAGTTTGCATGAATACTTAAGGCCCAAGTTATATGGAGAAACACATTTTCAATTGAAGCGCTGGAAGGGATGGCTGTCATTTTACAGACTCCTAACCAACTGTGCTATTTTGTTTCTATTTTCGCATTGTTTGTAACTCATTCGGTGCATTATGTTGCCGCTACCGTCTCTTAATACCGAAAAAAGCTTCTGGACATCAGAACAGCGATTACTCACCCCGAACTGGACAAAGATGTTTTTCTTTAATTAGACAGACGCAAAGGATATATTGCTTTATCAAGACAAGGCCCAAATCCCTGTCATCCGTGTGAAGAAAAGACAGAAAAAGGGGGAGGAGGGCGGGGTGCCTTGTAAAAATTTGCCGACGAGTAGGTACACCATCACTATCCTCCGTATTATTGGCCAACGTGCAATCATTGGAAAACAAACTGGACGATCTACGATTAAGACTATCCTACCAACAAGACATTAAAAACTGTAATATCTTATGTTTCACCAAGATGTGGCTAAATGACAACACGGATTATATAGAGCTGGCTGGCTTCTCTGTGCATCGGCAGGACAGAGCAGCTATGTCTGGTAAGACGAGGGGCGGGGGTGTGTGTCTATTTGTCAATAACTGCGGGTGCGCGATGGCTAATATTAAAGAAGTCTCGAGGTATTGTTCGCCTGAGGTAGAATGCCTCATGATAAGCTGTAGACCACACTATCTACCAAGAGAGTTCTCATCTATATTATTCGTTGCTGTCTATTTACCACCACAAACCGATGCTGGCACTAAGACTTCTTTCAACGGCTGTATAAGGCCATGAGCAAACAAGAAAATGCTAATCCATAAGCGGCGCTCCTAGTGACCGGGGACTTTAATGCAGGCAAACTTAAATCCATTTTACCTCACTACCAGCATGTCACATGTGCAACCAGAGGGAAAAAAACTCTAGACTGCCTTTATTCCACACACAGCGACGCATACAAAGCTCTCCATCGCCCTCCATTTGGCAAATCTGACCATACTTCTATCCTCCTGATTCCTGCTTACAAGCAAAGACTAAAGCAGGAAGTACCAGTGACTCGCTCAATACGGAAGTGGTCAGATGATGTAGATGCTATGCTACAAGACTGTTTTGCTTGCACTGACTGGAATATGTTCCGGGATTCATCCAATGGCATTGAGGAGTATACCACCTGTCACCGGCTTCATCAATAAGTGCATCGACGACGTCATCCCCACAGAGACCGTACATACATATCCCAACCAGAAGTCATGGATTACAGGCAACATCCGCACCGAGCTAAAGACTAGATCTACCACTTTCAAGGAGCGGGACACTAATTCGGACGCTTACAAGAAATCCCGCTATGCCCTCCGATTAACCATCAAACAGGCAAAGCGTCAATACAGGACTAAGATTGAATCCTACTACACCTGCTCTGACGCTCGTCGGTTGTGGCAGGGCTTGAAAACTATTACGGACTACAAAGGGAAAACCAGCCGCGAGCTGCCCAGTGACGCGAGCCTACCAGACCAGCTAAATGCCTTTTATGCTCGCTTCGAGGCTAGCAACACAGAAGCATGCATGAGAGCACCAGCTGTTTCATACGACCGTGTGATCACGCTCTCCGTAGCCGATGTGAGCAAGACCTTTAAACAGGTCAACATTCACAAAGCCGCAGGGCCAGACGGATTACCAGGACGTGTACTTCAAGCAAGTCAGGTGTCCTGACTCTCTGAGGTCATTAAAGATCCCATGGCACTTATCGTAAGAGTAGGGGTGTTAACCCCGGTGTCCTGGCTAAATTCCCAATCCGGCCCTTAAACCATCACGGTCACCTAATAATCCCCAGTTTACAATTGGCTCATTCATCCCCCTCCTCTCCCCTGTAACTATTCCCCAGGTTGTTGCTGTAAATGAGAATGTGTTCTCAGTCAACTTACCTGGTAAAATAACGGATAAATAAAATAAAAAAATGTCTTCACTGACATTTTCAACTTCTCCCTGCCCGAGTCTGTAATACCTACATGTTTCAAACAGACCACCATAGTCCCTGTGCCCAAAAAAGCAAAGGTAACCTGCCTAAATAATTACCACCCGTAGCACTCATGTCAGTAGCCATGAAGTGCTTTGAAAGGCTGGTCATGGCTCACATCAACACCATCATGCCGGAAACCCTAGACCCACTCCAATTCGCATACCGCCCCAACAGATCCACAGATGACTCAATCGCACTGCCCTTTCCAACCTGGACAAAAGGAACACCTATGTGAGAATGCTGTTCATTGACTACAGCTCAGCGTTCAACACCATAATACCCACAAAGCTCATCACTAAGCTAAGGACCCTGGGACTAAACACCTGCCTCTGCAGCTGGATCCTGGACTTCCTGACGGGCCGCCCCCAAGCGGTAAGGGTAGGCAACAACACATCTACCACACTGATCCTCAACACTAGGACCCCTCAGGTGTGCATGCTTAGTCCCCTCCTGTACTCCCTGTTCATCCACGACTGCGTGGCCAAGCACGACTCCAACACCATCATTAAGTTTGCTGACAACACAACAATGGTAGGCCTGATCACAGACAATGATGAGACAGCCTATAGGGAGGAGGTCAGACACCTGGCAGTGTGGTGCCAGGACAACAACGTCTCATTCAATATTGAGGAAGACAACGGAGCTGATCGTGGACTATAGGAAAAGGCCCCCATTTAACACTGACGGGGCTGAAGTGGAGCGGGTTGAGAGTTTCAAGTTCCTTGGTGTCCATATCACCAACGAACTATCATGGTCCAAACACACCAAGACAGTCGTGAAAAGGGCACGACAACACCTTTTCCCCCTCAGGAGACTGATGAAAAGATGAGGCAATGGTACCCAGATCCTCAAACAGTTCTACAGCTGCACCATCGAGAGCATCCTGACCGGTTGCATCACCACCTGGTATAACAACTGCTCGGCATCTTACCGTAAGGCGCAACAGATGGTAGTGTGTACAGCCCAGTACATCACTGGGGCAAAGCTTCCTGACGTCCAGGACCAATATACTAGGCGGTATCAGAGGAAGGCCCCCAAAAAATTCTAAGACTACAGTCACCCCAGTCATAGACTGTTCTCTCTCTGCTACCGCACTGCAAGCGTTACCAGAGTGCTAAGTCTAGGAACAAAAAGCTCCTTCACAGCTTTTACCCCCAAGCCATAGGACGGCTGAACAATTAATCAAATGGCCACCCGGACAATTTACATTGACCCCCAATTATTATCTATGCATAGTCACTTTACAAATTACCTCGGCTAACCTGTATCCCCGCACATTGACACGGTACCGGTATACCCTGTATATAGCCTCGTTATTGTTATGTCATTTTCTTGTTACAATTTTCTTTTACTTTAGTTTATTTAGGAAATATTTTCTTAACTCTATTTCTTGAACTGCATTGTTGGTTAAGGACTTGTAAGTAAGCGTTTCACGGTAAGGTCTACACCTGTTGTATTCGGCGCATGTGACAAATACGATTTGATTTGGTTTAAATCCCACCATCAGGAGTTGACTACTGTATATTACGAAGTTTGTTGGTGTGGGTTTGTATTTATCACAATCATCATGTAAAACACTCATGCATGTGCCTGGACACTCATGCCTGTGCCTGGACACTCATGCCTGTGCCTGGACACTCATGCCTGTGCCTGGACACTCATGCATGTGCCTGGACACTCATGCATGTGCCTGGACACTCATGCCTGTGCCTGGACACTCATGCCTGTGCCTGGACACTCTGTTGTAGTTTATCTGACTTGGTTCCTCTTGTTGCTCCCATATAGGTGGTTCCACCAGGGCACCAACCCCCACAACAAAGCTCAGGACTGGCTCTACTCCAACAGCTACTGGGACCGGAACTACTCCCTGCTGCCTGATATATACTGACCTACAGGACACACACCACACACACATCTCTATCTGTACACACCTCGTCTTAACTCTCTCTGCAATTTTTTATATTCTGACACTGGAGCTTTGACATTTTTCTCAGAGGGTTCATCGAAGGGGGAGAAAGTTCATCCTAGTCAAGTCATGCGGTCAGGAAAAATGTGTTATGATGTAGATGATGTCAACATAGGCAAGGTCAAGGGAGAGTTCTGGCTTTAACAATTTCAAAGCCTGCTCTGGACCGGCTACAGTCCTTTGCATGGGTAAGGATGATGCTGGGAATTGAATGACCGTAAAGGCAACAACCATTCAGCAGTCCCTAAACATATCTCCTGTCTCACTCAAAGCACAATTGTGAAGCCCTCATGAGTCTATAAGCGATGGTCATCGACCAGTGTGTATAGAATTATAATAAAACTATAGGGTGTAACCTGCCAGTCATTTTAACAATGGGAGTGTTTTGAATGGAGTGGATTGAATGGGACACACCTCTTGTCTCTAGTATCTCTCACCAAAACACTTGTGAGAATTATGTCCATTTGAATGTGTTGTGCTCAGTTCTGTTACTTACAAATGTGTGCAGCTACAGTATCAATTTAAGGAAAATAGAGCTTTCAAATAGTGTGTGAAATAGACTTGTTCCAAGTTCCTGCAGTCCCTGCTATATGCTAACAAACTAAACTGTCATTATAACACACTGTATCACAGCTGCTTGGACCTCAGCAACTATGGCTGAGGACATAAATGTCTGTACATATTATTGGATAGAGCTCTTCTATTCTTCTGAGCTGTAATACAATGTATAGAGGAGAATAGCTGTACTGTACTTAAAATTATGGCTCTTGCTTCCATAACACTTGAGAACTTAAAGTTTGACCACTTGGCTCAATATGAATATATTTTTATGTGTGCAAAAGTTTCCTCTAAAGTAAAAATGTAAATCTGAGAGGTACATGTAACTGTTTTAACTACCCCTAACGCACTGAATGCAAATACAGTACAAGCACAACGTTGACTATGCAAGCATTAGCTATACTACACCCACAGACACACAGTAAGCCTATGTCCCAAATTGCACCCTATTTCCTACATAGCGCACTACTTTTGACCTGAGCCCTATTGGGGAAAAGGGTGCAATTTGGGACACACAGGCCACTGTTCAACTCACTCATCCACTGCATAACATTCCTCTCCTTGGTTGTGAATAGCTGCTGTTGTAACCTTGGTAAAGCGGTAGTTTAGGTTGGATTATCAGTACAGTAGACTGGACCTGCAGTTTTAGCTAGAGGCTACTCTCACTTTGTGTTTAGCACATTACAGAATCAAGATTGTTCCTATTGTTGCTAAATAAAAGCTTCATGTTACCTTAGTTTGTGTCCTGCTTCTCTTATTTCCACCACCCTATCTGCATTTCCCTGAAGCATTACGTAAATTGTGGATTGAATTCCTTGCATAATACTAACATTCCTCGGGGCACACACTGGTTGAATCAACATTGTTTCCACGTCAGTTCATTGACCAACATGGAATAGATGTTGAGTTGATGTCTGTGCCCAAGAGGATGGTTGAAGTTTGGCCTTGTTGAGCTCGTGAATTTCCTTACTTTTTCAGCTTCAGACTAGCCTAAAGTCTCACTTAAAACATGTGTTTATTTAATGAAGAGGGAGAACGTTTTAAATTATATACACACGTTTATTGATACTAGACAACAGTCCCCTACCAATTAAATGGGGCACTAGTTGGCCACCTCCCGGATCCTTCCTGGTCCTCTTTCTCTGTGGGTTCAGAGGTGACAATGCGTATGAGAGCGGGGGAGTAAACAGTGTTTCCTTCATCACTGATGACCTGCAGGGACTGGGCCTGACCGTCCCGACCGGAACCTCCGCTAACCATCTCCATTGGAACGGAGAAGGACAGGTACCCCGGGGGGTCGTTCGCCCTGACCACAGCAGATCTCGACCTGGAAAACATTGCGGTCGGAACACTACGAGCGCTCTGGCTCAGGGACACCTGGTTGCCATCGAGGAACAGGAAGTAGTTGGGGATGCTGATCTCCAGGTTGAGCATAGTTGGATGTTGGGGTGGAGGGCGGAGGGTTGATCTCTGTGACCTGGGTGTGAAGGCCCTTCTTGGGTACATTGGGAAAGGTGGTGGCTGGGGCTGTTGTCTGGGCCGGCCACACCAGGACTGGGGGTCAGACTGCTGAGGGGAAGGGGACCTCTCTGCCAGTAACACATGTCCAGACCCAAAGTTGCGAATGAAAGCACTTCCATTGAACGGAGGCTGGGAGATAGTGTTAGTGGACAGTGTGCCCTCCTCCGTCTCATTGGCCAAGTGGTACAGTGTCCAGACCTGATTGGTAAAATTCTCGAAGGCAGGCTGAACATCAGGAGTGACACGTCCTGCTCCAATAGGAACGCTATGCGAGGGCGGGCCATGATAATCTAAAATGACAATAGAATGCAACAAAGTTCAAAATGTCAAAATCCACACATACAAAGAATTCAGAAAGTATTAATACCCCTTGATTTATTCAATTTTTTTTGTGTTACAGCCTAAATTCAAAATTGATTAAATATGATTTTTTTCTCTCACCCATCTACACACAATATCCCATAATAACAAAGTGAAAACATGTTTTCAGACATTTTTGCAAATGTATTGAAAATCAAATACAGAAATATCTGTATTCACAACTCTGAGTCAATACATGTTACAATCACGTTTGGCAGCAATTACATTTGTGAGTCTTTCTGGTTAAGTCTCTAAGAGCTTTGCACACCTGGATTGTACAATATTTGCACATTTAAAAAAAATATTCTTCAAGCTCTGTGTCAAGTTGGTTGTTGATCATTGCTAGACAGCCATTTTCAAGTCTTGCCATAGATTTTCAAGATGATTTAAGTCAAAACTGTAACTAGGAACTCAGGAACATTCAATGTCATATTGGTAAGTAACTCCAGTGTATAGTTGGCCTTGTCTTTTAGGTTACTGTCCTGCTGAAAAGTGGATTTGTCTCCCAGTGTCTGTTGGAAAGAAGAACCAGGTTTTCCTCTAGGTTAGCTCTATTCCATTTCTTATTATCCTAAAAAAACACCCTAGTCCTTGCCGATGACAAGCATACCCATAACATGATGCAGCCACCACCATGCTTGAAAATATGAAGAGTGACACTCAGTGACGTGTTGAATTTGCCCCAAACGTAATGCTTTGTATTGAGGACATAAAGTTAATTTCTTAGACAATTTTTTGCAGTTTTACTTTAGTGCCTTATTGCAAACAGGATGCATGTTTTGGAATATTTGTATTCTGTACACGCTTGATTCTTTTCACTGTCATTTAGGTTAGTAATGTGGAGTAACTACAATGTTGTTGATTAATCCTCAGTTTTCTCCTATCACAGCCATTAAACTCAGTAACTGTTTCCTTCCTCTCCGGCAACGGAGTAGGGAGAACGCCTGTATGTATTGATACACCATCCAAAGTGTAATTAATAATCACACCATGCTCAAAGTGATATTCAATGTCTGCTTTGTTTTCTTTTACCCCTCTACCTCCTTGGTCTTTGTGCTTGAATCTGTGTTTGAAATTCACTGCTCGACTGAGGGTCTTACAGATAATTGTATGTGTGGGGTACAGGGATGAGTTAGTCATTCAAAAATCATGTTAAACACTATTATTGCACACACAGTCCATGCAACTTATTATATGACTTGTTAAGCACATTTTTACCCCTGAACTTATTTAGGCTTGACATAACAAAGGGGATGAATACTTATTGACTTAAGACATTTTAGCTTTTCATTTTTAATTAATTTGTAAAAATGTGTAAAAACATAATTCCACTTTGACATTATGGGGTATTGTGTGTAGGCCAGTGACAAACAATCAGAATTTAATATATTTTATAGTCAAGCTGTAACACAACAAAATGTGGAAAAAGTTGAGGGGTGTGAATACTTTGGCATTGGAGGGGAAATCCCCAAATGTCTTCAAAACAATTATTAAAGTTGAATTCTGAGGGGAAATATACCTGGTCCAGTCTGCACACTCTGTGACTGTGTGTTTTGAGGCCCAACCATATTGGGTAGAGAAACTCCTAGAGAAATTCCAAGTTGCAGGGTCTGCACTTCTGTAGGGTGGGCAGTCACCTCTTCATGAAGGCGGACTGAAGTTCCTGAAACTTGTGTACTGTTGTCCAATAATCCTATGAGATTGGGAAGAGAAATCTTTAGAAAATATTTTGGTTTTCGTTGCTAATATTTCTGTAATGTATTAATCTTGATACTTGCCTGATTCAAAATATGTTTGTGTTTCTGCTGCTCTCCTTGCACTCTCCTTTCTACTGGGTATCCTGACTGTATCCTGAGCTGTTTCCATTGCTGCAGTGTGAGAGGGAGCTTGTGCAGTGATGTCACTCATTGGTGTTTTCACCTGGTCAGACTCCATGTCCAAGACCTCAAGACAAAGGCCTTCAGCAATGGATGGTCTGTACAAAACTGCCACATCAGAAAGGACTCTTGTCTTAGATGTTGCCAAAGGAGCTGTGAAAGACACTTGTTGAGTTGTGTGACTCTCTGTTGTTTCTGCTGTTCTCTCCACACTCTCTTCTCTGTATACTGCTTTAACTGTTGCTTTTTCAGAGGAAGCACTTTCTAACAAACTACTTCTTGAAGATCTTGAAACTGCAGGTGAAATTCTTTCAACAGAAGCAGATAGACACATCAGTAGCTCCTCTATTGATGCTGCAGATGGAATCCCGGGCAGACTGGATTGTGGTGCAATGTCTGTACAAGACAGAGATTCACCAACTTGAGCTGTGGATGAAGATACAAATAATAAAATGTCATTTAGCAGACGCTTTTATCTAAAGAGACTTACAGTCATGCGTGCATACATTTGTCACATACTGTAAATATTTCAACCAAACTATTTGTAGACAATTCTACAAATTGTACCTGATAGAAGAGATGTTTGTGGAGAAAATCTTGGAGAAACTCTTGCAGAAGTTATAGGAGAAACTCTGAGAGATGTCTGTCTCTCTGGTGTCTCTGCTGTTCTCCCCACACTCTCCTGTCTACTGAGTATCCTGACTGAGGACACTCTCTGTGCCTCATCAACTAGTTCTGTTTCAGAGAAAGCTCTTCCTAATAAATCATTTTCAAAATATTGTATGACTGTTTCAGAAGGAGCTGTTTCTGAAGATGTTCTTGAAACTGCTGGTGAAATTATACCAACAGAAGCAGATGGAGACAACAGTAGCTCCTCCATTGATGGTGTAGAGGGATGCCTGGCCGGACTGGATTGTGAAGAAACTCTTTGAGAAACTTTGGGAAATGTGTGTCTGTCTATTGATGGTTCAGAGGGAATCCTAGGCAGACTGGATTGTGGAGAAATGTCTGTACCAGACATAGATTCACCAACGTGAGCTGTGGATGCAGATACAAAATTAGGCACATACTGTAAACATTTTGCCTTACAAGTTTTACAATTTTTTCCTCAAAATGTCTTATTAGTAGCTTATTAGTAGAGCATTCCTCAGAAATATGGATGACAATTGTACCCGATGTACGAGAGGTTTGTGGAAAAACTCTTGGAGAAGCTCTTGGTGATACTCTGGGAGATGTGTGTCTCTCTGGTGTCTCTGCTGTTCTCCCCACACTCTCCTCTCTACTGGGTATGCTGACGGAGGAGGCCGAACCCTGATTCTCTAAAATTACAATATAATGCAACATCAAAGTTGAAACTTTCAATTTCAAACATATATTGAAAAAAATGAATATATAGAAATGGATTTAACACAATAAAACAAGAAATTGGCACAACGTAACATGTATTCAATTATTAAAGCTGAATTCCTGTATTCTAATGGAATATTTACCTGGTATTTTAGTCGGCATAATCTGTGACACATCTTTGAAACACACTGGCCCAACCACATTGGCTGCAGAAATTCCTAGAGACATTACTAGAGAAACTCCACTCCTGGCTGGAGATACTCTGCCAACAGCAGCAGATGGAGACACCAGTAGCTCTTCCATTGATGGTGCTGATTGAATCCTGGCCAGACTGGATTGTGGAGAAACTCTGGGAGAAATTCTGGGAGACATTCTAGGAGAAACTCTGGGAGATGTGCATCTCTCTGGTGTTCTCCCCACACTCTCCTCTCTACTGAGTATCCTGACTGAGGACACTCTCTGTGCTGCATCAACTAGTTCTGTTTTAGAGAGAGCTCTTCCTGATAAAACGCTTTCAGAATACCTTATGACTGTTTCAGAAGGAGCTCTTTCTGACAAACTACTTCTTAAAGATCGTCTTGAAACTGCTGTAGAAAGTCTATCAACAGAAGCAGATGGAGACAACAGTAGCTCCTCCATTGATGGTGCAGAGGGAATCCTGGCCAGACTGGATTGTGGAGAAACTCGTTGAGAAACTCTGGGAGATGTGTATCTGTCCATTGATGGTTCAGAGGGAATCCTAGGCAGACTGGATTGTTGAGAAATGTCTGTACCAGACAGAGATTTAACAACATGAGCTGTGGATGCAGATACAAAATCAGGCATGTAATGTATACATTTTATCTTACAAGTTTTGCTCCTTTTACCTAAAAAATGCTGTATTAGTAGCTTATTATTAGAGCATTCTTTAGTGTATGGATGACAATTGTACCTGATACAAGAGAGGTTTGTGGAGAAACTCTTGGAGAAGCTCCAGGGGATGTGTGTCTCTCTGGTGTCTCTGCTGTTCTCCCCACACTCTCCTCTCTACTGGGTATCCTGACTGAGGACACTCTTTCAGAACCGGCTGGTGACATTGCCCACTGAGAATATAATGGAGACGCCAGTAGCTCCTCCATTGACAGTGTTTTGTCTATCTGAGCTGGTTCTTTTGCACCACCACTGAGAGACACAGAGGGAACCCTGGCCAAACTGGACTTAGATGCCAAGCCTGTAGCTGTTGGAGTAACATCAACATGGGTTGTGAAAAGACAGACCAGATTACATTATATGAGTATGCTGTGGTATTTTAAAATTCATTTCACCCAGACTACTAACATGACAACTAACCTTATATTTCATTCAAGATATTTGAAAACTGTACCTGAGCTCCAGGATGTTTGTGGAGGAACTTTAGGAGGTACTCTGGAAGATGTGTGTCTGCCTAATGCTGTTTCTGAGGGAGCTTTTTCTGCCATTTCACTTTGTGAACATCTATCAGACACTGCTGGTGAAATGCCTCCAACAGCAGCTGGAGACCCTGGTAGGTCTACCATTGATGGTGGTTTATATGTCTCATCCATATACAACAGTTCTCTAGAAGCTGATTCTGCTGCTCTTTCACCAGTAGAGGCAGAAATGCCATCCCCAGAAGGAGTTGGAGGAACAATCTCCCCCATAGATAGTGTTGTATAAGTCTCCTCCATATTAAAGATGACTTCCAAAGAGCCTGACTCTGTTAGACAATCACTCAGAGGGGGCTCTGGCTTAGATGACAAGCCTGTAGCTGTTGGAGTAACGTCAGCATGAGTTGAGGAAATCCAGTTTTTTTTTTGTCTGTTGTGATGCTATCCTGACATTTTCTTAAACATTTTACCCAAATTAGTGACATGGACCTTATTAGTAAGTATATCACAGAGTTGGATGAATACTGTACCTGACTCTGAAAATGTCTGTGGAGATACTCTGGGAGATGTGTGTCTCTCTGGTGTCTCTGCTGTTCTCCCCACACTCTCCTCTCTACTGGGTATCCTGACTGAGGACACACTCTGTGCTGCATCAACTAGTTCTGTTTCAGAGAAAGCGCTCCCTGATAAACCACTTTCAGAATATCTTACCCCCTCCACTGCTGTTTCTGAGGGAGCTCTTTTTGACAAAGTACCTCTTGAAGATCTTGCAGACACTGCTGGTGAAAACGCATCAACAGAAGTTGGTAAAACCAGTAGCTCATCCATTGATGGTGCAGAGTGCATCACTCTGGGCGCTGAGTCCATTACTGCTGTTTCAGAGGAAGCTCTTTCTGGTAAGTCACTAGCAGGACATATTGCAGACACTGCTGGTGAAGCCTCACCCACAAAGACAAGTGCAGTTGGTGACTCTGATAGCACTGCTGCTCCCAAAACTACTGTTTCAAAGGGAATTCTTTCTGATACATTACTGGCAGAACACCTTGCAGACACTGCTGGTGTAATCTCCCTAACAGAGATTGCTTCTCCCTCTACTGCTGTTTCAGAGGGAGCTCTTTCAGTGATGTCACCTTCTGAGCGTCTTGCTGAGGCAGTAGAGAATTCCTCTACAGCTGAAAGCGAGTGAGAGAGATCCTTATAAGAGAGAGTGTTAAGAGACTGAGACACAACCACAGGGTTGGATGAGGCCAATTCAGATATTTCCATCCCTGAGCATTGTAATTTTTGGTTCACAATGTCTAAAGCCTTGAGGGCTACTTTATCCACGAAGGATGCTGATGTCTGCAGAAGCTCCTCCCAGGCCAGGTCTATGCTGGGTGAAGTAATAGGAGAGATATTTTCTGAGTGGGCCAATTGGACTGCTTTCTTCACTGAAGCAGAGTGAGTGGTGATTACACACCAGTCCTCTTCTTCAAACATCACTGGAGAGTCTATAAAACACAGACATTACTTTTCAAATCAACAGAGAATACAGAACATCTATAATGCATTTTCTTTCATTTTTCAGAACTGTGAAATGTTCGTTACCTGACACAAAAGATGCTTGTGGAGATACTCTGGGAGATGTGTGTCTCTCTGGTGTATCTGGTGTTCTCCCCACACTCTCCTGTCTACTGGATATCCTGACTAAGGACACTCTGTGTGCTGCACCAACTATTTCTGGTTCAGAGAAAGCTCTTCCTGATAAAACACTTTTGGAATATATTGCAGACACCTCTGGTGAAATTCTACCAACTGAAGCAGTTGAAGACACCAGTAGGTCCTCTGTTGATGGTAATGTGTAAGTCTCCTCCACATTAGAAAATACTTCTTTGCAGGCTGGTTCTGCTGCTCTCTCACCAGTAGAGACAGAGGAAACACTGGCCAGACTGGATTTAGGTGAAGTAGTTGCTGCTGCCTCTCTCTCACCACAAGGTGCAGAGGAAACCCTGGCAAGGCTGGAGGTGGATGGCTTGTATGTAGCCTTCAGATATTCAGGAGAATGAGCTGTGAGGACAGAGAGGATGCAATTGCAAAGGATTTAAACATTACTATACATCTTGTAATACATTATCCCTAAACAGTTTGTACCAAACTGGCAATACAATTTTGAGTATAGATTAATATTATACCTGACAGAAGAGATATTTGTGGAGATGTGTATCTCTTTTGTGTCTCTGCTGTTCTCCCCACACTCTCCTCTCTACTGGGTATCCTGACTGAGGACACTGTCCGTGCTGCGCCGACTCCCACTATCTCTGAGGAGGATACTTTCTCTGTGTTTGCCTGCTGCAAAGCTGCAGCTGAAGCCACCATCTTAATGGACGGCGAGCCAGACACCACATTCTCCAGTAAGAATTCTCTGCTTCTCATCAACTGATCCACTGTTTCCTCAGCAGCTAAAGAGATATTACTCAAGGCAGACGGCGTGCAGGGCAGGTTCTCCACTGAGGGCACTTGGTGGAACACCACCACATCAGACATCACATCTGTTGTGTCATTCACCCCAATCTTAACAACCTCACCAACCGAAGGAATCCTAGTCAAACTACCTCGAGGAGATACACCTGAATATGGACGACTGTCGCTTCGGAAGACAATGGTCTCCTGAAGGTTCGCAGAGTGGACGATGATGACGTCATCGGTTGGAGCGCTGATCAAGACTTGAGAGTGGTTGGCCTCCAGTAGACTGTCCAATGATGGAGCTCTCTGGAACACGACTGACTGCACAGCAGAGCCTGGCCGGGCCTGGGCCTCCTCTTCCACAGCTGGGCTGGGTTGACCTCCAAGGTCGGTTGGGCTGGACTGAGGTCCATCTCCAGGGTGGGCTCTATGGTGGGTTTCTCCAGGGAGACTGCTCAGAGTCTGAACCTGCTTATCTGGCCCACCCATGGGCTCGCTGGAGGGGACCTTGAACCCCTGGGCCGACCTTGGATTGGTCCTCTGGCTGACTGACAGGGTCTCCTCAGCCAGGCAGCAGTCTATGGCAGCTTGTGGCACTGGGCATACTATCCAGTCTTTGACGTAATTTGCCTCTATTGAAAGAATAATAATTCCATAAATTGTGAGCCATGTGTGTGAAACATTCAACTGTATATATTTGAAAGCATTTTATGTGCGGGTTGATTTTAAACATTGGGCTTTAATGAAATTGTTAAATGCAATGAATGTGCAATGATAATGCTAAAGATAACATTGCGCACTATGACTGGCTAAATATTCCTTACCCCGTATCTCCTGGTACAGATGTGTAACATCCTTGGTATCCATCAAAGGATTACCTGAAGCAAAAGAGAATAGAGTTAATTGCCTGTTCCACTTTAAAGAGATAGCCTTTAACATGTTAGAATGAGCTTGGAGACTATAGGCCTAGCCTACATGAATTCAAAATGTAGCTAGAATCCGCAGTTGAAACAATAACAAAGTGGTTGCCCCGCCTCTGTTTTGGTAAAAGGCTGAAGGATGGACTTGGAAAAATATAACCACTCTCAAAAATTCATAGACAGAGCTATGGATGCCAGGTCTGACCATCCATGATATTACAATGATAGTTTTAAGCATGTTTTGAGGCTATCCAGTGTTTGTTCACATTTACACTGTGTACAAACATTGGAGTAAAACACGCTTATATTTGGGGTTCTGATGGGGTATGACAGTTTAACTAAGCTCATGAGGCATTTATGGTCTTCAAAAATCAATGGGTAGACCTATATATCATGAATTTATAAATCCAAAAATGGATGTAGCAACTAAGGATTCCAGCTTTAAATGTTATTAGGGTCTACTAAAAAAACGGTTCGGCTACTTCAAATAACTTGTGTGTTGGTAAACATCAACTACTTTTAGGTTTTTTGCAAACACTGTATATGACTGCATCTACATCAGTCCACACCACTCACGTTCTCTAAATTCCAGCAGCTCAACGCAATAGGCGGCAATAAATTCCGGTATCTGCCTTGGTCCCTCAATTAATATGGCTCTGCAAAGACATTCTAGCCAACTCTTCAGCCCGTATGGGATGATGATGGTCAACGGGGGCTTGAAGTGTGGCGTACTCCTGGAAGCCATCTGGGAAAATGTCGTTGATGGTTTAGCTGCAGTGGTTGTTTACCTGATAATCAGACAGGCTACCCTGCTCAGCCTAGTGTACACTGTCTGTACAATCAAATGGATGCAGCCAATTTAATTGGTTAAGACTTTTATCAAGTCAGATTATTCGAAATTGATTCATATTTTTTAGATTAGTAAAAACATACCTTTGCAGATAGGCGTAACTCCTCTTGAGCCACATCGAGGACTACAATATTGGATTGATTAAAATCCATGATATAAAATTCCGCGGCTGCGTGACGTCACAATGATACTAACCTCATAAAAATGTATTGGACAAATTGAAAAGGAATGTAACATTTGCGTATTTTGTGCAGGCTAGATTTCAACAATATTATAATCCATTTCAGCAAAATTAAATATTCAACATGCCACGACATATCAGCAGTAGAAAATGCTTACGTAATTACGCATAATAAAGCACAGTCGTTCTCACTGGCACTCTTTTAAGCATACAACACTTATTTTCAGTTCTACAATAATGATAATTAAAAACGAATCTGCAAAATACTTTATTGATCATAAAAATCGATGATAAAGTTGTAGGACTTTGCGTTCAGTCTGTCTGGGCATTCTGTAAAGAGAAAAATAACAGCAGTTTAGCCACCTGAGAAATCTTTATTCTGATTAACAATATTCTGTGTCTACAAATTCATATATCCATGACGAAGACTTTCCACTAGTTTAATTATACTACCAATTAACAAAAGCTTCAAGGCAAAATTGTATCAAACTGAAGACTTAATAAGATTAAATTCAATCAAAAAATGTGCAGCTATCCATTCACAGAATAACTAGTTCCAAACCTGTCCCTTATGCGGATGGGAACGGGCTATTCTGGTTCTGCGTGGTCAATGGAACAACCCTCCTAGTCGGGGCGCTGCATGGGCGCTGAGCCGGGGCATCCCTTCTCTGCAGTCCAATGGGGCACGGCACAGGGGCATACAGGGACCTTAGTGCACCGGCAGGGACTGGTCCATGGATGGCGTCACCCCCACACTGTCCTCGATGTCCACCATGATAGGAGGCCTGGGCGGCGGGCTCTGGCCCATAGCTAGAGCTGTCACTCACGTTGCAGGAAGTGCAGTTGAGACGTCTGGATGTGGGTAGGCACTCGCTCCTGCAGCCAGGCACACCTGTGGCCATCCTGGGTCTCTGCTTGGGCCTGTAGTAAAGGGAGCCAAAGTGGTTGGCGAGGACAGGCACAGGGATGCACCGTGAGAAAGGGCTCTGCACTCCATAGGGGCAGGAGGGCCCCATGGTTGGAGCCACTTGAATGCAGCTTGCAGAAGGGCTGAGGTGCTGGTGAGTGCACTGCGGCACTGGCAGTGGAGCGGCATGGTGGCACTGGGGCAGCACTGGCTGACCAGGGGGACGATATACCACTCTGCCATATCGCTGGCATCTGCAGGACGGCTGCACATATTGGCCAGACATGAGGTCCAAATAATAAGGATGAAAGCCTGGGAGGTAGGGTGGTGGTGGAGGGTATGTCGGGTAATTCTGGGGAAATCTGGGGTAGCAGGGTATCACTGTGGGCATGGGGGCACAGGCATACCCCCCCTCCTGGCTGGTGGGTGTGTAATGCTGGGGAACACAGGCCTGTCCAGAAATACTGGCCTCGCAGCTGCTGCTGGCCAATATCTCTGCTGAGCCAGGTTTGACTTGTGAAGCAACTGTGGGGAAAACAGTGGGAGGGAGAGGAACACATTAGATCCCTAGTGCAAAGAACATTTGATTTTACCATACATAGTTGGGCCTAAGAATCTTGGAGCACACATACCTTCACCAGTCTTGTTCTCAGTGGATGCCAGACCTGCTACTGCCTTGGAGGATGACAGTGCCACATGTTGGGTGTTGGCGTTATTGTTGGTTGGTTGAAAAGGGCTTGATGATGTTGTGGGGACAATGTTGCCAACCAGTGCCCCTAGCTCCATAGCTGCAGCCCCCAGGGTTTGGTTCACCTGCTGGTCCATGGCGGATGGAGCTGTAATATTGTTCACTTGTTCTCCACATGGGCTAGTGGTGGTTGAGTACCGTCTGTTGATCTGTCTCTCACTACTGCCTAGTATTTGCAGGTCCTGAGAGGTGATCTCCAGGGCATTAAAAGTCACATCCTCCTTAGAGGTCACTTTGTATCCATACTTCAACAGTTCCTCTTCATAGGCATTGTCACAGAGTCTCTCGGCTGGGGGGGGGGGGGGGAGAAATGTTTGGGAATGTGACTGCAAAAGTATGTGTTTTGTTTGCATCAACGACTATAGGAATACAGGGTGCATCATCTGTGGACTTACCTCTATGTTTATGAAATTCTTTCACCAGCTTGTTTGGTGAATAGGTCGGTATTTCTGCATTACAAAACAAAATGAAATCTTGTTCAGATGTATTTCTACAGAACGCTTAACACATGATAAAATGCACTGTACACTACGTAATCAGTCATATTTTTGTCTCTGTGGGACCATGGTGAGCTAATATACCATCTCTGTATTTCCGCAGTTCCATACAGTAGTACATGGCAAATAGCCCTAGGTCAGTTGGCCTCTTCCTTAGGTATGCTCGACTGAAGCCTGACAGAATGGTTATCAGGCCGTTTGGGATGAGAGGTTTGACGTGTTTAGACATGACCGTGTGGCGGACTGTAACAAGAAGAAACGCAAAGTAAATGCAACATCGCATTAAAGTAGCAACGGATTAGCCTGGGTACAAATCTGTGTAGCTAACATTCCACTCCTTGTTCTCCGTATCATGACAGTTTAGCATATGAGTGGAATGATAGCTAGCTAAACAGACTTGTACTGTGACTACCCAGACTAGCAATTGATCGCCCATGAGGCAGATTCATTCAACTGATCATGGCTCTGTAGCAAAATATAACAATCGAGACATATGAAAACTTACCTTGAATTTTCAAATTGTAAATTTGTCTGTCGATCTATGAGAGTAGGATCAGTTTACTGGTTATTGGTCATAGCGGCTCATTTTGAGTTGTCTGAGTTGTCGACTTTCGTTGCTATCGCGGACCTACCAATGTTCTGAAGTAACTAAGTCATAATGGTTGGAATGGAATGGCCTTTCGCTACATTAGAATTCATATTACAAGAAGCTCTGAAGTTCTCAAATCTTATAACTTACGGATAAACAAATATATAAAAAATGAAAAAAAAACATAAAATAATTAATCAAATAGCCAGGCAATCAATTACCTTTATAAAATCAGTTATGAACCGTTGAGACATTTTGTTTCAGTGGCGGATGAAGAAAAACTAAAAGCACTGGCAAAAATCTGCACTAGACAGCAGCCAAAAAATCGTCCTAGCACATCACTCCACTAGCTAAATAGGCCCTGTCCCTGGTGCTGATTTCTTCGCAAGTAATATAACACCACCGCTTTTTCCCAAGGTTGTCAATTATTAATACTTTGTTTTTTGACAAATGATCTAAACCTAGATTGGTAATTTAGGCTTATAACACAATTATTTTGTATTTTACAGTCAAACTTGCAAATGTAAAGCATAAAAAAAGCCTACTTGCGAAAAGTGTTATTTTCACAACTGAATAGAGGGGAAACAAATCTGGAAATGTTTAATTTATGCAAATTTAAGTTGTCATGTTACTGTTTACAAATAAATACACCCAATTAATTGAAAAACAAACAGAAAAGTTAAGTCTTCAGATGAATTGCATTTATTACAAGAGTTCAATGCGGATGGAAAAACAGAAATTTGATCCATCACTTATCTTGGTTAACTTCATCATCCCCCACACTCTGTCCTGTTTTGGAAGAAAATGTATAAATAAAGTTACCATGACGACAAAATAACATAATCAATGCACTCAACAAAATAGTATTCACGTAGATCTTCTTTTGCACGAGGACAGCATAGCATTACATTTCTTTACCTTTTATGCTGATTCTAAAAGACCATTCCATGTGGGCGGGTGAAGTTGTCGGGCGTGTGTCTGTCCTCTCCGCGACCTCATCTGCACCAGGTCTGCATGGGTTGATAGCCTGTATGAACGGAGGGGAATAGACTACTTCTCCATCGTCGGTTGTGATCTGCAGGAACTGCGGTCGACAGCTCCACTCTGCTCCGCAGAAACTGTCAATTGGCACAGAGAAGGACAGGAAACCAGTACAGCGTCCCTTGCTGACCACACAACTCTCTTGATCTGCTGGCTTTCTCTCTTGGGAAGAAGCTATGTCTGAGGTTCCGGATGAACGTTCCACAAGGAGATAGTTGGGGATTTTGATTTGCTGAGTGTCGGGAGTGTCTAATTTACGGACAGTCTGCGCAGTCTGGCCTGAATGTTCCTGTGTCGGTCCACCCGTGAGTTGACCTGAGTCTAGACCTGAGTCTAGACCTGAATAGTTGGAGGTCTTCTTTGACAACACGACATGCTCTGGACCAACACTTTCGATGTCTGCACGACCAATGAACGACGCCTGGGACAACACAGGCAAAGACAAGTTTCCTGTCTCCTGAGCGAGGTGATAAAGGGTCCAGACTTTGCTGATAGAGCTTTCCCGAGCAGAGAACATATCTGGAGTTATGCATCCTTCTCCAACGGGGACACCCTGGAAGTTCTGCTGCTCCTCCGTTGCTGAAATAGGAAGATGGTAATAGATCACATGAATCATAGTGCTCCCAAAACAAACCCCACCACAGCAATGTTATGTTATGCTAAGAGTGTATGATAGAACAATCAAAATAACATATTTTACATACTAGGTGCATTCGTAAATTCCCTCTGGCTTTCGTCTTAGTGTGCTAGAGCGTAGGGGGTCTGTAAAAAAAGTTTTGCCCGTGCTGCAGATGGCTACAATGTTCCGCTATTACAGGACTATTAATGGCCCAGTGCACTACTTTTGTGAGATGTATATATACACAGTACCAGTCAAGTTTGAACACACCTACTCATTCAAGGGTTTTTCTTTATTTTTACTATGTTCTACATTGTAGAATAATAGTGAAGACATCAAAACTATGAAATAATACATCTGGAATTGTGTAGTAACCAAAAAGGTGATGAACAAATCTAAATATATTGCATATTTTTCTATTCTTCAAATGACAACTTTGCACACTCTGGCATTCTCTCTAGCTTCATAAGGAATGCTTTTCCAACAGTCTTGAAGGAGTTCCCACATATGCTGAGCACTTGTTGGCCTCCCACTGATCTTTCTATTCTGGTTAGAGCCAGTTGGTGCTGTTCTGTGAAGGGAGTTGCACATGGCGTTGTACGAGATCTTCAGTTTCTTGGCAATTTCTCGCATGGAATAGCCTTCATTTCTCAGAACAAGAATAGACTGACGAGTTTCAGAAATAAGTTATTTGTCTCTGGCCATTTTGAGCCTGTAATCAAACCCACAAATGCTGATGCCCCAGATACTCAACTAGTCTAAAGAAGGCCAGTTTTATTGCTTCTTTAATCAGAACAACAGTTTTCAGCTGTGCTAACATACTTGCAAAAATGGTTTTCTAATGATCAATTAGCCTTTTAAAATTATAAACTTGGATCAGTTAACACAACATGACATTGGAACACAGGAGTGATGGTTGCTGATAATGGGCCTCTGTGCGCCTATGTAGATATTCCATCAAAATCTGCTGTTTCCAGCTACAATAGTCATTTACAACATTAACAATGTCTACACTTTATTTTTGATCAATTTGATGTTATTTTAAATGGACAAAAAAAAGGAAATTTCTAAGTGACCCCAAACCTTTGAATGGTAGTGTACATATATACTGTATATATATATTAGCATGGGTATTTAAAGATACCAGAGGGTGGATAACAAAAAAAAGCACTAATATAAGAAGTGGACGGTACATGTTTTGTTTTTGGGCTGAATGTTTACATTATGATTTGCCTCTGAACTGTATGTGAACTCCTCTGCAATCTACTGGCACTAACCATTAAAAACTAGGACTTCAACCAGGCTGTCCCTGTGCTATTTGCTCTCATTCTCTCTTAAACTGCTAGCACAAAGCCGAAGTGAACATTTGGTTTTTAACAAAAGATCATGAAGAAAAAATAAAATAACTGGCCCAAATCAGCTCTACATAATTCAGCAGGGAGGTGTGCAACTATCACACATTATACTAGTGGATAAACTACATCACCTACATAGGTATTATCATATCTCTTTCAATTCACATTCCTTGCAGAAATAAGTATTTACAAAACTTTTAAAACATCCAAAGTCAGTGGTCTTAGAGGGGTATTTATACTTTCAAATACATGTTTTATGTGAATGGATGTGGATGAAAGAATTCTCCTAGTTTAATCTTTTTTTCTTTAACTCCAACTCTATACATCCAAGTGAGCCTATGAGGACCTTGGGGTTCAGATTTACCATTATACCCATTGATCAAACGTATAACAGACAGACACTGCACAAAATTAGTTGTTTGTGATATCTACACTCAGTTGCCACTTTATTAGGTTCACCACCCTATTCACGAAAATACATTGCTCCTACATACACCAAGTCCAGTGGTCTTGGCTTGCTAGACACTAAAGCATGAAGAGAAGTATTCAGCTATTCTGTTACTGTTTGTTTGAACTTTAGAATGTGCAAAATGACAGCACAGTCTGTGATGGTCTTTTGTAACTCAGAAAAGTTACAAAACTTGTATTGACTGTAATAAACTCCAACTGGACTTAAACAGTCTATCTCCTTTTCCAGTTTCATCAACAGTTTTGAATTCACGCTGTTCCAGATGCAAAGGTGTTGTACCTAATAAAGTGACCACTGAATCTGTAGACTTTCCAGAATGTGTTCTGAGAATACCCGGGGTATTAAACATTTGGCTGTAAGTGTTGAACAGTTGAATCTATTACCTCAGGAGATGGTACCATTCAGCTTGTCTGGGGATGACAAAGAAGGACTTCAACAAAGCCAAAAAAGAAAATGTTTGGAAGAGACCTCTTTGCTGTTAAATTAGAGGTGTATAAATAAATGACTGTTGTGCCTTGTAACTACTTTAAAATGTGGATCTGTTGCACTAAAAATGCAAACATTGATTTGGCATACAATTTAAGATTGTAAACATTGTACAACTTTATGTGAACATTGTCTAACTTCATATAGAACAAATTGCACTTGAAATTAAAATTTCTTTAAAGTTGTTGCAAATAAATGCATATTTTCACTTTTTTCTGCGACAATCACTAAATTAGTTATTGATTTTGTCACGACCTGACCATCGAGAGCCTTTTTAATCTCTATTTTGGTTAGGTCGGGGTGTGACTAGGGTGGGTAATCTAGGTTGTTTCATTTCTATGTTGGCCTGGTATGGTTCCCAATCAGAGGTAGCTGTTTAGCGTTGTCTCTGATTGGGGATCATATTTAGGCACCTGTGCACCTGTGTAATGATCATGCTGTTTAATCAGATTCTTGATATGCCACACCTGTCAGGTGGATGGATAATCTTGGCAAAGAAGAAATGTTCACTAACAAGGATGTAAAAAATTTGTGCACAAAACTTGAGATAAATACACTTTTTGTGCAATGGAACATTTCGGAGATCTTTTTTTTCAGCTCATGAAACATGGGACCAACATTTTACATTTGTGCTTATATTTTTGTTCAGTGTATTTCAATTGACCGATTTCCTTATATGAACTAACTCAGTAAATTATTTTAAATTGTTGCATGTTGCATATATATTTTTGTTCAGTGTAGTTATTGTTATATTTATTGGCTTACCTCTGACACAACACAACTAACGTTATTATCACAACAGAGCTAGCTAACATTAGTGAACTTGAATTACATAAATATAAATTATACTTATACTCAAATAATTCAAATAATTTACTCTCGCAAGCTTGCGACCAGCACGCTGCAGTAGGGAAGTAAAGCAGAAGTCAAATCCATCACTTCTGTTGTTTGGCTGTGCCCATAGCAACGTTCGAAAATGAGGTGGATAGAAAATACATGTTTCAGAGGTGTCAATAATAAAATATCAATGATACTAGGAAATATCATACGGTAGTTTTTAGGGCCAGTAATCTTTTATCTTATCAGATATATAATAACCTGTTAGGCTCAACATTCGTTTGATGTTGGGCTGTGGGGCTGTCTGGGACCTTTGCTTCATCAACTTGGTGGCGTAGGACACTTCTCTCACTCCGGTAGCAGACTTAGACCCATCTGAAATAGACAACATGCAGAGGCCATTAATGTATCACCTCAACATAGTTTACCATTCCCTCACCAAACACAAAGTACTGTCCCTTGCAATGTGAACTGCGGGCCTTACCCAATCTGTTCTTCAGTGGGTCTGACTTGGCAAGTCTCTTGATCAGGTGGTTCCTCTCAGCGACAGCCATCTTGATCAGGTTAGCAGGTTTGGTTCGGTTCTGCTGACGGCCCTCTGCAGTATGAACTGGCAAGAGGAACTGAGGTGTGGGGACTCTTGGGAAAGACTCCTCTGGTGTCTTGGTGGTTAGTTCCTCCTGGACAGACTCCTCCTCTGGTGTCTGGGTGGCTGATTCTTCCTGGATCATCTGTGGTGTCTCTGGCCCAGGACAGGGTGGAGCATTGGTAGTGTCTTCAGGCTGGGGTTTGGAAGTTACCTCCACATTTGATGTTTCGACATTCTCTTCTGTTTCAACACTCTCTTGAGGATTTTCAAATGTTAATGCCGCTTCATGTGGTGGACAAGCCAATCTTGATACTGGTGCATTCTCTACATGTTGAGTACTGACCAATTCTGGTATTGGTGCATTCTCTACATGTTGAGGACTGACCAATTCTGGTATTGGTGCATTCTCTACATGTTGAGGACCGACCAATTCTGCTATTGCTGCATTCTCTACATGTTGAGTACTGACCAATTCTGTTATTGCTGCATTCTCTACATGTTGAGGACTGACCAAGTCGGATGATTTGCTGGTTTCTATGTTGTCTTGTTTGACCCACTCTGCTACTTCAGTAACATCCTCAGCAGGATTCTGATGTTCCATGGCAGCACCGTCTGTAGTGAGAAAACATAACACGTTTTAGGATTCTGGTGCTCCATGGCAGCATCGCCTGGTAATGAGAAAAACATAACACGTTTTAGGATTCTGATGCTCCATGGCAGCATCGCCTGGTAATGAGAAAAACATAACACGTTTTAGGATTCTGATGCTCCATGGCAGCATCGCCTGGTAATGAGAAAAACATAACACGTTTTAGGATTCTGATGCTCCATGGCAGCATCGCCTGGTAATGAGAAAAACATAACACGTTTTAGGATTCTGATGCTCCATGGCAGCACCGCCTGGTAATGAGAAAAACATAACACGTTTTAGGAATCATACATAGAAAGACTCATGTATATGTACTACATAAGCTATAAAAAATAAAGTTGCACACTCCATATATAAACTCACAGTAATTTATTGGGTAAATCGCCAACGTTTCGGCATCAAAGTGCCTTCTTCAGTAATGCTGAAACGTTGGTGATTTACCCAATAATTTACTGGGAGTTTATATATGGAATGTGCAACTCTTTTTTTTATATCTTATGTGGTACATATACATGAGTCTAGTTTTTCTGTGTATAATTCCTAAAATGTATTATGTTTTCCCACTACAAGGCGGTGCTGCCATGGAACATCAGAATCCTAAAACATGTTATGTTCGCCGTTAGTCAGCACCTCCACATAAAATAATTTTCTCTGGGTGTGCGCCAGCTCATGTTTTTTATATGTATATGTACCCCAACAGATAAATGGAATTTGATAATATCAGATTATAATACAAAGAATAGAATAGATAACGAGCTGAGTAATTTTTCCATATCCAAAATTACCAGGCAGAGGAGAGGCTGAGGGTAACGTTCGGGAGGACGCTGGTCCCTCTTCAGTTTGTGTAGTTCCATGCAATGCTAGTCTTTCATCAGTTTGTGCAGTTCCATGGAATGCTGAAACTTCAGTTTGTGTAGTTCTGTGGGTTGCTGGTCTCTTCTCAGTTTGTGTAGTTCTATGCAATGCTGAAAGTTCAGTTTGTGTAGTTCCATGTGACGCTTGTCTCTCCTCAGTTTGTGTGATTCCATGGGTCAAGTTGTGAAAGGAAATGCATGCTTATAACAATAATATCAATTGTAAGGCTTAAGCCATGGTTCATTCCAATATCTATAAACACACTATAATATCAACATAGACCCCCATCAAATCAATCAATGTAAGAGTTGATTAAAGTACATCATCTCACCAAACTTTAAATCTTCTGAATGCAGAGTTGAGGTTGTCAGTAATCTTTCAGATGTCTCCGGATTAGTCACCTGATCATCAATCATCGCAGAAGATGCTTGTGGAGATACTCTGGGAGATGTGTGTTTTTCTGGTGTCTCTGCTGTTCTCCCTACTACTGTTTCAGAAGAAGCTCTTTCTGACAAACTACTTCTTGAAGATCTTGAAACTGCTGGTGAAATTCTACCAACAGAAGCAGATGGACACACCAGTAGTTCCTCCATTGATGGTGCAGGGGGAATCCTGGACTGACTGGATTGTGGAGAAACTCTTTGAGAAACTGGGTGTCTGTCCATTGATGGTGCAGGGGGAATCCTAGGCAGACTGGATTCACCAACATGAGCTGTGGATGCAGATACAAAATTTGGCGCATACTGTATACATTTCACCTTAGAAGTTTTGCCAATTTTACCTAAAACATTTCTTATTAGTAGCTTATTAGTCACTCATTCTTCAGTGTATGGATGACAGTTGTACCTGATACAAGAGAAGTTTGTGGAGAAGCTCTTGGTGATACTCTGGGAGATGTGTGTCTCTCTGGTGTCTCTGCTGTTCTCCCCACACTCTCCTCTCTACTGGGTATCCTGACTGAGGACACGCTCTGTGCTGCATGAACTAGTTCTGTTTCAGATGCAGTAATATCACTTCCCGAACATTCAGGGGAAACAACTGAAGTTTGATTCATAGGTGATGTTGACTGAGGCAGCTCTTTATAGGAAGGGGCCTTCTGAGGTATAATCACATCAGATATCTTGTCCACAGCCAGATCCTCAAAGCTGCTTGTTGAATTTCTCATCTGACCAGATGATTCTACCTCCGAGGCTGCTGAGAAAAAGACCTGAACAGATTGAGTGCCAGACATTTTCTCCTGCGAGGGAAATGTGTCACTGCTTGAGGATATATCCTCATCAGTCACAGTCTCCACAGCAGCAACAGAGGGGAGTTCCCCCATGGACGGTGGGTGAGGCAGGTCCTCAAACAAGGGAACCTTATAAAACATGACCACACTAGACACTCCCTCTGGTTCCTCCCATTCCTCATCACCAGGGACAGGACTAGGAGCAGGGTACAGGTCACATGTTGTGTGGGATCCGTTGGATGGAGGCAAGGCTTTGCTGTGGAAGATGAGCGTCTCAGGGAGACACTCAGAGTGAACTATAATCACATGCTCGGACGGAGCCCTGGAAGTGCGGATCAGCACAGTGTTCTCAACGTCGACCACGCCGCTGACTGACGGATCCTTCTGGTACACAGCAGACTGGACCACTGAACTGCTGACCGCATTATCCTCCATGGCCTGGTGGCCAGGCTCCTCACAGTGTACATGGCTTGATGATGTATCAGATGCAGACAGACCTGGTGCTGCGTTGTCTCGTTCCTCAGATATTTTGTGAGAGCATTCACTCAAAACAGATTCTGCCAGACCAGTGAAGGAGATGGTTCCCTGGTAGTCATTAGTGTGACCTCCTACCAAACACAACACAACCCCAGACCCACCAGAGAGATGGGAGTTAGAAAACACATCTCATTACATTACCAATCTATTGCATCTTTTCAGTGGAATTATGGAATGTTATGGAAAGTGTAGGGTATACATTTTGGTATTTTGGACTTGTGGAACAAGGAAGGACTTACCCCTTAAATCTCTGAAGATGTATGAGAGCTCTTGAATATCAAGATTTGGATGTTCTGCACAATAAACCATAACTAATTACATGTAATTCAACTGCACAGATAAATTTTTATGTAGCTTAGAGTTCATATGAATATACTAAACATTGTTTGGGGAATTTGTTAATGAAGTGTGAATTAATTTTCCTATAAGCACTGCACCTTTCTTCAATTGCAGAAGCCGGCCGCAGTAAGACGCTATGAACGCCAGGACATTTGAAGGCTCCTCCAGTAGGACCGCGCGACTGACGGCAACTAGCCAGCTCTTCAACCCCCAAGGTAGGATAAGCGTCAACGGGTGGTTCATTTTCGCAACCAGAGACACTTGTGTGAAAGTCAATGCAATCGTGATGCACCTGCTATTGCTTATCTCTATTGTGGTGAGATGAAGAGAAGAGCGGAGAGCTAAATATTTCAGGTTTGATTCCATTCCGCACACAGCCTAGATGCATTTAGACTAGCGTAGGTCATATTATAGACTTATAAATTACTCGTTTCACACTTACCTCATCACTGTGTTTACAGGACGGTTCTCAAAACATGGCAAACATGCCGTATTTTGTTGTTGGTTATATACAGTCCGTTTGCGCGTAAAAGTTGGCGTTGACGTCGGTGTCACAATTGGGGGGTTACATACAGTGCTCAGGCTACGTCATAATAATGCTTGATTTTACATACAGTAGATAAAACGTCGATATCTGACAGATGTGTTAGGTTATCGGTTTCCATTAGCTTTATCAGCATTGTGATTGATATTAAATGAGATTCAAACACATTTATAACACACCCTGTTGTTTTGGAAATATTTTCACCCTCTATCTAAATCTATAAAACCCTCTGGATTTATTGACTTATTCATCCAAAGATTTTCTCCGACCTCTTATTGAATAACAGTAGTTATTTATTTTAAGATTTACAGTGTCAGTTGATGCCTAAGTTATAAAACACAGCAAGAAAAGCAGCAGCTGTATGTTTGCAAGGAGTGGTTTTATTTGCAATTGAAGATCCACCAAAGGGTCAAGTAAAGTTTAGCTGTCTGCCTGTGAAAACAGACCAAGGGTCATTACTGAATGCAGATCCTTGTTTATCCAAAACATCAATCCATCTCATTAAAACAGTGAATTACTGTATGATACCTAATTTACAAAGCAGTTAACAGACAATATACTGGTAGTCAAAAAGGGGAGGGGCATTTTTCCCAAGGGTAGCTGCAGTGGAGGAGGCTACTAAAAGGAAATCTTTGCTTTCTGGAAGTATTCATAGTGGTGCCACAACAGAGGGGTATATCGTTTAAAAAAAAGAAAAGAAGTTAAGGTGGAGTACCTCTGCAACATAGGCCTATCAGTGGTAGGGAAGGTTGGGGTTCACAGTTGGCCAGGCATACTCCATGGGGCCCTTACCATCACAACCCCAGGAGGAGGACACTGTGGCCCCATAAATACAGGCACGTGGGTCTGAGGTCTGGCCACCACAAGCACACTGTAATGGGCTCCACTGGAATACTGATGACCCCCCCTTTATGCCCTCAGAAAAGCCTCAATTCGTCAGGGCATGGACTACAAGGTGTCAAATGTTCCACAGGTATGCTGGCCCATGTTGACTCCAATGCTTCCCACAGTTATGTCAAGTTGGCTGGATGTCCTTTGGGTGGTGGACCATTCTTGATACACACAGGAAACTGTTGAGGGTGAACATCACAGTGGCATTGCAGTTCTTGAAACAAACCGGTGTGCCTGGCACCTACTACCATACCCTGTTCAAAGGCACTTAAATATTCTGTCCTGCCCATTCACCCTTTGAATGGCACACATACACAATCCATGTCTCAATTGTCTTAAGGCTTAAAAATCCTTGGATTTTACAAGTGAGAGATTATAGCTTTCACTTGGATTCACCTGGTCAGTCTATGTCATGGAAAGACCAGGTGTTGTTAATGTTTTGTATACTCAGTGTATATAGTTAGTGTGTGTAATAAAGGGATAGCAGAATAGATGATGTTAGTGCTGGTAATGCTGTATGGACCCTAGTTGTCAATATTTGTAAAACATCCAGTCTGCTAACATAGAATGAATATACAATATGTTTTTCACCAAGTTGACTCTTTCCCTTTTGAATACCTTGCTGCATCTTTGCTGTACCATTCCCACAGGGGCAGGGTTGACCACTGTGACCTTGACCCCAGGTGGATGACTGAAGGGTAACATCCCTACCACGTCTGATCTGTGGCCTGCAAAGGGGGGGCTGGAGAATTGGGCAGGCTGGCTGACCTTCTGCAGCACCACTATCCCTGCACTGGGGTTGTCCAGCTTTATCTTGATGGTACAGTGGCTGGTGCAGCCCGACACACTCTCAGGGATTGGAGGTAGGGACGTTGTCATTGGGGGAGGACTGGAGGCCTTGATGAGGTCCCCTGGAGTAGCAGTAGGAGCAGCAGCTGGATGTGAAACTACTTGTGTCACAGGTTGTGACCCATACCCAGGGATGGCATTAAAACGGACGGGTACAGAAGAAGGGATATCTCCTGGTTCTAACTGACCCGCCAGGCGAACCAGGGCACTCTGCCTGTTGCTGGGCAGAATTGTGAGCTCAGGATTCTCTGATCCTTGGCGGATCAGAATGTTCTTCATTTTCTCTGACATTATGTTTGGGGGAGATTTGACCGTCACCTTTGGTTCTGAACCAGCTGTTGTCCCAGTTAGATTGGGGGGACTGTACGTTGGCTCAGTGGGGGATGCAGGTCCGACTGTGGAGTTGAAATCCCCCTTCATTGGACTGGCAATGGGCACTGATGTTGACAGTGTTGTTTGTTGTTGGTGGTGGTAACTGGCAGTGGGCACTGGCATGGAGAGTTTTGCTTGTTGTTGCTGGTGGCAACCGACAGGCATGGGCCATATGGTTGACATTCCATTACTTGGCTCATCCACCACTACATAGCCAAAATAAAATGTTAGTGTAGCTATCACTTTCTAGTCTAACGTTACCGTATCATTGTGCTTTTCTCTAAATACATATGTTCTAACTTATTCTCATTAGATGTGGATAATAAAATATGTTGAGCTTCAGTAGCAGGAAAACAAACAAATAGCTACTTGTAGGCTAATCTAGCTTTTTTTAAATGCATTGCTTACCCCATGCAAAATATGGATCTGCATCACAACAGCCTGGCAAACAGGTCAAGTAACTGAGCAGATGTTAAAAGGTTCAAATTGCCTTAGGCTCAGTCACTCCAGCCTCTGTTGATCTCAAGCAAGACAGATTTGAAAGTTAATGGTGATTGTTTTGTTTATTCAACCCACATTGACACCCATGGAATCTGTTACTAAGCAATGTGGATGTGACATTCTATGACTCATTTTGTGAGTGTTCCAATGGTTCTAATCATAGATTGAGTGGACAGCACTGTGTGCATTTCAATGAAAAATAGTGGTCTTAAACAACAGCCCCAATACTGAAGCTTCACATTATCAGTCTTTTGTATCAATGTGGAAGTTTACCCTCCATCTACAGCATTTATATAGCTGCAATTACCTTAAATTCTATATTTTTGTAGTGATTGATTGCGTGATTGTACAATATCAAAATTGAGGCAGATAACAGAGATATACAGATAATTCATGCAATGCAGGAATTAAATATCTGTATTGATTATTATAATCTTAAAAGAATGCAAAGGAGAAAATGCCAACTACAAAAAGTAGGTCCTTCTCGCGTAAAGACAGGATTGGTTGCCCTGGGGATTGTAGTTCCTAACAGCCTGTGGCAAGAAAAAAAGAGTCCATATATAACAGTATCATAACACATCTTCTTCAACCACTTCTAATACCATAAGTTTATGTTCCTACATACATGGTAGTAATGGATGAAATTCATCAATATATAAACAAAAAATTACAACCATACATTTCATAGCGGCAACACATGTATCTATCTTGATTGTTGTTCGAGTGTGTGTCTGATCCTTTGCTGTGAAGCGATTCGCATCTGCGGATACTGTCCTTCTGCTGTAACCCTCCCTGGTTCTGTCCCACGTTGGTGACAGGGACCCAGCGTGAGGAGCCCACCCTTTGAGTTCATCCTGGTGCCCACATGAGAGCAGGGAGTGGGCACTGGAGAGGGCACAGCCCCTGGGTCTGCTGCCTCACCTGGAAGGGTGAGCCTTGCTCATTCCCTCAATCAAATCCTTGAATCCCGTGGGAATACTCTACGCGGATGAGGCATTTAACTGCTAATGAACACAAGCGTTGACGCACGAAATTAAAAAGTAGTTTTGTCTACTTCCAATGGCCAATGTTAAAATCTAAATGTTGGATTATTTATTTACAATTATTATTTACTGGTCCAATTAATTCCTTGTCTGACTTGAATTGATGAGTTGTTCTTAGAGCAGTGAGCACCAATGAAAAGCTATTTAAGATGAGAGCCATGTATTTAGACGTATCTACAGTGGGGCAAAAAAGTATTTAGTCAGCCACCAATCGTGCAAGTTCTCCCACTTAAAAAGATGAGAGAGGCCTGTAATTTTCATCATAGGTACACTTCAACTATGACAGACAAAATGAGAAAAAAAATCCAGAAAATCACATTGTAGGATTTTTAATGAATTTATTTGCAAATTATAGTGGAAAATAATTATTTGGTCAATAACAAAAGTTTATCTCAATACTTTGTTATATACCCTTTGTTGGCAATGACAGAGGTCAAACGTTTTCTGTAAGTCTTCACAAGGTTCACACACACTGTTGCTGGTATTTTGGCCCATTCCTCCATGCAGATCTCCTCTAGAGCAGTGATGTTTTGGGGCTGTTGCTGGGCAACATGGACTTTCAACTCCCTCCAAAGATTTTCTATGGGGTTGAGATCTGGAGACTGGCTAGGCCACTCCAGGACCTTGAAATGCTTCTTACGAAGCCACTCCTTCGTTGCCCGGGCGGTGTGTTTGGGATCATTGTCATGCTGAAAGACCCAGCCACGTTTCATCTTCAATGCCCGTGCTGATGGAAGGAGGTTTTTACTCAAAATCTCACGATACATGGCCCCATTCATTCTTTCCTTTACACGGATCAGTCGTCCTGGTCCCTTTGCAGAAAAACAGCCCCAAAGCATGATGTTTCCACCCCCATGCTTCACAGTAGGTATGGCATTCTTTGTCCTCCAAACACGACGAGTTGTGTTTTTACCAAAAAGTTCTATTTTGGTTTCATGTGTCCATATGACATTCTCCCAATCTTCTTCTGGATCATCCAAATGCTCTCTAGCAAACTTCAGACGGGCCTGGACATGTACTGGCTTAAGCAGGGGGACACGTCTGGCACTGCAGGATTTGAGTCCCTGGCGGCGTAGTGTGTTACTGATGGTAGGCTTTGTTACTTTGGTCCCAGCTCTCTGCAGGTCATTCACTAGGTCCCCCCGTGTGGTTCTGGGATTTTTGCTCACCGTTCTTGTGATCATTTTGACCCCACGGGGTGAGATCCTGCGTGGAGCCCCAGATCGAGGGAGATTATCATGGTCTTGTATGTCTTCCATTTCCTAATAATTGCTCCCACAGTTGATTTCTTCAAACCCAGCTGCTTACTTATTGCAGATTCAGTCTTCCCAGCCTGGTGCAGGTCTACAATTTTGTTTCTGGTGTCCTTTGACAGCTCTTTGGTCTTGGCCATAGTGGAGTTTGGAGTGTGACTGTTTGAGGTTGTGGACAGGTGTCTTTTATACTGATAACAAGTTCAAACAGGTGCCATTAATACAGGTAACGAGTGGAGGACAGAGGAGCCTCTTAAAGAATAAGTTACAGGTCTGTGAGAGCCAGAAATCTTGCTTGTTTGTAGGTGACCAAATACTTATTTTCCACCATAATTTGCAAATAAATTCATTAAAAATCCTACAATGAGATTTTCTGGATTTTCTTTTCTCATTTTGTCTGTCATAGTTGAAGTGTACCTATGATGAAAATTACAGGCCTCTCTCATCTTTTTAAGTGGGATAACTTGCACAATTGGTGGCTGACTAAATACTTTTTTGCCCCACTGTAAATAGATGGCTGCCCTTGAGATAACATGATCACGCTCACTTATGATTGCGTCATAATGTCAGGTGTATTATTGCCAAGAAATAATGACGTTTTCACACGCACGGAGGCTAGCTAGTTTTCAGCTGTAGTTTAGTTCTTTGGCAGTTTACATTTTTTATGTAATCACTAACAGGCTTTAAAAGAATAGAAGCAATAAATTATAATTAGTTATAAAATAATGATTGACTGTGGTTTTCAGGCAGGCCTTCAGGTGCTTTACAGTTGAAAGTTAAATCAACCCTTGCCGATAGTGATGGAAATGTCCAGATTATTTGATGTAGAAATATGATAAATTGCCAGGTAACCTATCTGATATGCCTCGTTCAAAACAACTGGTAACTCGGAGCTCGGAAAACTGTCAACTTCTAATTTAAATTATTTTCAAGACCACTGGCAACTGCGAAAAAACGCGCTCCGACTGGGGGAAAATTGATTTGAACGGTCATCCAACTTGGAGTTCCAACTCGGGAAGTCGAGCGTCTTTCTAGAGCTCAGGCTTTACGATCACTGACATCATGATTTGATCTCGTATTTTTCCGAGTTCCCAGTTGTCATGAACGCAGCAATAGTTGGATCGAGTGCTGCACAGTAGCAGTCCTAATTTTAGCCAAATCTGCCATTTACAGAAATGTTAATTGAGATGCACTGTCCCTTACAAATAAATAAATCATGAGACGACATGCATCTTAAAACACATTATGGAAATAAAATGACCATAGATTTAAGAGATGTATTGTTTTAACACATGATTTTATACATAAAAAACTAAAAAACAAAGCAACAAAGGAAAACCAGTTTCCAGCAAATACAAGTACAGCAGAGTGTAGATGTTATACCCATAAGTGAGTGCCAAAAGGACAATGTAATTTAGCTAGTAACCTATCTATAGTATTAAAGTACAGTTACATATTTACACTGATATGAATAGGTGGTTTCCCTTTAAAATATCAATACACTTGTTATTAAAACCAGATTTTTAATTTATTTAAAAAATTTTAAGTAACAATGTTGTAACATGTTTGAGGAAATCTGCTTATATTACCATCTATAATGGATTCACAATGCCTATAACCTAAGGTGATTAAAGGGTTGGCATCAATTTACAGTGACAAAGGCCAGGTGATGAGTAGTAGCATAGGGATTGTGCATTCAGATTGTTTACTACTGTAAGAGCAACAGAACATTGAGGTCATCTGGCAGAAACCAGATGTCAGTAGGGTTGCTATGGCACAAGTTCACTGCTTTATAATGAAGTGTCATACACAATGGCATACAGTTTTCAATCTGAACCCTTTCATATCTTATGGGAGAGAAAGATATTATTGTACTATTCACATTTTAGCCATTTAGCAGACGCTCGCATCCAAAGCGACTTACAGGAGCAATTGGGTTAAGTGCCTTGCTCAAGGGCATGTCGACAGATGTTTCACCTAGTCGGCTCAGGGATTTGAACCAGCAACCTTTCAGTTACTGGCCCAACGCTCTTAACCATTAGACTACCTACTGCCTCACTGACAGATTTTCACCCAATATATTTTTCCTTGGTAAAAAGAGTTACGTTTGCCTCCCAGCAGCAACTGCTGTACATATTTGATCTGGTTGAAACACACGATTACACTCCAGTAGTCTGCACTATCCCTCCAGGAGATTTACTCTAAACTACGCATTACAAACTTGATGGCACATTCATTATACAAACATAAGTCAACTGAAACAAACACATTGCAGTGAACCATCACAGTGCTGTGAAGATCAAGATGGCTTCTGGAGTCGTTTCCAGATCCTTCTACCCTCAACGCAGAGCTAGGGTGGATGTATGGTGGAGGAATGGGGCAGTAGTCAGGGTGGGGCCACCTCCTTTCTCATGGAAACCAGAGCTGAGTGGATGCGTACATGGAGCCTGTTCTCAAAGTCATAGCCAGCAAAGTCATCCTGTAGAAACAAACACAGATTACTACATCACATATAACATCCTCAAAAGGGCACATACAGGTAAGGAAATATACCTTACAGTGAAATGCTTACTTACAGGCTCTAACCAATAGTGCAAAAAAAGGTGTTAGGTGAACAATAGGTAAGTAAAGAAATAAAACAGTAAAAAGACAGGCTATATACAGTAGTGAGGCTATAAAAGTAGCGAGGCTACATACAGACACCGGTTAGTCAGGCTGATTGAGGTAGTATGTACATGTAGATATGGTTAAAGTGACTATGCATATATGATGAACAGAGAGTAGCAGTAGCGTAAGAGGGTTTGGCGGGTGGCGGGACAATACAGATAGCCCGGTTAGCCAATGTGCGGGAGCACTGGTTGGTCGGCCCAATTGAGGTAGTATGTAAATGAATGTATAGTTAAAGTGACTATGCTAATATGATAAACAGAGTAGCAGCAGCGTAAAAAGAGGGTTTGGGGGGGGGGGGGCACACAATGCAAATAGTCCGGGTAGCCACTTGCTTACCAGTTCAGAAGTCTTATGGCTTGGGGGTAAAAACTGTTGAGAAGCCTTTTGTCCTAGACTTGGCACTCCGGTACCGCTTGCCATGCGGTAGTAGAGAGAAGTCTGACTGGGGTGGCCGGGGTCTTTGACAATTTTTAGGGCCTTCCTCTGACACCGCCTGGGTGTAGAGGTCCTGGATGGCAGGCAGCTTAGCCCCAGTGATGTACTGGGCCGTACGCACTACCCTCTGTAGTGCCTTGCGGTCAGAGGCCGAGCAATTGCCGTACCAGACAGTGATGTAACCAGTCAGGATGCTCTCGATGGTGCAGCTGTAGAACCTTTTGAGGATCTCAGGACCCATGCCAAATCTTTTTAGTTTCCTGAGGGGGAATAGGCTTTGTCGTGCCCTCTTCACGACTGTCTTGGTGTGTTTGGACCATTCTAGTTTGTTGTTGATGTGGACACCGAGGAACTTGAAGCTCTCAACCTGCTCCACTACAGCCCCGTCGATGAGAATGGGGGCGTGCTTGGTACTCCTTTTCCTGTAGTCCACAATCATCTCCTTAGTCTTGGCTACGTTGAGGGATAGGTTGTTATTCTGGCACCACCCGGCCAGGTCTCTGACCTCCTCCCTATAGGCTGTCTCGTCGTTGTCTGTGATCACTGTTGTGTCGTCTGCAAACTTAAATGATGGTGTTGGAGTCGTGCCTGGCCATGCAGTCGTGGGTGAACAGGGAGTACAGGAGGGGACTGAACACACACCCCTGGGAAGCTCCAGTGTTGAGGATCAGCGTGGCAGATGTGTTGCTACCTACCCTCACCACCTGGTGGCAGCCCATCAGGAAGTCCAGGATCCAGTTGCAGAGGGAGGTGTTTAGTCCCAGGATCCTTAGCTTAGTGATGAGCTTTGAGGGTACTATGGTGTTGAACGCTGAGCTGTAGTCAATGAATAGCATTCTCACATAAGTGTTCCTTTTGTCCAGGTGGGAAAGGGCAGTGTAGAGTGCAATAGAGATTGCATCATCTGTGGATCTGTTTGGGCGGTATGCAAATTGGAGTGGGTCTAGGGTTTCTGGGATAATGGTGTTGATGTGAGCCATTACCAACCTTTCAAAGCACTTCATGGCTACGGACGTGAGTGCTATGGGTCTGTAGTCATTTAGGCAGGTTGCCTTTGTGTTCTTGGACACAGGGACTATGGTGTTCTGCTTGAAACATGTTGGTGTTACAGACTCAATCAGGGACATGTTGAAAATGTCAGTGAAGACACCTGCCAGTTGGTCAGCACATGCCCGGAGCACACGTCCTGGTAATCCGTCTGGCCCCGCAGCCTTGTGTATGTTGACCTGTTTAAAGGTCTTACTCACGTCGGCTACGTAAATCATTTTGAATGCCTGTCCCACATCATTCCAGATACTATAACTGACAACTACAAGTTCCAAAAAGACACTATAGGTGAAGGAAAGTTCTACTGTACCTTGGCCTGAAGCATCAGAGCTCTGCCCTTCGCTTCAGACTGAGCAGAGAAGAAAACCACAATCAGATATACTCAATCAACTACTGTATTTAACATACACTTTCTCTCCTCCGGGTTGACACATTGCACAATACAATATAGCAACACACTGTATACACTGAGCTCACCTCAGGGCTGTCCAGGAAAACACAGCCCAACTCGTAGCAGGAGTAGGGCTGCACATAGGAGTTGTTCTGACGACCCACCTCATCTCCGGCAGCCAGATGGAAGCACTGCAATGTTCAATGAAATATAATAAAGAGTAGTAAACATTCACTATTCTCATTACACTAATATTTGCAGATACATATGACGTGTGTACTTTGTTTTCAATACATATCAATAGGATGGTGAGACAGAACCTCAATGGCGTCTTTTATGTTGCCGAGACATCTGTGTATGTCACCAAGAAGCAGGTTTTTCAGGCCAGCAATTGAGACGTCATCTAGTTCCTGCAGAACTAAGGAGACAGACAACCCACTGAGTTTCCTTCCACATTCACAGGAATGCACTTTTATGGCACCACAACAACAACTCACACAAATTGTTCTGTGTGTGTGCAGTCCTTCACAACCAAAAGAGAATAGGCTATACTTGATTTGTGTAGCAAACATGGTAGTTGGGACTGGGAGTTTGATCATGTGTAGTTTGTCGATGCATGTTCTCACACTGTGTACCTTGGCTCATGATCTGTAGCTTAGAGGTGCAGCAGTTCGGCAGAGCCTTCCACAGGTAAAGTACCTCGATCACAGCCAGGACACACAGCTCTCTGGATGGGGTGTGTTTCTTTAGCCTCTCCGCCTGCACACACACTACCATCTCAGTCAAGAAGCAAAATTCTGCCTACCACATAATCCACTGCCAACTTTCCTCCATACAATGACTTCAGATCACCTTGAAACTGTACAACGATGAAAAAGATTAATTCTCATTAGAAGTAATAATTCACATACACCACCATTCAAAAGTTTGGGGTCACTTAGAAATGTCCTTGTTTTTGAAAGAAAAGCACATTTTTTGTCCATTAAAATAACATCAAATTGATCAGAAATACAGTGTAGACATTGTTAATGTTGTGAATGACTATTGTAGCTGGAAACGGCTGATGTTTTATGCAATACCTACCTAGGTGTACACAGGCCCATTATCAACCATCCCTCCTGTGTTCCAATGGCACGTTGTGTTAGCTAATCCAAGTTTATCATTTTAAAAGGCTAATTGATCATTAGAAAACCCTTTTGCAATTATGTTAGCTCATCTGAAAACTGTTGTGCGGATTAAAGAAGCAATACAACTGGCCTTCTTTAAACTAATTGAGTATCTGGAGCATCAGCATTTGTGGGTTTGATTACAGGCTAAAAATGGCCAGAAGCAAAGAACTTTCTTCTGAAACTCGTCAGTCTATTCTTGTTCTGAGAAATGAAGGCTATTCCATGCGAGAAATTGCCAATAACTGGGTCTAACCAGAATAGATAGAGGCCCCGATGCACAACTTAGCAAGAGGGCAAGTACATTAGAGTGTCTAGTTTGAGAAACAGACGCCTCAAAAGTCCTAAACTGGCAGCTTCATTAAATAGTACCCGCAAAACACCAGTCTCAACGTCAACAGTGAAGAGGTGACTCCGGGATGCTGGCCTTCTAGGCAGAATTGCAAAGAAAAAGTAATATCTCAGACTGGCCAAAAAAAATAAAAGATGAAGATAGGCAAAAGGACAGAGGAACTCTGCCTAGAAGGCCAGCATCCCGGAGTCGCCTCTTCACTGTTGACGTTGAAACTGGTGTTTTGCGGGTATTATTCAATGAAGCTGTCAGTTGAGGACTTGTGAGGCGTCTGTTTCTCAAACTAGACACTCTAATGTACTTGTCCTCTTGCTCAGTTGTGCACCGGGGCCTCCCACTCCTGTTTCTATTCTGGTTAGAGCCAGTTTGCGCTGTTCTGTGAAGGAAGTTATACATAGCGTTGTACGAGATCTTCAGTTTCTTGGCAATTTCTCACATGGAAGAGCCTTCATTTCTCAGAACAAGAATAGACTGATGAGTTTCAGAAGAAAGTTCTTTGCTTCTGGCCATTTTGAGCCTGTAATCAAACCCATAAATGCTGATGCTACAGATACTCAACTAGTCTAAAGGCCAGTTGTATTGCTTCTTTAAATCAGCACAACAGTTTTCAGCTGTGATAACATAATTGCAAAAGGGTTTTCTAATGATCAATTAGCCTTTAAAATTATAAACTTGGATCAGCTAACACAACATGACATTGGAACACAGGAGTGATGGTTGCTGATAATGGGCCTCTGTACGCCTATGTAGATATTCCATTAAAAAAATCTGCCGTTTCCAGCTACAATAGTCATTTACAACATCAACAATGTCTACAGTGTATTTCTGATCAATTTCATGTTATTTTAAATGGACATTTTTTTTGTTGCTTTTCTTTAAAAAACAAGGACATTTCTAAGTGACCCCAAACTTTTGAACGGTAGTATAGATCTATAGAAATGTGCTGTTGCCAGTCCCACATTCACCCTCTTCATAGAGAACTGTTCTATTTTATTGTTCTTCCGTTTCAGCAGCGTATGAACATCCTTGAAGACAGCGGCAGCCCCTTCCAGATCTCCTGATGCTCCCTGGGACACTATAGTGGACCACAGAGACAAGGCCCAGGGGTTAGAATCTGCAGGGTACCTCAACCCCAACATATTACCGTTATCAGGGGATGTATGCCATTATCGCTAATAGGCTCAGAAGCTTTTCATTCAGCTGAATTAGCATTCCCAGAACTTATTTTATCTTTGAAAAGAAAGAAAACAAGAGGATGTTTTAACCCCAACAACAATTGAGTGACCTCTAACCTTTGCCCTCTCACCTCCAGTTAGGTAGGCGTAGTAGCACTGGGACCAGTGTGACTCAGTTGCCAGACGCTGAAAGGCCCTGTAGGCGTCACTGTACCTCAGCTCGATCATACTGCACCACCCTGAGAAGAGCAGAGAGAATGGACTGTCACTCAGAAACAACAAGGCAATGGAGAGCATTAGTTAGAGATGATGTTGAAGTGAAGAGGGATAAAAGCGTGTACCTATTTCATACAAACACACATGCTGGATCTCCCTCTGGTCTGTAGCCAGCTCCAAGGCATTTTGGAAGGACGTCAAGGCACTGTTGATCTGGCACTAGAAGTGGAGAGGAGAGAGGGGGAAGAGAAGGACGAAGACCAACACACTACAGCCACAGTCCTAGACACAGGTTACCTTGTGTTGTTATTTATACTAATTTCTTGGCAGGGTACACTATAGCACAAGAATAACTTAGAGACGTTCAGGTTGTACCTCGTTTAACTCATTTTAAAATGTTTTCCCTCTACTGAACATGACCCAGGTCATTACCTCCAGGCGCTGCACCCTGCCCTTGAAGAACAAGAAGAGGGAGGAGTTAGGGTATACAGGGTCCTTCCTCTGGAGGATAGCCTTAGCCTCCATCAGGCCGGCCTGTGTGTCTGAGCCGTCCAGGGCAAAAAAGGGTTGCACTACCGTATAGTACCACAAGAGGGCCAACCTGCCACAGAGGGACAGAAATCCTCGTTATTGGGAAAGGGAAAGGACGATACCTAGTCAGTTGTACAACTGAATGCCTTCAACTGAGATGTGTCTTACGCATTTAACCCCTCAGCTTGGGGATTTGATCCAGCAACCTTTCGGTTACTGGCCCAACATGACAACAGTGACCACGTTTACATGCGCACAGTATTCCGGATAGTACCTCATATCCCACTTAAGGGATAGTTCAGGATAAGCTGTTTCCAGGCACTTTTGATATCCCGCTCACAAGTATCCATGAATAAACAGAATATTTCTCATTTAAGTTCATATGCGTTAAATGGAATGTACCTGAAACATGGGCACTGACTGTAGGTCTATAACATCTCACATGTAGAGTAATATACTATTAACTCCTGCAGAATTAAGCATTTCTTGGAGTAAAATTATACAAATGTAAATTTTTTCTTAGGAACAGGAGTGGAGAAATATGATTTTTTGCTCTCAGCATCCCTTGAGAAAATGCTAATGTATTGTGTTAATGTTATGCAAGCAGATAACAGATTTCAACCACATAACATATGCACCCAAGACAAACTGAAGTCTTATCAGAAATGTTTAATCGTTTTCTCAGCTTTTCATTTCCTTAAAACCGGTCAAACTGATGACATTTGGAAATTTTGCACAGGACAAATCTTTCCACTGTTTTGGGGTTATTGCATGTTCTACCCAGTCCCTAAAAGAAACATAGTACTTTACCATGTTAACTAGATTACTAATGCATTCATTCTTTCTATCAAATGCTAGAAATTCTGGTGAACACTACTTTATTTAGTTGTCTCGGGCAACAAGTTATGACAAGAGAAGCTGCATGTCAGCTCTAACTATAAGTAGAAAGTTGTCTAAATTAGGGGTGAATGTAGCCAGTAGTCTATACGGTCCAGTACGGCGTATCAGCAAATAAATTATGGAATTATTGAACTGCGTAGGTAGCCTACTTTTTGAAGTGATTTGTTTGATAATCAGATGAAAACACACAAATGTATCCCGTCTAAGATCAGGATTCACAGCCATTTTATCTGGGTTTCTCATAACCGCTATAAACTTTTTGGGTTATTGTAAACGGGATATGATATTTATATGCTCCAACTCAAAAACAGAATACTTGAGCATCCAACATAATAATTGGATATTGGTGTGCATGTAAATGTGTTCATAAGAGTTTTACTGGTGAATATCAGCATTCAGAGGGTCAGTCAAGAAACCAAGACATATCACATCTGTCGGTAAACATGTGACCAATTTCAAGTTGAAAAGCTTGCTACCAAACTCAGCAGATAAGTCGGCTGATAACACAATCAAAATTCTGCAGAATCAACCGTTACATGCAGCTTAGATGTGAAAGCAACAGCACTTGATTGTCCAAGAAAATGTTCCTTCAGGCACAATAAAGATAATCTTATCTTAAAATGTTGAACATGTGTACTATAATTTTTTTAATGTTATTTAACTAGGCAAGTCAGATAAGAACAAATTCTTATTTACAATTACGGCCTACCCTGGCCAAACCCTAACCCGGATGACGCTGGGCCAATTGTGCGCCGCCCTATGGGACTCCCAATCACGACCGATTGTGATACAGCCTAGAATCGAACCAGGGTCTGTAGTGCCGCCTCTAGCACTGAGATACAGTGCCTTAGACCGATGCGCCAATCGGGAGCCCCTCCTAAAATAATCTTTGTTTTCTGCCAAGGCATTGATGGGAGGCATCAGTTTAACCAGGGGCTAGGGTCAGCTCCTCTCGATTATTACAGCAGTTTACATTTTAGTCATTTTGCAGATGCTCTTATCCAGAGCAAATTACGGTTCAGTGCCTTGCTCAAGGGCACAGACAGATGTTTCACCTAGTCGACTCAGGGATTTGAACCAGCAACTTTTCAGTTACTGGCCCAACGCTCTTAACCACTAGGCTACCTGCCGCCCTTCATCTTGGCCTGACAAATGGGTTTCAGGCCTGTTAAAGGCTGTAGTTGCCTTCCAAATGGCACCCAATTCCCTATATAGTACACTATTGATAGTAGTGCACTATATAGGGAATAGGATGTCATTTGGGAGGCAGAATGTGTCTTCTGCCTTCTGCTGTGGATGTGTCGGCAGAATCAAACAGTGACCACAGTCAAAAAACAGAAAAAGTCTAAATAAACCAAGACACAAAAAAATGCATTTTGACACCCAATGTCCCTGTGGTCGGTAGTGGTACCCCTACTCACGTAGCTAGGGGGGCCTTCATGTCCTTACTTTCACTGGCATACGTAAGGGCGGACAGCCCCTGGTGACGGTCGCCAGGGAAACCCAGAAGGTTGACAATCTTCAGCAGGTGTGGCGGTACCATGGAGATGCACAGGTGGAACAGGCCGTAGCCAAAACTAACCGAGCCCTTGAGCCGCTCCAGTGCCTCCGGGCTCACCCCATTGGTCCTCTGGGTTGGGGGCGTGGCGTGGTTGCGGTTGGCCTGGTCAGTGGATGGAGAGGGAGACCCTTGCTGGTCGGAGGACCTCTTGCTGCAATCCTGGAGCTGGCTGATGTCGCTGTAACACTTGTTGTACATCTTCCAGGCTTTGCGGAGAATCCAGCCTCCTCTGATGTATGCTGGGCGGGATTGGGAGAGAAGTCCATGAGAAATAACACACATAAACCAGGACGTTTGAGTCCTGAGAGACATGGTCTACATACCAATGTGCATTATAGAATACAACTTATTGGACATGCATTATAAATCAGTATGCAAGAGCAAATATTGAAACAACACAGTGCAGCCAATCAGTCAAATACATATGGTTCATCAGTCAGCTATAAGCCTACATGTAGGTCAAGGTAGAAGTGATGAGGTGTCTCACATGAAAGTTCCTGTTTGATGAAAGAGAGGACAGCGAGGTACACCTGGCAGTCTGCCACAATGATCTGTCTCTGGAGACGGTCTACTATTGCCACCCCTGACCTCTGGGAGTCCTGGAGGAAGGACAAAACACACAGTGAGCACAGTGACATCTATAGATGTCAGCATCCAAGTTTTAGAGCAATGCCAAATACGCATGTCAGTAAACATTGTCAATGTTATATACAGTTGAAGTCGGAAGTTTACATACACTTAGGTTGGAGTCATTAAAACTCGTTTTTCAACCACTATACAAATTTCTTGATAACAAACTATAGTTTTGGCAAGTCGGTTAGGACATCTACTTTGTGCATGACACAAGTAATTTTTCCAACAATTGTTTACAGACAGATTATTTCACTTATAATTCACTGTATCACAATTCCATTGGGTCAGACGTTTACATACACTAAGTTGACTGTGCCTTTAAACAGCTTGGAAAATTCCAGAAAATTATGTAATGGCTTTAGAAGCTTCTGATAGGCTAATTGACATAATTTGAGTCAATTGGAGGTGTACCTGTGGATGTATTTCAAGGCCTACCTTCAAGAGTCAGTGCCTCTTTGCAAAATGGCTGAAGGACAACAAAGTCAAGGTATTGGAGTGGCCATCACAAAGCCCTGACCTCAATCCCATAGAACATTTGTGGGCAGAACTGAAAAAGCATGTGCGAGCAAGGAGGCCTACAAACCTGACTCAGTCACCAGCTCTGTCAGGAGGAATGGGCCAAAATTCACTCAACTTATTGTGGGAAGCTTGTGGAAGGCTACCCAAAACGTTTGACCCACGTTCAACAATTTTGAAGGCAATGCTACCAAATACTAATTGAGTGCATGTAAACTTCTGACCCACTGGGAATGTGATGAAAGAAATAAAAGCTGAAATAAATCATTCTCTCTACTATTATTCTGACATTTCACATTCTAAAAATAAAGTGGTGATCCTAATTGACCTAAGACAGGGAATTTTTACTAGGATTAAATGTCAGGAATTGTGAAAAACGGAGTTTAAATGTATTTGGCTAAGGTGTATGTAAACTTCTGACTTCAACTGTGTGTGTGTATATATACATACATACATACACACACAAATAAAACACACAGACATACATACATATATTCCTGGAAATAGTTAGCAAGCTGGGTGCTTGACTGCCGTTGTGAGGTCAGAACACTCGGATCAACCCTACTCCTCAGCCAGAGTGTCCAGTGTGCGCTCTGAACACTCCCGAGAGTGAAACACTCAGTTTACGAACGAACAATCTGACAACACTCTGAATTTACAAAACAACAAGAGTGCACTCTGGCAGTCTCGTGTGAATTTAGAGGGGCTGTGTGAGGTGCTATGCAGTCAATAGGTATGAGCTCCTTGGAGGTTCATTAGGTGTGTATGTGTGTGTGTATTGCACTTCACCCACACTCCTCCTGATCTTTTTTTTTATGGTCTCTATGACCCCAGTGTTGTCGCTCTCACACAGTCTCTCAGTAGCTCGGAGGTCATCAAAGGCCATCTGCATCTTCTCCTCCTCAAACGTCATCATGGCATTCTACACACATAGCCACAATCACAGTACCAGTCAGTCAGGGCCTTTCTCTGAGAGTAATACACAAAGCATAGCGGTCATCTCATTCGTCATGATATCATCCTGTAGCAGTCATATTGTTTGAATAGAAACACAGATCCTATCAGCAGCTACATAAAACAATACAAAGCACAGCTAGACAACCAACTATATGAGTCATTGATTTCTCTGAGTAATATTTAATCCAAATATTTTCAGAGATGTGCACAAATCATTTTTTCCCAGTCAGTTCTCTAGCCCACCGTGAGCCAGTTATATAAGGTTGGTGAATCATTGATGATTCAGTATGTGGGCCAGCAGCAGGGGATGCACAGCAGGACTACTGCTCAGGATATCCCTAGTGTGCTATTATCTGTGTGACCTTCAATTTATTCAGCCAATCTGTACATCAGATGCTTTATGACTAGGTCTATGTTTAAGATAGAGATGTACTGTCAAAATCCAACAACTGAACACGTTGGCATTCATTAAAAAACGTACAACATTACAGACTCCGTAATACATAGATATCTTCCTGTTTCCTAACTCCAATGGTCTGCAATGCAGAAGTATCAAATGAGAATAGCAGTGATACAGTAAATCAGTAAGAGATGTTGACCTCCTCTGTCCTCTCCACCACTACTCACCAGGAAGCTGACAAAACTGGCTCCGAAACTCATCAGTGGACTGTGGGTCCTGGAAGAGAGTCTCACAAAGACACAGAGGTTGGAACCACAAATCTCAAAATTGGACTCAGACCAAAGGACAGATTTCCACCGGTATAATGTCCATTGCTAGTGTTTCTTGGCCCAAGTAAGTTTCTTCTTCTTATTGATGTCCTTTAGTAGTGGTTTCTTTTCAGCAATTTGACCATGAAGGCCTGATTCACACAGTCTCCTCTGAACAGTTGATGTTGAGATGTGTCTGTTACTTGAACTCTGTGAAGAATTTATTTGGGCTGTAATTTCTGAGGCTGGTAGTGGTGTAAAGCTTGCCACCATTGGACTGGAGCATTGGAAACACATTCTCTGGAGTGATGAATCATGCTTCACCATCTGGCAGTCCGACGGACGAATCTGGGTTTGGCGGACGCCAGGAGAACGCTACCTGCCCCAATGCATAGTGTCAACTGTAAAGTTTGGTGGAGGAGGAATAATGGTCTGGGTCTGTTTTCATGGTTTGGGCCCTTAGTTCCAGTGAATGCACATTTTTTTATATTTTAGTATAGTGTATTTTCTAATTCCTGCCCCTCATGACGGAGGATAATGAAAGTTCACAGAAGTAACAATGAAAGCTTTTGTTTATGAATTATTAAGTGATTACATTTTAAGCATTTAGCAGACATTTGTCTCTTATCCAAAGTGAATTACAGTTAGTGCATTCATCTTAAGATAGCTAGTTGGGAAAACCAAATCACAGTGATAGTAAGTACATTGATTCACTACACACTCCAGAGTGCAATAGCGGGGACAGTTATTGGGCTGACGTTCCAAACTGCCTCTGGAAGCATCTCTGTAGTGATTGCTGCATCCGAGGACAGACGATTTTTAAGCGCTTTGCGCTTCAGCACTCGGCGGTCCCGTTCTGTGAGCTTGTGTGACCTACCACTTCGCGGATCAGGCGTTGTTGTTCCTAGATGTTTCTACTTCACAATAACAGCACTTACAATTGACTGGGGCAGCTCCAGCAGGTCAGCAATTTGACAAACTGACTTATTGGAAAGGTAGCATCCTATGACAATGCCACGTTGAAAGTCACTGAGCTCTTTAGTAAGGCCATTCTGCTGCCAATGTTTGTCTATGAAGATTGCATGGCTGTGTGCTCAATTTTATACACCTGTCAGCAACAGGTGTGGCTGAAATAGCTGAATCACTCATTTGAAGGGGTGTCCACACATACATACAAAAGAATCTTAAAGATTTAAAGGTTTTTGGTAAAGGAATTTCAAGGCACAAGGCAATATTTCTTAAACTTAGAGCTCAGAAAAATGTCTACAGAACTAAATATAAAAGTGTTGATATTAGTTGGAAGGGGTCTTAACGTCAACATTTTCTTTTGATGCATTTCTAATACCTTAAGACTTTCTGGTAGATGTTTTTTTAAGACCAATTTTCTATATTTTTGACCAGAAATCAAAGCCATTGCATATTCCTAATTTTTAGAATGGAAAATGGTTGAAAAATGTATTTATGCCTCAATTTCTCAAAAACATATACAGCTTTTCATTTGACACCCGACATACTCTTATGAACTTCATGTTGGTGCTCATGGATCCTTTTACATGCAAATGACCAGGAGACTTTAAAAGGCGCGAGTCACGCAAAAGCAAGTACTTAAGAAATGTGATTTGTACTCCAAGATAACATTTCATAGTAGTTGCATTCATTCCTCAAAGTCTGGAAGGTTATTAATTTCCAAGAATGTAGTTGGCTAGATTCTATCCATGTTATGTTTTAATTTTGAAGCCTGCAGTATAGAAATATGGGATGAGGGAGGTGACCAGAAGTTTGATCAGCCTGGAATTTGTCTACAGCGGTATACTTTCACTTCCCTCCATCTCTTATGACGTACAGTTCACAGTATGCCGCTCTCTCTGGAGTTCTGAGCTCAATGTAATTAGTGAGAGAGGTGACATTTAAGCAATCAGCAGGAGACAAGGCTGTGTGTGTGTGTGTGTGTGGATCTAACTAAGCCTGCTGTGTTTAATCTGTAATCACAATGACTTTCACTGATTGGCACTTCACCTGCTGCCTTTGTAGCCTAGTTACAGTACATTGCCTAATACTATTGCCTATCAAGTTTTAGAACAATGCTATATTTAATATACAGTTGCGCTCTAATATATTGGCACCCTTCAACGTTTTTAACATGATTCACTACTTCCTTTGAAAATAATTTGAAGTTGAAAACTTGTTTGGTGTTCACACATCCATTTGATTGATTTCCAACAGCACAGAAATCAAAACTGAAATTCACCTCAAATAAATACAAATAAATGTTCTGGACTAAATAATTCAGAAGAATTCAAATTCATTTGGTTGGTTGGAGGCAGGTGATTCTCGTTTATTGTGTAATTTCTCTCACCTTAAGTTGCAGGTGCTTACAGGGTAAAAATATCCATTGAACCAGTTTTGAAAAGAGAAAACAGAACATTGTACTCCATTGTAAAGCGCAAGGGTGCCAATATATTAGAACACAACTGTAAGTCACTTTCTTATAATTCCAACGCAAGACCTTTCATAGTGAGACAAGAACTCTGACTCAGGCCTAATCACGCTGTAGATCTAGGTATGGACAGTGATGACAATTATTAGGTTGCCGATGATATTTGAGGAGTGAGGTGGTACTAGTAAATCATGTGAACAGCTTGGGAACACCAACTTGTTTGCTCTCAGTGTAACCTTAGTTAAAGACCATTTAATGACTGACATGACAGGAATGTTTGTGGCCTGCTTGCATAGCAGCTAACCACTGCTAACTCAGATGCAATTCTCCCAACTGGTTTGAGATCTTGGCTAAAAAGCAAGTATGAATACGTTATTTGATAAAGTACAGATGTACAGCAAAAAAAGTAATTAAACTATCATTCTAATATACAGTGGACTTTGAAATGGTACACTGGCTGAGGTTAAAGTGCAGACGGTAAGCTTTAATTGTATGGGTACTTTCATCCATATTGGGTAAACCGTTTAGAAATGACAGCACTTTTTGTACATAGTCCAACAATTTTAGGGGACCAAATGTATTGGGACAAATTCACTTATGTATTATAGTTTAGTATTTGGTCCCATATTCCTAGAACGCAATAGATTACATCAAGCTTCTGACTTTACAAACTTGTTGGATGCATTTGCTGTTTGTTCTGGTCGAGTTTCAGATTATTTTCTGCTCAATAGAAATGAATGGTAAATAATGTATTGTGTCATTGTGGAGTCACTTTTATTGGAATTAAAAAGATGATGTTTCTATACACTTCTACATGAATGTGGATGCTACCATGATTATGGATAGTCCTGAATGAATCATGAATAATGATGAGTGAAAAATGTACACGCACAAATATCATACCCACAAGACATGCTAACCTCTCACCACTACAATAAGATGGGAGGTTAGCATGACTTGGGGGTATTATGTGTGTGCATCCATTTTTCTCACTCATCATTAGGGTTGCACATTTTGGGGAATATTCAGAGGTGGAAACTTCCCGTGGGAATATATGCAAATTAATATTAATACTATTTAAATGTAGATGTTTTTTTGCATTGGATATATTTACCATATCATATGGAGACAGAAACATAAACCTTTTACCTTATAAGTAGACATAATTGCAAATTATTAAATCCTTCCAATAGAAATAAAAAAAACAATTTAGTTACAAATTTAACTTTAATTGAATGAGTTGGCTCTTCACATGGGATAATTTCACTAAACAACAAAAGGGAATATTGAGTGATCCATTGCATCTCCCAAAAACGTTTTCAACATACATCTGTAAAATGATAGTCTAGACACTAAAGCTTTGGTTGTCTTCCTCTCAGGCTTCCATGTCTTCTCCCTGGACCTCCTCAATGTCCACCTCTTGATCTTCAGACTCTGAGGCCTCATCTTCACTCACTTTCCAACCTTGTTGAGGATGGCTCGTTGTCAGGCTCAAAGCCTCAAATTTGCCCGGATGGCCACCTATTTTTCAACCCTTGTATTGGTCAACAGGGGAAAGAGCCTCCCTTCCACCAGGTGGCTGATGAGATATGATGGCACGACTGCCATACTGCATCTCCATCCCAAAGCCCTTGCTTGGACGTGTACTTCGCCAGACTGCCAAGAACCTTGCCCTCATCCAGGCCAAGGTGGCGAGACATGGTAGTGATGACACCATAGGCCTTGTTGATCTCTGCACCAGACAGGATGCTCTTGTCAGCATACTTGGAGTCCAACATGTACGCTGCGGCTTGTATGGGCTTCAGGCAGAAGTCTTAATGCTTTTTTATGTATTTCAGAACTGCAGTTTCCTCTGCTTGGAACAACAGTGAAGTGGACAGGGCAGTACAGATTTCTCCTCTTACATCTGCAAACAGAGTCTGAACATCAGACAGGATGGCATTGTCTCCCTCAATCCGTGCAATGGCTACTGTTATAGATTTCAGAAGTTTCAGGCTGCTTACCACTCTTTCCCAAAATACATAATCCAGGAGGATCCTCTTGATGGGGCTGCCCATATCGGCAGACTGTGATATGGCCATTTCTTGGAGAGACTCCTTCCCCTCCCGGAGACTGTCAAACATGACAACACCCCCCCAACAGGTGTTGCTGGGCAGCTTCAATGTGGTGCTTTTATTCTTCTCACTTTGCTTGGTGAGGTAGATTGCTGCTATAACTTGATGACCCTTCAAATACCTAACCATTTCCTTGGCTCTGTTGTAGAGTGTATCCATTGTTCTCAGTACCATGATGTCCTTGAGGAGCAGATTCAATGCATGAGCAGCACAGTCAATGCAGTGAGGGTAGGACTCCACTTTAGACCAAGCAGCCTTCATGTTTGCAGCTTTGTCTGTCACCAGTGCAAATACCTTCTGTCGTCCAAGGTCATTGATAACTGCCTTCAGCTCATCTGCAATGTAGAGACCGGTGTGTCTGTGTTCTTGTAGAATACAGGTGGAGGGGTGGAGATTAGAGGTTGACCGATTATGATTTTTCAACGCAGATACCGATTATTGGAGGGCAAAAAAAGCCAATATCGAATAATCGGCCGATTTATATACATTTTTATTTATTTGTAATAATGACAACAATACTGAATGAACAATGAACACTTTATTTTAACTTAATATAAAACAACAATAAAATCAATTTAGCCTAAAATAAATAATGAAACATGTTCAATTTGGTTTAAATAATGCAAAAACAAAGTGTTGGAGAAGAAAGTAAAAGTGCAATATGTGCCATGTAAAAAAGCTAACGTTTAAGTTCCTTGCTCAGGTCATGAGAACATATGAAAGCTGGTGGTTCCTTTTAACATGAGTCTTCAATATTCCCAGGTAAGAAGTTTTAGGTGGTAGTTATTATAGGAATTATAGAACTATTTCTCTCTATACCATTTGTATTTCATATACCTTTGACTATTGGATGTTCTTATAGGCACTATAGTATTGCCAGTGTAACAGTATAGCTTCAGTCCCCCTCCTCGCCCCTACCTGGGCTCGAACTAGGGACACATCAACAACAGCCACCCTCGAAGCATCGTTACCCATCGCTCCACAAAAGCAGTGGCCCTTGCAGAGCAAGGGGAACAACTACTTCAAGGTCTCAGAGCGAGTGACGTCACCGATTGAAACGCTATTAGCGCACACCCCACTAACTAGCTAGCCATTTCACATCGGTTACACCAGCCTAATCTCGGGAGTTGATAGGCTTGAAGTCATAAACAACTCAATGCTTGAAGCACAGTGAAGAGCTGCTGGCAAATGCAGGAAAGTGCTGTTTGAATGAATGCTTACGAGCCTGCTGCTGCCTACCACCGCTCTATCAAATATCAAATCATAGACTTAATTATAACATAATAACACACAGAAATACGAGCCTTAGGTCATTAATATGGTCAAATCCAGAAACGATCATTTCAAAAACAAAACGTTTATTCTTTCAGTGAAATACAGAACCTTTCCGTATTATATCTAACGGGTGGCATCCCTAAGTCTAAATATTGCTGTTACATTGCACAACCTTCAATGTTATGTCATAATTATGTACAATTCTGGCAAATTAATTACGGTCTTTGTTAGGAAGAAATGGTCTTCACACAGTACGCAACGAGCCAGGCAGCCCAAACTGCTGCATATACACTGACTCTGCTCGCACGGAACGCAAGAGAAGTGACACAATTTCCCTAGTTAAAATAAATTCATGTTAGCAGGCAATATTAACTAAATATCCAGGTTTAAAAATATATACTTGTGTATTGATTTTAAAGAAAGGCATTGATGTTTATGGTTAGGTACATTGGTGCAACGGCAGTGCTTTTTTCACGAATGCGCTTGTTAAATCATCACCCATTTGTCGAAGTAGGCTGTGATTCGATGAGAAATTAACGGGCACCGCATCGATTATATGCAACGCAGGACAAGCTAGGTAAACTAGTAATATCATCAACCATGTGTAGTTAACTAGTGATTATGTTAAGATTGATTGTTTTTATAAGATAAGTTTAATGCTAGTTAGCAACTTACCTTGGCTTCTTGCTGCACTTGCGTAACAGGTAGTCAGCCTGCCACGCAGTTCCTCGTGGAGTGCAATGTAATCGGCCACAATCGGTGTCCAAAAATGCAGATTACCGATTGTTATGAAAACTTGAAATCGGCCCTAATTAAATCGGCCATTCCGATTAATCGGTCGACCTCTAGTGGAGATGTAGTTAATTATTCCGTGCTAACGAACATTCGACCACCCATCAGAGATGATTGCAATACAGTCTGCTTTCTCTATGATTTGCTTGACCTTCACTTAAACTCTGCATCCAGCAAATTAGTAGATAAAGCATGTCTGGTTGGAGGGCTGTATGCTGGGCAAAGAACATTCAGAAATCTCTTTCAATACACATTGCCTGTGAGCATCAGAGGTGAACCAGTTGCATACACAGCTCGAGCAAGACATTCATCAGCATCTCTGACTAAGTTCCTCCATTGAGTCAAAAAAACTTCTGATTCCAGGAGGACCATGAGCTGTTGCTATCGATAAGCTGTCTGATTCATCCTTTTTACCTCAAATAGAAGTAATGGGACTTTTGTAAGAGGTTGCTTGTTGTGAGCGCTGAGGGAACTTTATGCACTTGGCCAGATGATTCTGCATCTTTGTTGCATTCTTCACATATGATTTGGCACAGTATTTGCAAATGTACACAGCTTTTCCTTCTACATTAGCCGCAGTGAAATGTCTCCACACATCAGATAGTGCCCGTGGCATTTTCCTGTAAAGATTAGGGGGGACATTTTTTTTTTTTTTTTTTATACACACACACACAATACCATTTACATATGAATAGTTAAGCAGTTCGATTTAACTCCTTTGTAAGATAAATGTTTTCAATGAAACATGTATGGAAACAGGTGAATGAACACTCCTCAGTTAGCAGGCTCAAGCAAGCCAAAACCCACATGGTAGCAAAAACTAACTAGCAGAAATTGTTAACAAGTTAGAAATGTTTTAAACTAGGGATGCACGATATAAAAATCGGTGAACATGTCTAGTTTAATACCGATGTCAAAGCTGACGTGCATACCTATTTCAGCAAGACAACTCCAAGGCAAAATCCATTAAAGCCAAGATAATGGAATTCATTGCCCTTGACCATCAACCGTTCTCTGTCATGGGTGATGTTGGCTTTCGCCGACTGGCCGAGCACCGGTACACTAACAAGTGCGCTATTTTTCAGATGTTGCCCTACCGGAGTTACACAGTAATAGCGTCACTGCTATTAGCTTCATGACATACATACTATGGAACGCCGTTTGGGTCTTTGCATGTCAAAAAAGATACAGCAGCACTGTCAATGCTGTACAAAAAAAAGTCTGCAAACAAGCAAACACCGGCCACGAACGATGTGTTCACAATACTGCGTTGGTAATAAAGCATAATTTGTTCAACCGCAACTTCTGGGGTAGCTAGCTCTAGCTTGGTACCTAGCTAGCACCAATACAACCATCCTGAAAACAATGACTAGTAGAAAATGCTGTCATTTTCATTATTCTTAGCAATGATTTAGGAATCCTTGTGAGTAAGTATTAGCTAGGTTGCCACTTGTTGTTCGCCTATTGAAATTGAACTTCAGTTCATGAAAATAAATAGCTAGCCAGCTACTTAGCCCTGTTGCCCAAAGCTAACGTTATAAGCAGCCAGTAGCTTCATCTGGCTAATGAGTCTCGACCGCACCGGGTTATGCGTTGTGAAGCTAGCCACAATAAGGTGTAGGCACAATAGTGGAATTAGCGGTTTGCTTGGAAAATAAAAGTATGTCATTGACAGTGATGCAAATTAATACAAATAGTAGAACTATGCCATACTTATTTTGAAGGCTAACCACAAAGTCCACTATTGTGGCAAGCTTCACATAGATAGTTCTTATTTGATTAATGGTGGTCGGACCTGTCTTATACATTAAGGTTATTTTAGATGAGAACACCTAGCTATATAGCTAGCTAACTATAGCTACGGAAATGTTTGCAATGTTTTTGAAGAACAACATTGGCTAGCTCATGGATGCAAACAGCTTTTTTTATGACCAGCACTGTAGGTGCGCGAGACAACTTTACCAGCATCATAGCATACGTATCGATGAATCGTTGTGACATGAAATACGAGTAATAGTGTAATCATTGTGTAACAAATAGTGTTATTTGACGTGCATCTTTTTTGACACGCAAAGACCCAAACAGTGTTCCATAGAAATCCTGGTTGAGAATGAAACGACTGAACAACGAAACAGCACAGTAAATAAGTGAAAGAAATAGGTTTTGATTATGTTTTTACTGCTAATGGGGACATATGTAAATGCCAACAAAAAAATACTTTTTGGTCAGTGTGGTGTGTGTGTAACCTTTATTTAACTAGGCAAGTCAGTTAATAACAAATTCTTATTTACAATGACGGCCTACCCCGTACGACGCTGGGCCAATTGTGTGCAGCCCTATGGGACTCCCAATCACGGCCGGATGTGATACAGCATGGATTCGAACCAGGGACTGTCGTGACAACTCTTGCACTGAGATGCGGTGCCTTAGACCGCTGCGTCCATGTATGTGTGCGTTAACTATTTAACTGTACTAGAATGCTTAAAAGGCCACTAAAAATGTTAATATCGGTTATGGGTGTCGGTTTTTTAGCAAGGAAAATATTGGATATCGTCGCCACAAATGTCATATCGGTGCATCACTCATTTAAACACTTTGCTGTAGGCTACTATTTACTAGTTAACAAAAAATAATGTATGTCATGTACAATATATTCACCCCACCCAGTATTGTAATCAAAACCTACCAGAGAGCATGTCTCCTTGGCTCAGACAGTGTAGTAGTGTGGGCTCCATAGCATCTCATTAGTGTGCAAGATCTTGAGAATCAGCTGTACATGTGATGGAAGAATGTACTGTGCATGCAGAGGGTTGCAATTCCATTGAATTGGGGATAGTTTAACCAAAATATGCCACAAGGTCTAAAATTACCTTGTGTATCCCACAAAAAAAGGTCCACTGTTGTAAGCTAATTTTTTAAATTTATTTAAGCAAAATTCCCCAAATTCCAGGGCTTAACTTCCCATGGAAAATGTCCAGATATTTACCACTAAGTTTCCGACCCTTCGCAACCATACTCATCATTCACGACTCATTCAGGACTATCTGTAATCATGGTAGCATCCACATTCATGTAGAAGTATGTAGAAACATATTCTATTATTTACAATAAGTTCTGAAACACAACCAAAACAAACAGCAAACACATCCAGAGTCACAAGATTGATGTAATCATTGCATGCTAGGAATATGGGAGCAAATACTAAAAACTTCTGACTACTTTAATACACATAAGTGTATTTGTCCCAATACTTTTGGTCCCCTAAAATGGGTGCTCTATGTACAAAAAGTGCTGTAATACCCAAAACGGTTTACCCGATATGGATGAAAATACCCAAAAAATTAAAGCTTACAGTCTGCACTGGTGTATCAATGTAGCATTTCAAATCCAAAATGCTGGAGTACAGAGCCAAAACAACAAAATTGTGTAACTGTCCCAATACTTTTGTAGCTCACTGTATATGTCTAGTCCAGTTTGGCTTGCTCATCACAACAAGCCTCTCAAAATAGCAGAATAGTGAAGTGATACTGATATAAACTATTGCAAATGTGCTTGGAGTCAAGAGTTTTGCATTGAGGGGAAAAGGGAAACATTTCATAATACAGAACTCCAAGCAAACACTGAATGAAATGATCTAGCATGACACAAGAGTGAGGTGTATAAGAAGCTAGCTGTGGGGAGAAACAACATAAGGTATTTAACAACAGATTGACAGAACAAGTGAGCAGAGAGAAAAAGGTGTCTACAAACGGACAGAGCTCTGTAAGAGAGAGAGCTTGCAGGGGTGACAAAGACTGAAACTAGAGGAAGAAGGTGCTTTGCTGCTATCTGCTGTGTAATGGACAATTTCACACTTCACTGAGTCATGGCTACAGTATGTCATGAGATGTGCAGGTTCCTTCAGTTGCACCCTCCTCCTTATTTGGTCCACTTGAGGATACAATAATAAAAGTGTTTGTGTACTTGGACTCGTGTGCATGCTGAACAACACGTGTATAGGCACACACACAGAATACCACGTGTGTAGGCACAAATACTAGTCAAAAGGTACAAATTTGGCCCAAATGACTCAAATGTGATTTATTTTGTCTCATGTTTAAGTACCAATGCACACTGACAACTGATAAGGGACAGGTTAGGTCCCCATTGTGATCTTGCACACTTGAATGGGCCACTTGGAACCCAATGTCAAGATGTACTTTGTTAGAACTGTTGCTGTAGTCGGTGATTGAAACGTGAAACTTGATGAGAAACGCTGTAGCAAACTCATGAGTTAACTTACATTGCAACACATTAGCCTATAATCCGTTTCACGTGGGCTTCCTTAATCGAAAAAAATAAACAGATCACGGAACAAAATATGATAGCTCCTAAATTTCTATATTTCCTAAATGAATTAACCAATTACAGTGATAGTCTATCATCTCATTATTTATGGAACGGGACAGTCTGACCTGTATTTTCTGAACAGATCGTCGCTCTCCTTGAATCCGTTGTTGAGCAGCATGTTTATTCCTTTAAATGCCAACTCTGCGTCGTCAATCTGCTCCGCTTTCTCCTCCACATATTGCTGGGCTGGTTCTGGTTTCGCCATCGATCACAACCCGTCTATTTAGTGTCGACAACGGATTGACAAATTGTCAGCGCGCACCGCCTATCGAACCAAAACACACCGGTGAACTGGAAGTGACAGCGGCTAGACTTGTGGGGGTGTGCACTGCACCTCGTCTCGTTGCAACTGCTGTACAGTAGGCAGCTAGCACCATCCACTTCGAACTAACAACGGCTATTTACTTTTCTTATAAATAATACTTTAATTCTAGCAAAGGTGTTTGTGGTACAACAATACCGTTGATTTACATCGTTTTCTTCACCCTTTTGTATGTCTGTCTTTCTCTGAGTTGGGGTGCGTGCCGAAGTAGAAACGCCGCACGATCATATTTTTCTTGTCGACAGGGACTAGCCAATGAGCATTAAGTGTGCAAATTTGAGAAGCACTAATTATCCAACATTTCCAATACGGTCTGGCTCCAGCAGGTATATATATATATATATAAAACACCAGGGAGCGGGAAATATGCTCTATATTCTATATATCAACTAATGTGCAAAATGTACAGAATAATATCCAAAACACTTTAATATTGGATATGGGCATGCTGTCTGCTGTGTTTTATTAAAAGGTTACACATCAAATTTAAACAACAAGTTCAAAAGAATTACAAGCATTCAGAACTGACATAAATTGGCAATGAAGACAGACAGACGGACAGACATGATTAACCCACTCACAAATGTTGAATGATATCAGTGGTCAAAAGGTAGGAATGCATACATGTACAATAAAGGGTGGCCAAGTGTAAAGTAAATGGTAGCTGGTGTAACTGTCAACAGTGAATACATTTGCACTGAATGTTTCATTATGGAAAATAGTAATCAAGTATTATACACAATTATATACACAGCTTAGTCTGAGGTATATCCACTTGTATGTGAGAAAACCAAGAGAAATATTTAGTTTTTTAGTTGTGTACATTTCTCAGTGGTCCGAATTCGGTTGAATATCATTTTCGAGACTAATCTATTGAGGGAAAATGTCTTGCTTTTTTACCTTTATTTAACTAGGCAAGTCAGTTAAGAACAAATTCTTATTTTCAATGAGAGAGAGACAGACAGATTTTTACCTCGTCAGCTCAGAGATTTGATCTTGCAACCTTTTGGATACTAGTCCAACGCACTAACCACTAGCCTACCTGCCGCCATAAGAATGTTCACCAAGAATTGACTATTCCGAATCCATATTGATTATTCAAAATTATTCTGAAAGACAACATTCACATAAAGAAAATATACCAATGCAATTATAGTAGGCCCTACATACAAAAATTGATGAGTTCAGAGTTACATGTCACAAGAGATACAGAATGGTAATTTAAATCGAGTCCATTGTTGTGACTGACATTTTCTTTGTTAACTGGTCAACATGGCATTTGTTTTTTAAAGTGCAGGGTTGCTTATATTTGCTGGCCATGATGCAATACTGACCAAACACACACAACATCCACTCTAAAGTCTAAGGAAAGCTTTTATATACTTGTCACGCCTTGACCTTAGAGATCCTTTTAATTCTCTATTTGGTTAGGTCAGGGTGTGACTAGGGTGGGCAATCTATGTTTTCTATTTCTTTGTTGGCCTGGTATGGTTCCCAATCAGAGGCAGCTGTCTATCGTTGTCTCTGATTGGGGATCATACTTAGGCAGCCTTTTTCCACCTGTATAGTGTGGGATCTTGTTTTTGTACTGTTGCTTTCCAGCACTACAGAACTGTGCGTTTCGGTTTGTATTTGTTGTTTTTTCGGTGTCATCAATAAAAGAAAGATGTACGCCTACCACGCTGCACCTTGGTCTACTCCTTCCAACGATGAGCGTAACAATACTATGGGGGAGGAGGACAGGAAGTACAAAGGAAGAGCCTAATGGGGGGAAACAGACATGTCTAACCCAGATGGTACAACATTAGAATATTAGAATATATTCAATAACAAGATGGTGATAATGAACACATTTATCACAAAATAAATATACTATAGTGTAACACTACAGACTAGCTCATCTCTCTTTATCTTTAGTTTCCTCATACAGAGCAACATACATGAATCTCTGAGCCGCTCGTATACCTATCAACACAAATGTGAGTGCGTACACACACACACACACACACACACACACACACACACACACACACACACACACACACACACACACACACACACACACACACATACATACATATTCTCTGTCTTTAGATTAGATTGCACGTGGCGGCCAGTAGACAGTGAACATCACAGGATGTGGTCGTGGACTAGACTCTACTCAGCAGGACACTCTCTGAGGTTGACTGGACCGAACACCCCAGAGTGCTTCTCAAAGGAAACCGGGTCCTCGTTGATCTTCATGTTCTGGATGCAGCCCTCGAAGGACCCTGTGACAGGGAGGGTCAGGTGCATGGACGTCTCTGCACAAGGAAGAGTCAGATACAGTACTGTATTCAAGAGGCAAAATAGTGATGGAGTCTAAATTCAGTGTGACTATATCTTTGATTCTATCTCTGATCTATCATTCACCGTCCTATAGGATGTAAAGGTTATTATTTGTGTAAAATACAAGAGGGGCTTCATTACAGTGGACTACAGGTCTGAAAGAGTTTGAACATAGTTGTAAATCCAGGGTTCTCTCCTCCAGAGTACCTACCTGGAATGCCGCCTACATATAGAGGGTCTTTGGTTAGAGCAGAGGACGAGGAGGACGGTCCTATTTTGTGGTCACCCTCGGTGTCCACATGCATCTCCACAACATTGTTCCTCTTGATCACTGAAGTGAGAAACACACACACACACACACCCATTCCCCATGGGCGTCACTTATTACATATTAAATATACTTATTACTATGAATTTGTAGCTAGCTAGTTGGATAGAGGCACGTTAAAAAATGTTATAACTAAAGTTGTACCTGCAACTCTGTGGAACATTCCGTCACACAAGGGCTGCTTGGGCCGGACGGACACGTTGAATTCACCTCCTCCATTGTTCACCCGTGCCACCACCTGGAGAAACACACGTGCATCACAACACTGCACAACAGACTTATGGCTGCTCAGGCACCAGTGTCTACAAGGAAACTCAGCCTAAAATCAGCCTGAACTAGAATCATGTTTTAAATGATTTGAAAGTCAAATGTAACCCTTGAGAGGTCTGAAAGGTCAGCTTGAAAGGTCAAATCTAGCACTTGAGGGGTCAAACTAGTTCAAGGAATCATGTGTCAAGGAAACAATTTCAAGGCTGTGACTGGCCCAGTCCAGACAGCCCAATGCAGGGCAGGCTCACCTCGCCTCTGTGCATGTAGAGGCTGAGGTGGTGTCCAGTGTTGGGCCCACGGCGAGGCCTGCTGGAGTCCCCCGCATGGAGCAGAACACCAGTCAGACTCCTGGGACGGATGTCAAACACCACCTCAAAGCTGGAGCCCACCACAAAGGAATCATCTGGAACAGACATCATCATCATCAGCCTCATCATTGTTGTGATTCTCATCTTCATCATGCACCTAATCTCCCGTGGGCAGACTCAGCGTGTAGACTGAAAAATCTGACGGGACTGAATGGGATGTGTGAGATAATGAGCTGCAGTAGTTCTGGTTGTGGGGTTTTCGTCACTGGTTATTTAGACATATCAGAATTGGGCGAAGGCAGAGCTTGAACTGCTTCGCCTCGAGTGCTTGGCGCGTGTGCCCACACGAATCGGAGGGGGGGGGCTTTGCCTGAGATTTTACTTTTGCGAGGGTGGAGACTTCCTTTGTTGCCAGAACTCTAAATCTCTAACACGTATGAACACAGAAGTTAATCACGCAGCTGACCAAATTATGCAAGATTTTACTTCTGGGTTAATGGAGATTATCCTACACCATATTACCAATCTCAATATTTTGTTTTCTACTCACTGATAATGACATATGCCCCTCTTCCTGAGAAGTAGGCCCCACTCTGTGCCTGTCCGTCAAAGCAGGGACCAGCACCATGATTGGTGGTTGGTTCTGGCATGGGAGTGCCATTCATCTTGAAGTTACGCACACAGCCAATCACACGTTGCTTTGGGAGGCGCTTCCACTGAAAGTAAAGAGAAAATACAATACAATTTTGGGGGTGTGAGTGTATACTGTATGTGTGTTTGTGTCTGTGTCTGTGTGTGCCTGTGTGTGTCCATCAGTGGAGGCTGGAGGGAGGAGCTGTAGGAGGACAGGCTCATTGTAATGGCTGGAATGGAATCAATGGAATGGTATCAAACAAATGGAAACCACGTTTGACTCGGTTCCTTTTATACCATTCCAGCCATTAAAATGAGCTTGTCCTCCTATAACTCCTCCCACCTCCACTGGTGTCCATGTGTGTGTGTGTGTGTCCGTGTGTGTGTGTGTGTGTGTGTGTGTGTGTGTGTGTGTGTGTGTGTGTGTGTGTGTGTGTGTGTGTGTGTGTGTGTGTGTGTGTGTGTGTGTGTGTGTGTGTCTGTGTGTGTGTGTCTGTGTGTGTATATGTGTTGGCTACCTTCAGTTCTTTGTTCAAGGAATCAGGAGCACTTCCCATGTAAAGAGGAGAGATCAATTCCATGGAGGTGGACTCATCACTGGTCAGCTTTCCATCCTGAGCCCTGAGACCATCCACTACCAACCGGAACTTCTTCTTCTCTAGGCTGAATGTTACCTGCAGAGGTGAGGTCACCACAGAGGACAAATCAATGTACATCCCTGTCACTGACTGATTATAGTGCCACAGAGTGATTTGGTAAGTTTTCTCTCATGAAACAACTACTGCAAACAACTGTTTGTGAATGTATGATGTGAAACAACATTACTGAGTGCAGATCGTCTTAGATTTTAACCCACTGACCGAGTGCCACTTTCCATCGTTGTACTTCTCCCTGTTGAAGATCTTCCTACTCTTGTCTACTGACAGTCTGATCCTGCCCTTGGACAGGTAGAGAGCCACGTGAGAGCTCCCCCCTCTGGTGGCTGCATAGAACAACAGGCCTTTGGCAGACTTGGTCCTCACGTCCAGGGAGAAATTAGGTCTGGTGGAGAAAAGAGATAGGATTCAGGAAGGAAGGAAGGAAGGAAGGAAGGAAGGAAGGAAGGAAGGAAGGAAGGAAGGAAGGAAGGAAGGAAGGAAGGAAGGAAGGAAGGAAGGAAGGAAGGAAGGAAGGAAGGAAGGAAGGAAGGAAGGAAGGGGAGAGAGAGAGAGAGAGAGAGAGAGAGAGAGAGAGAGAGAGAGAGAGAGAGAGAGAGAGAGAGAGAGAATGTGTGTGAGTGTGTCTACTCACCTGGGCTGGAGTGCCTGGGGAGTGAGGCTATAGCTCAGGCTACTCATAGTGCCCCCAATGTGGTAAGCATGTTCGACCAGGGCAGGGTGTGCACACACATAGAGACTGTCATCTGACACCTCAATAACACCATCCTATACAGAACACACACAGGCACAGAGAAACGGGAACTCAATATTAGAGACAATGGGTTAAATATGTGTATGCGATTAACCTCCAACAAAGCACTGGGGTAGGATTTGCCTTAGTCAATGGAAATGTGGTTCTGAAATGCAAAGACAGATTTTGGAGGATAAAGAGCTTAGCTTTGGTGAATATGACACTGTGCTCAATGAAACCTTAATGTCAACCAACTGAACAAGGTCAACTAACTGAACAAGGAGACTCAGTGTTCCACAGAAAACATGTATGAGCCCATTCTCATTCCTCAGTCCTCCTTGTTATCTACTGTAGGCCTCTGGGAGTTAGAAACTGTTAAAGATGTCTCCCATTTGGGGGTGAACGCTGCTTTGAGTAGTAATCTGTTGATAGGCTTGCATATATTCCATCACACTTTCCCCATGATCAGTATCTCTTTACTGAAACCTGAATCACGATCTGTATCTCTACAATATTGATTTCTTTCATCATTTGATATCTACATGTTCAAATGCATATTTAAAGGTGCAATCTGCAATTGCTTCTTCCATTTTTTATTTATTTATGAATTCATGATATGTACCCACTGATTACTAAAGAATTTAACAAATAAATGCCTCATGTGCTTAGTTCAACTCTCGTACCCCACCAGAACCCAAAATATAAGCTTTCTAAATAAAGTAAATGTAAACAAACACTATATAGCCTCACATGGTTAAAACTATAATGCTGATATCATGGATGGTCAGTCCTTGCATTAATAGGTCTGTCTATGAATTTGAGTGGTTACATTTCTTCAGCCCCATCCTTCAGTTTGATACCAAAATAGGGGCGGGGAGTCCCCTTTGTTATTGTTTCAACTGCTGAATGCCCCCCATTTCTCATTTCTAAGATGTGTGAGATGTATCACCAGTCATGTTTTCTCCACAAAAACGACATGATGATTTAGGTATGGTGTGGAGGGAAGGAATGAGGGCAGGAGCCAGTATGTGTAGCTTTTGATATGGCATACATTCTTTGGGCCTCATCATAATTGCCTCTGAACATGTGTGTGCATGTATATGCTCTTAGTATACACATAATCATTATAAGATCTGCTTGCGTGTACTGTATTTGCATTAATAAAAATGCATATGAAGAAATAGCTTATAAACAACCAAATAGGACACTCACGCTTGGCACCATTTTAAATACTCCACCAAAACTGTATGGATATTATATTATTCATGGAGGTAATTGTAATCCTAGCATACAGTTGTGCCAATCTGTTAGTCATTGCATGTTTTCATTGGGAAGAGTTGGTCTATTAATGCATTTTAATCAAAAGAGCTGAGGTGTTTAGAGTGACATTGATTGACAGGTGCTCACAAAGAAAGAGATAAGTGAGCTTAGTGGTTGATTTATTGTTGGAGACTTAGAAGATCAAATCATTTCGATAGACAGAGGCCAAGGTGCTCAGGTAAAAATGCTTGAGAGAGCATACATCAGTCAGTGGTGGCTGGTGGCACTTTAAATGGAGAGGACAGGCTCATAGTAATGGCTGGAACAGAATTAATTGAATGGTCTCAAACACATCAAACACCTGGTTTCCATGTGTTTGATACCATTTCATTCACTCAATTCCAGACATTATTGAGCCATCCTCCCCACACCAGCCTCCTCTGGCATACAGTAAGAGATGTATGACAGTGATGCACACACAAACTCTAACACTGCTTATGCATAACAATGATGCACTGCTTTACCCAATACTCCGTGTAATGTTCCCGTATACATTCCAGGTATTCACAGACCATAACTAATACTGTTCATTCCTAGTGCAATGTTCCAATAATACACCCTCAGTCATTCCACAGTATAATAATATTATGATATTATATCCTATGATGATAGTATCTCCGTATAGACCATAGATCATTCATTAGTTCATTGGTCCTAGTCATTGTTAATAGGGAGAGCAGAAAAGGAGTGAGGGCAGGGCAATGACCTAACATCAGGCTGGTTGTTACCAGATGGACTGATGATGATAGTGAATGAGTGGGTTAATAGATGCTTGTTAATCACTGGTCAGAAAAGTGGTTTATTGTCATGAAACATGCTTAAGATAGAACAGTGTACAAATAAAAAGCGAAACAATGCTCATTAAATAATTGTTTTTAATAGTTAGTTTGTATTTAATAATAGTAGTCATGATGATGTGGATGTCCATGCAGTACTTTTTTTATCAGTCAAGTACAATAGCAATGGGCTTGTGCAAACATTGTGTGAGATGCTCATATTTCTCATGTCAATATCAATTCATCCTCATTAGTTGGCAGGTCGTCCTTCTCTTCATCTCTGGAAACAAAGCAGCACAACACACTGTGAACAGCACATCAACGCAAAGCATGGGATAGATGCTGAAGTGATAACTGACACCAACGACTTATTGGAAACTTGGATTGTCTCGTTCCAACATTAGGACAAGGAAAAATAAATACAATTGTGATTGGTGTGACAAACACAAAACATACAAAAAAACATAACGCTTTCCTGACGGTCTCACAAGTTATTTGGTAATAAAGGTAGTCATCAGTTAGGTAGATCATTATTGTAAGTTAATCGTTGTTAATGTGGCTAGCTGAGTTCACTGTTCTTTCTCACCTTCCTGGAGGTGTTGCGGTCGAGCATCAGTTGTGGAGGTCTGTCAGCACTACACATATCCAGCAGCACATCTCCTGTAGAGCTGAACTGACTCAGGTCCTCTGCTCTGTACAGAGAGGCAGGCCTGCAACACAACACACACAGCAACTTTCAGGAGGTCATACAACCAGGATAGTATCTAATATCAGGACATCAGTGCACTATGAAACGTGAACTATGAATGTTTAATGTCAACATTAAAACTACCATGAAACCTTCCTGCAAAAATAAACTTCTACTAGTTACATTATGCTTTGGTATGTTATTATTTATTGCTTGCATTTCATATTCGATGTGTATTTTTTGTATTCTGCAAAGTTCATTTGCATAAGGGTCTCAATATGACTCCCTGCTTCAATAAAGGTTGAATAAATAAAACTACGACGACAGCCATGATGATAACTACATGTATATAACAACTATTACTACTGCTGTGTTGTTACTAATGTTAGACATTGTAATAATACACAGTGATGTGAGTTTACCTTCTCAGGTAGAGGTTGGAGATGCAGCCTTTGAAGGTGTCTTTCCCCAGGAACACAGAGTCTGGGTTTGAACTGAAGGAACCTGAGGTTATCTGCCCTCCCAAATCATCCTCATCTATCCGGAGCTCGATACTGTAGGGCAACACGGGACGTGCATTCACATATATGGTACTTACAGTATATGTGTCAGTGGTTACCAATCGGTATAGCGAGTGTGTACGGTACTGTCACAACAATCATATAGTAAGTCTCAATCTTCACCAATCCATCATGGAACTGGATACATTTAACATTTCCCTTTTGTTTCAGAACATGTGGGTTTCATAAACTTCTATCGATCTATCTTGACTGTTTGATGTTCTACCTTTGAGGAGACACTCTCCTGGTGGCAGTCAGGTAATGCCATTTGCCATCCTGGTACTGCTTGCTTGATTTCAAAGATTTCCAAACTTCGTCTTTGAATGTCAGAACCACGTAGCCGTCAACCAAGGCAAGTTCGATGGCACCAATGCTCTGTCGGAGACCAGGTGGGGATAACGATTAATTCAAAGTCAGTCCACTTACATTCGCTGTATCCTAAAGCTAAACTGTTAAAGCAACTGTTAAAGGAAGGAAGAGGGAGGGAGATAAAGGGAGATAAAGAGAGAGACAGAGAAAAAGAGGTGTTGTTGTCTACTAACCGACTCGGTGTTCTGCAGTAGAAGACCCTCTTTCTCAGAGCTCTTGAATCCCAGTGAGACTGTGGTATCATTGGCCAAGCTGAAGCCTTCAAGAGTAGCTGACAGAGAACTGCCCACGTTGAACTCTGCTTTACGAGATGCCTGGAACACAGAGACATTATCATGCTGTTACTAACAGTGGACTGGAGTCAGTTACAGCATCTTGGTAGCATCAAAATACACGGTACTGGCACACAGAAATGGCTTCCTGACAGTATCAGTTACAGTTTCCAGTAAGTAAATATCATAGTGGTATGAATAAAAATATAATTCCATGATATTGATTTTATGTGACAATTCAATAATTGAAAAAAGGCAGTCGATTTTCAATGACTTATCAATAAACTTAAAAGTAAAATCTATTTATTTCAAAGGTTTTAACATTTTTGAAGTTTAAATTCAAATCAGACAAATTACAGACAAATGACTTCCTGAATTAGCTACCTTCAATTCAAATTGACCCGAAACGCTGACTTACTGTGTTGACCACGTTTGAAAACTTTAGTGAAAGGTGAAGACTTACCAGGAAGTCCTTGGGACAGCCCCGGCTGATGCCCACTTTTTCCTGGAAGGTGGGGTACTTGCTGTTGAGCTTGACGTTCTTCATGCAGCCCTTCAGTGGCTGGGCGGTGATGTGGTGTCTGTGAGCGAGAACACACAAAACACAATTTTATTTAGACTCCTCTGGTATGGTGTAGGGTTAGGGAAACCGTGTACTACCAATAACGATTTAAAACTTACTCAACATCCATGTAACATGGGCAGAGTTTGATCATCAAAATGGAATACCAAACATGGGCCAAACATAATAATAATGTTCCTAGTAAGTGGATGAAAAGCACTCACCTTTCTCTCAGGGCTTGTGGTAGGCCACCGATGTAGTAGTCTGTGTAGTCTCCAGGGGTGTACTGGACATTAGTCTTGACCACCTCATTTCCTGCTACACGGATCTTCATCTCTTGGCTTCCTTTAGACTCCATGATGATCAACACTTCTGCCGAATCTGCATCCTAAAGAGAAGGAAAAATCAGGGGGAACCATTTAAGCAAAACAATGCAAATTCTACAATTAACCAAATATCAATAAGATCAAACAGACAAATTATTCCACCCATCTAGCGCCAACTGCCTCACCACCGGGAAGACTTTGGTGGTGCTTCGTGCTGGTTCTCTGAGCAGGTTACTGTGGATGACAACGTAGCCTCTCTCAAACGTCACACTGTAGTAGTTGTACTACGAAAAGAAGAAAACAAGCAATGTTAAACACAGCCAGTGGACAGACTGACAACAGTACAGAATATCAACAGCTATTCAAGTGTCATCAACTTTACCACACCAAATGTTTCCCGGTAGAAAGAATAAGTAGCCTACCTCATTTCCAATGTAGAGGAGAAGCCCATTCTCTGAGCGAGTGGAGATGGTCTGGGTCAGGAGGAGGGTGGACGCCATGACACCTTGGGTGGACACCTTGGCATAGCCAGTCCCCTCGAAGTAGTCAAACACCACTGGCTGCATATACCTGGGCACAGGGGGATTCAATCAGAATAGGGTTAAGGTTAGAAGATGTAAACACTCATAACTACCTGGGGTGTGAGGAAAACTATACGTTTTTAGATGCTACACTGGATGTGCGCGAGCAGAGCACGAGCCACTTCATCAAGTGTTCTCAGGCGCGAAAATAGAACTGCAGCCTAATTTTACGCTGAGCAGTGCCAGCCTCTCACGGAGCCGTGCTGCTACAGCCCAGGTTTCATTGAAATGAATAGGAGCATGTCACACTGTGAAAAGGTTACACGTCCAGTGTAAATAGTCTAACCACTTAAGACGTTTAGCAGTCAAGTGACTGACAGGTTAGATTGACTGTATAACAAGGACTCTAAGGCATTTTGAGTATGGGACCTTTAGTCTTTGTTGTCCTCTGATCCAGAAGCATCATCTCCCGTCAATAACTCATTAGGTTTTCAGTAGCTCTAAACCAACCTCTTGCATGGAGTCTCCAGGTTGATCTTGACAGCCTTCTTAAAGTTGTACAGACTGATGAATCTGTCGTTGAAGGTGGACAGCTCGATGCATCCTTTATAGTTTGGGTAGTTGAGGGAGGCTGGAGGCTATAGAAGCAAAGCATATTCAGGTATAATAAGACTGAGAATGTTTCAATAATCAGGAATAGTAATGTCACCTAGGAACTGAAATGTTAATTTCCAGTCAATGTTTTGGGGTGCTTACAGTGAAGTTGGAGGGATAGCCCCCGACATAGAAGACCACGTCACTATGGTTCAGGTTTAGAAGGTTCCTGGTCAGCTCTCCCTGCTTACTGCTGGTCTGAGGAGGGTCTGGGTCATTAGATGTGAAAAGTTTGGTGAGGATCACCTGTGCGTCTTGGTAAATTCTAAGAGATTGTAAAAAAGGTCAACGTTAGAGCAGGGTTACTCACTCAAATAACATTTCCAATTCCTAAGACTTGAGACGGACGAAGGTATGGTTTTACCTGTGCAGGTCCACCTTGTCAAAGAATGCAGGCTCAGAGGGAGACCTAGTGATGTAGTCTGTCTTGATCTCATACTCTTCTCCGCTCAGCTTGTACACACAGAACAGCACATTCTTCCTCAGGGCCATGCCAATGTAGTCTTTAGATGACTGTGGAAAAGAGAGGTGAGGACCGTCAGTGGGAGCATTTCCAACAACAAGCAAACTGTCAAATGTATACGGTGCCATTATTTCAATAGAGAAGTATACAAATGATCCTATAGAACAGGATCCAGTGTGGCTCAGTCGGTAGAGCACGGTGCAACACCAGGGTTCCCACGCGGGAGCAGTATGAAAAAGAATGAGAAGAGTGTCTGCTAAATGACTCAAATATATTAGGAGGATGGCGACTGATGTGCCAGAGAGAGTTTTATGACCATAAAGCAAATTGCCAAATCTATACCATCCAGTTTTTTTCACTAGGAGAACAAGGGACTACAAGGGCCAGGTTGTGTCTTGTCTAGGGCAACAAAGCTGCTGGTAATTTACCAAAGTTACCAGAACCTTCAGTAATTCTGGTAATTAACTGAAAATCTATGGCAATCTATCGTAACTTTGGTATAATATATACTTGAACAACCTTGAAAAAAGGCATGTGTCCACACTGTCAATGAGTTTCTATTAGATGAACCATATGGTCCAAGAGAAAATAGCAGAATGAATGAAAAAACTCTTCCAACTATTTATTTTTTCACAACTGCCACCAGTTTGAGGACCAAACATTGACTTCAAATACATATTGACATAGTCAAATAAATCAAAGTTTAAAAAAATATATATATATAATATTTCATGCTGAAACACTCATATTAAACACCAATGGTATTCACTAAGTTAATGGTTTATATTTAGGATAATATTTTACGGCATTGTAATTCTATTTTAAAATGATTTTAAATTATTATTTTGTATATTTTCATATGATAATCCCACACAGAGGGCCAGAGATAATTACAGACACCTGTGATAATCTGAAATACCCAAAAGGGCCACCAGATGTCTTGTGATAGATTACATAAAATCCTTGAAAGATACCAACATTCTGGTGGTTTACTTGTAAACTTTGAAAGTTTTAGATAATATACCCTCCCTTTGCAACCCAAGTGCTGTCCAGTCCACTCACGTCTTTGTTGCCGAGGTACAGTACGAACATGTCTCCCTTGTCTGTGGTGGTGCTGTCCTGTCTGCGTCTGCGTGTTCCATCCCCTCTGCCGATGTCGGGGTTCACTGGTCTCTGCAAGGACAGGGACAGGGCAGTGTATGCCTTCAGGTCCTCCATGTCCCTGGGGGGACGCATCTCCACATGGCCCTCACCACTGAACTTCATAGGGACCACAATCTGGAGAGACAGGGGGAGGAGATGAGGAGAGAGGTTGTACTTGGTTAAAGGGATCAGCAGTGTAAAGTTAAATCATTGTTTTCCTTTATGGGAATAACAACTGTCCAACAAATGATGGCACATATTCACCAAAGGGCTCTGTCAAGACCTAGACCTGCAATCCTTTCAACTGTATACTGTATGGCCAGTGGAAGGGGAATAGGTAATACACAATGGGCAATATCTGGTGGGGTGTGGACCCAGGGTGTGTGTGGGTGTGGGTGTGTGTGTGTTCCACTCTTACCCTGTTGGCTGCGTCTCTAGACTGCTCGATCAGCTCCTTGATCCTCTTGATGTTCTCTGAGATGTTGGTGACGGGGGACAGCTGAGAGCTGAGCTCTTCCACCTCTGAGATCTTATCCTGCAGAGACGGGATTGTGTTCAACAGATTCTTCACTGTGGATGGGGAGAGATGGAAGAGGGAGAGGGAGATATATATATATAGAGAGAGAGACAGGGAGAGAGAAAGAGAGAGAGGGAGAGTGTAGTTAGACCTTTTAACCATTTTACACCTGTACAAAACACACAAAACAGGCAAAGAGTGGACAAACATCGCTGTACATACAGTACTGTACATGCATGGTAATATCAGCAAATAAGACAAGTAGTATTAATTCAACCTTTATTTTCCAGGTGAGTCCCATTGATACAGGATATAAATCTCTTTTTACAAGGAAGCCCTGTCTACGGGTGTATATTCCCTCCATCCTATGCAGACGTATGTTAGTGGAGTGATCCCTCACCTGACTTGTTCACATCATCCATGACGCTGCTGAGGTTGGAGTCGGAGGGCATGACGTTGATCTTATCCACTTCCTCTCTGATGGCATTCAGTCTGTCCATGGTGGTGCTAGCCGTATCATTGGCTGACGCTGCCTTGCTCTTCGCCTCGTCCAACATGTCTCCTATGTCATCTGTCGGGAGGAGAGAAGTGCGGGAATGAGGGAAGGATGAGAGGGGTGTATTCCTCCATTGATCAGTAATTCTCTATAATTTGAGCTGATCTATCAGACTTCCTCCTACTATCTGAGCCGGCTTACCTCTCATGATGTTGTTCAGCTCTGCCTGAGCGTCCATGAGGTCCTTCTCCAATGCTTTCTTCTTCTTCTCTGCGTCCTTCAGGTGTTTCTTCTGGGCTGTGAGGTGATCAGAGGCCTCTGTGGAGTCAAACCAGAGTTTAGTTCGAAGTAGTTTAAGCCACATATATTTGGTTGGCTCCCTGCCAACTCTAAAAACTTTATTACAACTTATAGCAACATACCTTTGAGATCTTGTTCTGCATCCCCTGCTTCCCTCAGTAGGTCGTTCCCGCTGTCTTTCAGATTCTTAGCTCTCTTTGTCAGGTCCTCTTTCTTCACATCCTATATTGCAAAATAATAACAGAAGTTTAAGAATATTGTTAAAACAGAAGGTAAACCAAAGCCACATCAGCTAAAAGTTGAGGTGCTGAGGATTCATTATCTCTGTGATAAGGGTCTAGTGGCTGGACTGTGAACTGACCTTTAGGGCCTTGTCAGCTGCATCCTTGGCCTCCTTGGCTGCCTTCTCTGCAGCGTTGACTGCATCTGTGATGTTCTTGTAGGCCTTAATGGCGTCCATGGCATCACGCACATCAGAGCGGCCACTCGAGTCCCTCACAGCACTGTGACATAGGAAGATAGAAAGAGAGGAAAGGAGGGAGAAGAGAGGAAATGAGGAGAGAGAGGGGGTAGAGGGAGAAGGGTAGAGAGAGAAGGAAGGGAGAAGAGAGGAAATGAGAGAGAGGGGGTAGAGAGAGAAGGAAGGGAGAAGAGAGGAAAGGAGGAGAGAGGGGGGTAGAGAGAGAAGGAAGGGAGAAGAGAGGAAAGGATGAGAGAGGATGGGTGGAGAGAGAAGGAAGGGAGAAGAGAGGAAAGGATGAGAGAGGAGGGGTGGAGAGAGAAGGGAGGGAGAAGAGAGGAAAGGATGAGAGAGGAGGGGTGGAGAGAGAAGGAAGGGAGAAGAGCAGAAAGGAGGAGAGAGGGGGGTAGAGAGAGAAGGAAGGGAGAAGAGCAGAAAGGATGAGAGAGGAGGGGTGGAGAGAGAAGGAAGGGAGAAGAGAGGAAAGGAGGAGAGAGGAGGGTAGAGAGAGAAGGAAGGGAGAAGAGAGGAAAGGAGGAGAGAGGGGGGTAGAGAGAGAAGGAAGGGAGAAGAGAGGAAAGGATGAGAGAGGAGGGGTGGAGAGAGAAGGAAGGGAGAAGAGCAGAAAGGAGGAGAGAGGAGGGGTGGAGAGAGAAGGAAGGGAGAAGAGAGGAAAGGAGGAGAGAGGGGGGTAGAGAGAGAAGGAAGGGAGAAGAGAGGAAAGGATGAGAGAGGAGGGGTGGAGAGAGAAGGAAGGGAGAAGAGAGGAAAGGATGAGAGAGGAGGGGTGGAGAGAGAAGGAAGGGAGAAGAGCAGAAAGGATGAGAGAGGAGGGGTGGAGAGAGAAGGAAGGGAGAAGAGAGGAAAGGAGGAGAGAGGGGGGTAGAGAGAGAAGGAAGGGAGAAGAGCAGAAAGGATGAGAGAGGAGGGGTGGAGAGAGAAGGAAGGGAGAAGAGCAGAAAGGAGGAGAGAGGAGGGGTGGAGAGAGAAGGAAGGGAGAAGAGAGGAAAGGATGAGAGAGGGGGGTAGAGAGAGAAGGAAGGGAGAAGAGCAGAAAGGAGGAGAGAGGAGGGTAGAGAGAGAAGGAAGGGAGAAGAGAGGAAAGGAGGAGAGAGGGGGGTAGAGAGAGAAGGAAGGGAGAAGAGAGGAAAGGAGGAGAGAGGGGGGTAGAGAGAGAAGGAAGGGAGAAGAGCAGAAAGGAGGAGAGAGGGGGGTAGAGAGAGAAGGAAGGGAGAAGAGAGGAAAGGAGGAGAGAGGAGGGTAGAGAGAGAAGGAAGGGAGAAGAGAGGAAAGGAGGAGAGAGGGGGGTAGAGAGAGAAGGAAGGGAGAAGAGCAGAAAGGAGGAGAGAGGGGGGTAGAGAGAGAAGGAAGGGAGAAGAGCAGAAAGGAGGAGAGAGGAGGGTAGAGAGAGAAGGAAGGGAGAAGAGAGGAAAGGAGGAGAGAGGGGGGTAGAGAGAGAAGGAAGGGAGAAGAGCAGAAAGGAGGAGAGAGGGGGGTAGAGAGAGAAGGAAGGGAGAAGAGAGGAAAGGATGAGAGAGGAGGGGTAGAGAGAGAAGGAAGGGAGAAGAGAGGAAAGGAGGAGAGAGGGGGGTAGAGAGAGAAGGAAGGGAGAAGAGCAGAAAGGATGAGAGAGGAGGGGTGGAGAGAGAAGGAAGGGAGAAGAGAGGAAAGGATGAGAGAGGGGGGTAGAGAGAGAAGGAAGGGAGAAGAGCAGAAAGGATGAGAGAGGAGGGGTGGAGAGAGAAGGAAGGGAGAAGAGCAGAAAGGAGGAGAGAGGAGGGTAGAGAGAGAAGGAAGGGAGAAGAGAGGAAAGGAGGAGAGAGGGGGGTGGAGAGAGAAGGAAGGGAGAAGAGAGGAAAGGAGGAGAGAGGGGGGTAGAGAGAGAAGGAAGGGAGAAGAGAGGAAAGGAGGAGAGAGGAGGGTAGAGAGAGAAGAAAGGGAGAAGAGAGGAAAGGATGAGAGAGGAGGGGTGGAGAGAGAAGGAAGGGAGAAGAGCAGAAAGGAGGAGAGAGGGGGGTAGAGAGAGAAGGAAGGGAGAAGAGCAGAAAGGATGAGAGAGGAGGGGTGGAGAGAGAAGGAAGGGAGAAGAGCAGAAAGGAGGAGAGAGGAGGGTAGAGAGAGAAGGAAGGGAGAAGAGAGGAAAGGAGGAGAGAGGGGGGTAGAGAGAGAAGGAAGGGAGAAGAGCAGAAAGGATGAGAGAGGAGGGGTGGAGAGAGAAGGAAGGGAGAAGAGAGGAAAGGATGAGAGAGGGGGGTAGAGAGAGAAGGAAGGGAGAAGAGCAGAAAGGATGAGAGAGGAGGGGTGGAGAGAGAAGGAAGGGAGAAGAGCAGAAAGGAGGAGAGAGGAGGGTAGAGAGAGAAGGAAGGGAGAAGAGAGGAAAGGAGGAGAGAGGGGGGTGGAGAGAGAAGGAAGGGAGAAGAGAGGAAAGGAGGAGAGAGGGGGGTAGAGAGAGAAGGAAGGGAGAAGAGAGGAAAGGAGGAGAGAGGAGGGTAGAGAGAGAAGAAAGGGAGAAG